>NC_092086.1:71355351-71662573 GCF_045679555.1 Salvelinus alpinus
GTTTTTGATCCCTACAGGATACAGCAAGACCCGGAGCCCAGGCGATGATATCCTGTAGAGGGTCTCTTGGACTATTGTTTTAATAAACACATTTGAAACTGAGCCAATCCTACTCTGTCGGTGTCTGATCTGTGTAAACGTTTTGACCCAACCCCCTGGTCTGCCACAACGGATAGCCAGGGGCACACTCCAAGCCAGGGGCACAGTATGTCAGTCATATTCTCTTGATAAGTGTGTGAATTGGGCCATTTTCCTGTCAAAATGTAACTTGTACTTTTGGGTGTCAGGAGTAAAAAGTATACTATTTAGTTGCAAGGTGATGAAAACAAATATCCTTCTGATTTGATGTAGTTCATAAATGCCATTACCTAGCTAGATTGAAACTGCTGGGGGAAAACTAGCTAATGTTACTTAACTCCCCCAACATCAGTTGAGTTCACCACTATGCTATGTTTCAAGAAAATCACTACTACAGTATATACAGTATTTGCTAGCTGTTTTTTAAAGAGTAGTTAGAGTAATGAACACTTTTTGTCAAACTACACTGAATAAAAATATAAACATGTAAAGTGTTGGTCCCATGTGCTGAAATAAAAGATTGCAGAAACTTTCCTCACACACAAAATGCTTATTTCTCTCAAATGTTGTGCACACATGTGTAAATCATTGTTAGTAAGCATTTATAAGATAATCCATCGACCTGACAGGTGTGGCATATCAAGAAGCTGTTTAAATAGCATGATCATTACACAGGTGCACATTGTGCTGGGGACGAAAAAAGGCTGCTCACTCTAATATGTGCAGTTTTGTCACACAACACAATACCACAGTTATCTCACGTTTTGAGGGAGCGTGCAATTGGCATGCTGACTACAGGAATGTCCACCAGAGCTGTTGCCAGAGAATTGCATGTTCATTTCTCTATCATAAGCTGTCTCCAACGTCGTTTTAAAGAATTTGGCAGTACTGTGGGTTTGCACAACCAAAATATATCTGCATAAACTGTCACAAACCATCTAAGGGAAGCTCATCTGCGTGCTCGTCATCCTCACCAGGGTCTTGACCTGACTGCAGTTCGGCGTCGTAACTGACTTCAGTGGGTAAATGCCAATCTTTCGATGGCCACTGGTATGCTGGAGAAGTGTGCTCTTCACAGATTAATCCCGGTTTCAACTGTACCGGGCAGATGTCAGACAGTGTGTATGGAGTCGTGTGCGTGAGCGGTTTGCTGATGTCAGCATTGTGAATGGTGGGGTTATGGTATGGGCAGGCATAAGCTACAGACAACGAACACATTGCATTTTATTGATCGCAATTTTAATGCACAGAGATACAGTAACGAGATCCTGATGCCCATTGTCGTGCCAATCATCCACTGCCATCACCTCATCTTTCTGCATGATAATGCACGGTCCCATGTTGCAAGGATCTGTACACAATTCCTGGAAACTGAAAATGTCCCAGTTATTCCATGGCCTGCATACTCACCAGTCATGTCACCCATTGAGCAGCTTTGGGATGCTCTGGATCAAAGTGTTCCAGTTCCCCGCCAATATCCAGCAAATTTGCAGATCCGCTGAAGAGGAGTGGGATAACATTCCACAGGCCACAATCAACAGCCTGATCAACTCTATACGAAGGAGATGTTTTCGCGCTGCGTGAGGCAAATGGTGGTCACAACAGATACTGACTGGTTGTCTGATCCACACCCCTACCTTTTTTAAAATCTGTATTCCTTCTTGAAGTTCATAGATTAGGGCCTCATTTTTTTAATTTCAATTGACTAATTTCCTTATATGAACTGTAACTCAGTAAAATCTTTGAAATTGTTGCATGTGTGTTAATATTTTTGTTCAGTGTACTTCGATCCCCTTCCTGTTTATTGATACATTGCTGACTGAAAAAGTTGACAACAAAAATTGCCGTCTTGATTTTATTGAAATAGGCTGTATGGTTTTACTATATTTTGTCTGAATAGGCTTGTGCATATTTACATGACTGTATAATTAGTTAGAAAACTTACTAACTGACTAGGATCATTCTTATTAATTTTTGTTGGGGTTGTTGCATTTCAGTTGGAGAGGGAGTTAGATCACCAGAAAGCAGCTGCATGCAGACCAGGGCCCATATTTACAAAGCATCTCAGCAGTCGTTTCAACACAGGATTCAATGGTATTACTGTCAATGCTTATGAACTGAATATTGTATGCTAATTTCCAAATATCAATGACACTAACAAAATGGTTCAATTGTTCAGCAACATATGCAGTGCATGCTAACGTGGCTTTGGTGATGAAAGGTACACAATGCATTTATTTTCATCTCCACATCATGTCACTCAGACCCAGCACCAGGATAATTTTATTTATTTATTTATTTAACCTTTATTTAACCAGGTAGGCAAATTGAGAACACGTTCTCATTTACAATTGCGACCTGGCCAAGATAAAGCAAAGCAGTTCGACACATACAACAACACATAGTTACACATGGAGTAAAACAAACATATAGTCAATGATACAGTGAAAAAAAATAAGTCTATATACAATGTGAGCAAGTGAGGTGAGATAAGGGAGGTGAAGGCAAACAAATATATGTATAAATAAATAAAAATATAAAAAGGCCATGGTGGCGAAGTAAATACAACACAGCAAGTAAAATAAAAACTAAAAACACTGGAATGGTTGGTTTGCAGTGGAAGAAAGCGCAAAGTAGAGACAGAAATAATGGGGTGCAAAGGAGCAAAATAAATAAATAAATACAGTAGGTAAAGAGGTAGTTGTTTGGGCTAAATTATAGATGGGCTATGTACAGGTGCAGTAATCTATGAGCTGCTCTGACAGCTGGTGCTTAAAGCTAGTGAGGGAGATAAGTGTTTCCAGTTTCAGAGATTTTTGTAGTTCGTTCCAGTCATTGGCAGCAGAGAACTGGAAGGAGAGGCGGCCAAAGGAAGAATTGGTTTTGGGGGTGACCAGAGAGATAAACCTGCTGGAGCGCGTGCTACAGGTAGGTGTTGCTATGGTGACCAGCGAGCTGAGATAAGGGGGGACTTTACCTAGCAGGGTCTTGTAGATGACCTGGAACCAGTGGGTTTGGCGACGAGTATGAAGCGAGGGCCAGCCAACGAGAGTGTACAGGTCGCAGTGGTGGGTAGTATATGGGGCTTTGGTGACAAAACGGATGGCACTGTGATAGACTGCATCCAATTTATTGAGTAGGGTTTTGGAGGCTATTTTGTAAATGACATCACCGAAGTCGAGGATTGGTAGGATGGTCAGTTTTACAAGGGTATGTTTGGCAGCATGAGTGAAGGATGCTTTGTTGCGGAATAGGAAGCCAATTCTAGATTTAACTTTGGATTGGAGATGTTTGATGTGAGTCTGGAAGGAGAGTTTACAGTCTAACCAGACACCTAGGTATTTGTAGTTGTCCACATATTCTAAGTCAGAGCCGTCCAGAGTAGTGATGTTGGACAGGCGGGCAGGTGCAGGCAGCGATCGGTTGAAGAGCATGCATTTAGTTTTACTTGTATTTAAGAGCAATTGGAGGCCACGGAAGGAGAGTTGTATGGCATTGAAGCTCGCCTGGAGGGTTGTTAACACAGTGTCAAAAGAAGGGCCAGAAGTATACAGAATAGTGTCGTCTGCGTAGAGGTGGATCAGAGAATCACCAGCAGCAAGAGCGACATCATTGATGTATACAGAGAAGAGAGTCGGTCCAAGAATTGAACCCTGTGGCACCCCCATGGAGACTGCCAGAGGCCCGGACAACAGACCCTCCGATTTGACACACTGAACTCGATCAGAGAAGTAGTTGGTGAACCAGGCGAGGCAATCATTAGAGAAACCAAGGCTGTCGAGTCTGCCGATGAGGATGTGGTGATTGACAGAGTCAAAAGCCTTGGCCAGGTCAATGAATACGGCTGCACAGTATTGTTTCCTATCGATGGCGGTTAAGCTATCGTTTATGACCTTGAGCGTGGCTGAGGTGCACCCATGACCAGCTCTGAAACCAGATTGCATAGCGGAGAAGGTATGGTGGGATTCGAAATGGTCGGTAATCTGTTTGTTGACTTGGCTTTCGAAGACCTTAGAAAGGCAGGGTAGGATAGATATAGGTCTGTAGCTGTTAGGGTCAAGAGTGTCCCCCCCTTTGAGGAGGGGGATAACCGCAGCTGCTTTCCAATCTTTGGGAATCTCAGACGACACGAAAGAGAGGTTGAAAAGGCTAGTAATAGGGGTGGCAACAATTTCAGCAGATAGTTTTAGAAAGAAAGGGTCCAGATTATCTAGCCCGGCTGATTTGTAAGGGTCCAGATTTTGCAGCTCTTTTAGAACATCAGCTGACTGTATTTGGGAGAAAGAGAAATGGGGAAGGCTTGGGCGAGTAGCAGAGGGGAGGGCAGTGCTGTTGTCCGGGGTAGGGGTAGCCAGGTGGAAAGCATGGCCAGCCGTAGAAAAATGCTTATTGAAATTCTCAATTATAGTGGATTTGTCGGTGGTGACAGTGTTTCCTATCTTCAGAGCAGTTGGAAGCTGGGAGGAGGTGTTCTTATTCTCCATGGACTTTACAGTGTCCCAGAACTTTTTTGAATTTGTGTTGCTAATGACTTAGGGGGCAGTTGAAATCGGTGAAGGGCACAATTTTGGTGGGTTCTTGTATTGGAATTATATTGAATTATGTTTATATAATCCTACACCACAATAAACATAAAGTTCAAATGTTGAGACTCTGAGACATTGATTGAGTGCTTTTGTGGTGATAAGCTAAAGATTTAGCCACAACCTATCTCTGCATCAGCACAATGGGCTATGTCCTACACACCAAAGCAAGGCTGTTTTGGTAATGAATATAGGCTACAAGATAGATAGGGTAATTCACCTATTGCAAGCATCCTATGTGAATGCAGCCATGCACACAGCTGTCTTACCAAAATAATGCAAACAAAAATACTGAATAGCAGTTTGCCTTAGAATACCGACACAACTGCTAATGGGAACAAATTAATATGAATAGAACAAAACAGCAGTACCAAGTAGGGCTAGTAAACAAAATATCAGATTGATTAAATCATGACACTGGACATTAAGTTCATGGTCCTAGCAGCATCAATTCAAAAGTGTCCTTTTGGCGGGTAGCATTGTATTCTGTAGACATGCAAATGTCCTTAGGTAACACCTTCCTGCAAGCAAGTTAGAAAGGAATGCACTATTATTCTTTCTGAGAGCAAAACACAGAACTGAAGGTACACCAATAAATCACAGATTAATTCACATTTCAATTAGCATAAAATAGTGTGTTTATCTGATTGGATTGGCCAATAGCAACTTCAAATGTGGTTTTATCAAATCAGTCAGATGAATATTAAATACATTGCTCAAAAAAATAAAGGGAACACTAAAATAACACATCCTAGATTTGAATGAATGAAATATTCTTATTAAATACTTTTTTCTTTACATAGTTGAATGTGCTGACAACAAAATCACACAAAAATTATCAATGGAAATCAAATTTATCAACCCATGGAGGTCTGGATTTGGAGTCACACTCAAAATTAAAGTGGAAAACCACACTACAGGCTGATCTAACTTTGATGTAATGTCCTTAAAACAAGTCAAAATTAGGCTCAGCAGTGTGTGTGGCCTCCACGTGCCTGTATGACCTCCCTACAACGCCTGGCCATGCTCCTGATGAGGTGGCGGATGGTCTCCTGAGGGATCTCCTCCCAGACCTGGACTAAAGCATCCGCCAACTCCTGGACAGTCTGTGGTGCAACGTGGCGTTGGTGGATGGAGCGAGACATGATGTCCCAGATGTGCTCAATTGGATTCAGGTCTGGGGAACGGGCGGGCCAGTCCATAGCATCAATGCCTTCCTCTTGCAGGAACTGCTGACACACTCCAGCCACATGAGGTCTAGCATTGTCTTGCATTAGGAGGAACCCAGGGCCAACCGCACCAGCATATGGTCTCACAAGGGGTCTGAGGATCTTATCTCGGTACCTAATGGCAGTCAGGCTACCTCTGGCGAGCACATGGAGGGCTGTGCGGCCCCCCAAAGAAATGCCACCCTACACCATGACTGACCCACCGCCAAACCGGTCATGCTGGAGGATGTTGCAGGTAGCAGAACGTTCTCCACGGCGTCTCCAGACTCTGTCACGTCTGTCACATGTGCTCATGTGCTCAGTGTGAACCTGCTTTCATCTGTGAAGAGCACAGGGCGCCAGTGGCGAATTTGCCAATCTTGGTGTTTTCTGGCAAATGCCAAACGTCCTGCACGGTGTTGGGCTGTAAGCACAACCCCCACCTGTGGACGTCGGGCCCTCATACCACCCTCATGGAGTCTGTTTCTGACCGTTTGAGCAGACACATGCACATTTGTGGCCTGCTGGAGGTCATTTTGCAGGGCTCTGGCAGTGCCCCTCCTTGCACAAAGGCGGAGGTAGCGGTCCTGCTGCTGGGTTGTTGCCCTCCTACGGCCTCCTCCACGTCTCCTGATGTACTGGCCTGTGTCCTGGTAGCGCCTCCATGCTCTGGACACTACGCTGACAGACACAGCAAACCTTCTTGCCACAGCTCGCATTGATGTGCCATCCTGGATGAGCTGCACTACCTGAGCCACTTGTGTGGGTTGTAGACTCCGTCTCATGCTACCACTAGAGTGAAAGCACCGCCAGCATTCAAAAGTGACCACCACCTGCAGAACCACTCCTTTATTGGGGGTGTCTTGCTAATTGCCTATAATTTCCACCTGTTGTCTATTCCATTTGCACAACAGCATGTGAAATTTATTGTCAATCAGTGTTGCTTCCTAAGTGGACAGTTTGATTTCACAGAAGTGTGATTGACTTGGAGTTACATTGTGTTGTTTAAGTGTTCCCTTTATTTTTTTGAGCAGTGTATATCAAAGAACACTGCATCAAAAAGACAGTATATTTGGGGAAAAAAAGACATGTCTTGAATATTAGAAAAAAATGATATATATACAGAATTTTGAAATAATAAAGAAAAATTCTTCAGTTTAAATCAAAACGTGCCTAGGAAAGGCATGCGTGGGAAAGGTGTACATTTTGTAAGTCTGAATTGGGCTGTTAGGGCATAGACAACGTGGTCCCCACAGTGACTATACAAATGTATCCAAACCAAAACCCGTGGATTACGGGCAATATCTGCGCTGTGCCTCTACAGGACCGGTGTCCCCTCGCGGGACGGTTGATCTAATGTAGGCTAATGTGATTAGCATGAGGCTGTAAGTAACAACAACATTTTCCAGGACATGGGCAGAAAGCTTACATTCTTGCTATTCTAACTGCACTGTCCAATTTACAGTAGCTATTAAAGTGAAAGAATACCATGCTATTGTTTGAGGAGAGTGCACAGTTATGAACTTGAAAATATATTAAATCAATTAGGCACATTTGGGCAGTCTTGATACAACATTTTGAACAGAAATTCAATGGTTCATTGAATCAGTCTAAAACTTTGCACATACACTGCTGCCATCTACTGGCCAAAATCTAAATTGTGCCTAACCTGGAATATTACATTTTGGCCTTTCTCTTGCATTTCAATGATAAAAAAATTAAATAAAGAACACATGTTTTTTCTTTGTATTATCTTTCACCAGATCTAATGTGTTATATTCTCCTACATTAATTTCACATTTCCACAAACTTCAAAGTGTTTATTTTCAAATGGTATCAAGAATATGCATATCATTGCTTCAGGTCCTGAGCTACAGGCAGTTAGATTTTGGTATGTCATTTTAGGCAAAAATTGAAAAAAAGGTTCCTTAAAACCTGTTACGGCTAGACGTTCCGCTAGCGGAACCCCTCGACAACATCCGGTGAAATGGCAGAGCGCCAAATTCAAATTAAATTACTACAAATATTAAACTTTCATGAAATCACAAATGCAATACACCAAATGTAAGCTACACTTGTTGTTAATCCAGCCAACGTGTCAGATTTCAAAAAGGCTTTACGGCGAAAGCAAATCATGCAAATTTCTGAGGACAGCACCCCATCAAACAAACACAGACAATCATATTTCATCCCCCCAGGCGCGACACAAAACTCAGGAATAACGATATAATTCATGCCTTACCTTTGAAGAACTTATTTTGTTGGCACTCCAAAATGTCCCATAAACATCACAAACGGTCCTTTTGTTCGATAAATTCCGTCGTTATATCTCCAAAATGTCCATTTATTTGGCGCGTTTGATCCAGAAAAACACTGGTTCCAACTCGCGCAACATGACTACAAAATATCTAATATGTTACCTGTAAACTTGTTCCAAACATTTCAAACAACTTTCCTAATACAACTTTAGTTATTTCTTAACGTAAATAATCGATAACATTTAAGGCGTGATATACTGTGTTCAATACCGGACTAAAACAAAGTGGAGCGAGCTTTCAGGTTGTGCGCCCCAACCACAACAGTACACTAGACTCGACCCTCGTTCTGAACAGCCTTACTTCTTTATTTCTCAAAGGAAAAACATCAACCAATTTCTATTATATGCAATTATATGCATATCCTAGCTTCTGGGCCTGTGTAGCAGGCAGTTTACTTTGGGCACACTTTTCATCCGGAAGTGAAAATACTGCCCCCTAGCCCGAAGAGGTTATTAAGAAGGCTAGAGCTACCGCTTACAAGAAATGGGACATGGACATGGACGCATACAAGAAAGCCCGCTACCACCGTAAACGAGACATCAAACATGCAAAGGGACAATATAGGAGGAAGTTGGAATTCTATTACACTGGATCCGTTGCATGTGGCAGGGCTTGCAGACAATAACGGATTACAAAGGGAAACCCAGACATGAGATGGCCAGTGATGCAGAACTCCCAAACGAGCTAAATGCCTTTTATGCTCGCTTCAAGGAATACAACACCGAGTCTTGTGTGAAAGCCCCTCCCCCCTCAACATTTACTCATCAATAATTATTAGCACCATAAATAACAACTGTAGCAACCCTGTGTTTATAAACATGGATATCGACTTTACCACTTCAGCATGGTTTGGTGTCACAGTTGATGCCACAAGGGGCTAACAGGCCAGAAGGTTGAGGGTTTGCTGAACACCACAGACAAGTTCACTTTCCCTGCCTGTCCCATTATACTACCATCAGAGCTGGTTGCAGCTAGGGGGAAATCAGATTTTCTAAATTGTTATGCTATATTTATAATTGTATAAAATATATGCTATGAATTTTCACTGACAAGTTTCTGTGCCAATGCACCACACACAACCAATCAACAATGCATAAATGCACACCGATTGCTGGCTTTGAGAGCTTATCATCATGGTGTGTGTTTTCAACAGCAAAATCACATTGAGTATGTCAATCTCAACAAATAGAAATACATCCCTCCCTACTCAGTATTGAAGGCTTGGTTTGTCATTAAACTTTTTGGTGTTTTGTAACAGATGTCTCTTTCCAATAATCGAATGGCCGTTGCACAGTTTGGAGAAATTATATTAGAGTGGATTGGATGAACCTGTGCAGGTAGCCTACAGGAGACTTTTGAAGTAGCCAAATCAAATGAAAACATTCTGACTAGTTGTGTTTATGCCACACATAAAAGGTAATACTTTTTAAATGTTTAAAAACAAATATTTTGAAGCGTTAGGTTCTAGGTCGAGGAATAGCAGCTTGGATCGGAAAGGAGGCTGAACATGTGTTAGTTAAGCTTTCCTGAGTAACTGGGCCTGCTGGGAGCATAGGCCTATAAGACAACGCATCAGTATCAGAAGTAAAAATACAGCCAGACTGTCACCGCCGTCAAAAGAAGGAGACCAAGGTGCAGCGTGGTGAGCGTACATTTTCCTTTTTATTTAAAATGTCGCCAACAAAACAACAAACGAAAGAAACAACCGTGAAGCTTACAGGGCTAAGTGCCACAAACAAAGTTAACTTCCCACCATGAAAGGAGGGAAAAGGGCTACCTAAGTATGGTTCCCAATCAGAGACAACGATAGTTGGTCAAAAACCTCTTCAAATTGAAGTATGTTTATATCACTATTCACAAAATATCTTACAGGTAGGCCCTTTCTCACACCATGTTTCAAGCTGACAGTCTCCCAGAGGCAGGGCCATAAAAGGCCGCAGCTCACTCAACTGCCCCTCCACTTTCCAACAGCCATCAGCCCAGAACATCCTGAAGACAGAACATCTAAAAGTTAATCTGTGAATCCTTTCTTCCTCATGGAGTTTTTTGAAGATGAGTTGAATATTCAATTCATGTATTGTTTAGTGTTGTTTTGTGTAGTGGCTTTGCTGGCATGCATGCCAATCTTCTTTTTTTTTCCCCAACAAGATTTACATGCTAAAATCGCAACTGAATGACATCAATACAGATGTTTCGAGACAGGTGCATGATGATGGTCCATTCTAAATCAAAATTTCACACATTTTATTTAGTATACAGTTGAAGTTGGAAGTTTACATGCCCCTTAGCCAACTACATTTAAACTCAGTTTTTCACAATTCCTGACATTTAATCCTAGTAAAAATTCCCTATCTTAGGTCATTTAAGATCACCACTTTATTTTAGGAATGTGAAATGTCAGAATAATAGTAGAGAGAGTGATTTTTTTCAGCTTTTATTTCTTTCATCACATTCCCAGTGGGTCAAAAGTTTACACGCACTCAATTAGTATTTGGTAGCATTGCCTTTAAAGTTTTTAACTCGGGTCAAACGCTTCAGGTAGCCTTCCACAAGCTTCCCACAATAAGTTGGGTGAATTGTGGCCCATTCCTCCTGACAGAGCTGGTGTAACTGAGTCAGGTTTGTGGGCCTCCTTGCTCGCACATGCTTTTTCAGTTCTGCCCACAAATTTTCCATAGGATTGAGGTCAGGGCTTTGTGATGGCCACTCCAATACCTTGACTTTGTTGTCCTTTTGCCATTTTGCCACAACTTTGGAAGTATGCTTGGGGTCAATGTCCATTTGGAAGACCCATTTGCGACCAAGCTTTAACTTCCTGACTGATGTCTTGAGATGTTGCTTCAATATGTCCACATAATTTTCCTTTCAATTTAGATGCCATCTATTTTGTGAAGTGCACCAGTCTCTCCTGCAGCAAAGCACCCCCACAACATGATGCTGCCACCCCCGTGCTTCACGGTTGGATGGTGTTCTTCCGCTTGCATGCTTCCCCCTTTTTCTCCAAATATAACAATGGTCATTATGGCCAAATAGTTATATTTTTGTTTCATCAGACCAGAGGACATTTCTCCAAAAAGTAAGATTTTTATCCCCATGTGCAGTTGCAAACCATAGTCTGGCTTTTTTATGGTGGTTTTGGAGCAGTGGCTTCTCCTTGCTGAGCGGCCTTTCAGGTTATATCGATATAGGACTCGTTTTACTGTGGATATAGATAATTTTGTACCTGTTTCCTCCAGCATCTTCACAAGATCCTTTGCTGTTGTTCTGGGATTGATTTGCACTTTTCACACCAAAGTACGTTCATCTCTAGGAGACAGAACGCGTCTCCTTCCTGAGCGGTATGACGGCTGCGTGGTCCCATGGTGTTTATACTTGCGTACCATTGTTTGTACAGATGAAAGTGGTACCTTCAGGTGTTGGGAAATTGCTCCCACAGATGAACCAGACTTGTGGAGGTCTACAATTCTTTTTCTGAGGTCTTGGCTGATTTCTTTAGATTTTCCCATGACGTCAAGCAAAGAGGCACTGAGTTTGAAGGTAGGCCTTGAAATACATACACAGGTACACCTCCAATTGACTCAAATTATGTCAATTAGCGTATCAGAAGCTTCTAAAGCCATGACATCATTTTCTGGAATTGTCCAAGCTGTTTAAAGGCACAGTCAACTTAGTGTACCTCTGACTCACTGGAATTGTGATACAGTGAATTATAAGTGAAATAATCTGTCTGTAAACAATTGTTGGAAAAATGACTTGTGTTATGCACAAGGTAGATGTCCTAACCGACTTGCCAAAACTATAGTTTTTTAACAAGAAATGTGTGGTGGTTGAAAAACTAGTTTTAACTTCTTATGGCTGAAGGAGCAGTATTGAATAGCTTGGATGAAAGGTGCACAGAGGTGCCCAGAGTAAACGGCCTGCTCCTATGTAATAGTTGCTAATATATGCATATTATTATTAGTATTGGATAGAAAACACTCTGAAGTTTCTAAAACTGTTTGAATTATGTCTGTGAGTATAACAGAACTCATATGGCAGGCAAAAACCTGAGAAGTTCCACTTCCTGTTTGGATATTTTCTGGGGGTGCCAGATTTTCAACCAAGCTCTCATTGAAAATATGGATGGGTTTTCACTTCCTACAGCTTTCAACTAGATGTCAATAGTCAATAGAACTTTTTCTAATGACTCTAATGTGAAGGGGGGCCGAAGGAGACAGGAATGAGTAATCACTTTCATGAGGTGCACACGCATTTGAACTGGCGCGTTCACGTGAGAGTGAGCTCCGTTCCATCGGTCAATTGAAGTCGATGTAATTCTCCGGGTGGAACGTTATTCAAGATGTATGTTAACAACATTCTAAAGATTGATTCAGTACATCGTTTGACATGTTTCTACTGACTGTAACGGAACTTTTGGACATTTCGTCACGTTATAGTGGACGCGCTTTGAGACTTTGGTTAGGGCGTTTGGTAAACAATTCGAAAGTAGCTAATTGGACATAAATAACGGACATTATCGAACAAATCAAGCATTTATTGTGGACCTGGGATTCCTAGGACTGCATTCTGATGAAGTTCATCAAAGGTAAGGAAACATTTATCATGTATTTTCTGGTTTCTGTTGAGTCCAACATGGCGTTAATTTGGCTATTGTTCTGAGCTCCGTCTCAGATTATTGCATGGTTTATTTTTCCGTAAAGTATTTTTTAAATCTGACACAGCGGTTGCATTAAGGAGAAGTATATCTATAATTACATGTCTATAACTTGTATTATCATCTACATTTATGATGAGTATTTCTGTTGATGTGGCTATGCAAAATCACTTGATGTTTTTGCAACAAGTGAATCTAACGCGCCAATGTAAACTCAGATTTTTTGATATAAATATGAACTTTATCAAACAAAACATGCATGTATTGTGTAACATGAAGTCCTATGAGTGTCATCTGATGAAGATAATCAAAGGTTATTGATTCATTTTATCTCTATTTCTGTTTTTTGTGAAAGCTATCTTTCGCTGGAAAAATGGCTGTGTGGTGACCTAACATAATTGTTTGTAGTGCTTTCGCTGAAAAGCATATTTGAAATCGGACACTTTGGTGGGATTAACAACAAGATTACTTTAAAAATGATATAAGTCACATGAATGTCTGAGGAATTTTAATTATGAGATTAAAGAATTTGAATTTGGCACCCTGCACTATCACTGGCTGTTGTCATATCGATCCCGGTAGCGGGATTGCAGCCATAAGAAGTTTTAATGACTCCAACCTAAGTGTATGTAAACTTCCGACTTCAAATGTATATAAAAATGTTTTATTTTTTCATATGTGTAGTGAAATGTGGTGTTTTACTGGGAAAGCAATATTGGTACAGCGCCCAAGGAACAAATTAGGGTGAAATGCCTTGCTCAAGCGCACATCGACCTTGTCGGCTCAGGTATTCGAATCAGCGACCTTTTGGTTACCGGCCCCACACTTTGGAAAGGCCTCCTGCCACCTTAAACGTGAAAAAGCATTATGTATAAGAAAAGTACCAAAACACCTTGATAGGGGAGCGGCATGCAAGCAGATGAGGAAATATGGCTATTAGGAATACTTTATATAGTTAAACCTGCAAAATGAGGAATGTAAATCAGTGAAAAAACGCACTACCCTCCCCTGTGCCCAATTTCCCAGCATGGTAAATCGAACGGTCCCTTATTCATTTTGACCTATAAGGCAAAACTGATCCTAAAGCTGCGCTCATATCACACGTTTTATGAATAGGAGCCCTGTTCTGGTATTACTGTCTCGAACCAGCAGGTGGCAGTCGCTCACTCCTTTAACCCACCACAGGGAAAAAGACACCTGTGTTTGTTCTGAGCACTCTCTCCCTATCTAGTCTATCTCTGTTTTGAGATCTCTTTCTTTCTCTCTCTCTCTCTCTCTGTACTTCTTCTGGGGGAATTATCTAACAGGCATAATGAAAAAAATGATGAAACTAAGAGTAACCCAAGCACTTACTGGAAAAAATAGTCTCTATACCCTGTGGATAGTATTGACATTCTTTGAGGTTGCCATGTGCATCCGTTGCCAAGAATAGAATTGGAGCGGCCAGGTTCATATCCATGTTAATGCATTTTGACATACTTATAATATAACAATAATATATTTAACGTATTTAATAGCATATTATCTACTATGGATAATAGTGATGCAAACGACTGTGGGAATTAGTAGATTTAAATGTATGCAATCCTGTAAGTCACTCTGGATAAGAGCGTCTGCTAAAATATGATATTTTGGTTTGTCTCACTGCACAGGGCTTCGTGTTGCGTTAGGACATTTTCTTATTTTCTGCTAGCTCTTGTTGTGGGTTAATGGCCACTGTTTTGTCTATTAACCTTCTCCAGCCTTTTGACAGTTGGAGGTATTGTTTTTGTATTTGTTCATTTCAAACACCACTTATCTGTTGCCAAACAGATGTGATATACTTTATGTGCTCTTTGACATGGACACTTGGGGAAAAAGTTAATAAGGAAACACATAATTGTGGAGTAGATTTGGGTGCTGCTGAATTAGGCAGCTAAAAGACTTTAGAACACATTGGAATATAGAAAAATGTGAATAATTTAAAAGCGGAGCCACTGGTCCTCAACATTTTCTAATATACATTGCCCTGTAGGAGTTAATGTTATGCAATTACCAGTGCAACATAGTGAATTCAGTAATCAAACATGCTCCAGTGCTTACATTTTCATGCAATCAATGCCATGGTAGGGGGGGATAGAGACCTAGTTAATGTGCATCGTTAACATTTACTTGGTGCCTCATTGGCCAATTATAACCTGACTGCATTCCAAATGGCACGCTATTCCTTATATAGTGCACCCAATTATTGAACTTTTCCCCCCAAAAGTGATGCACTACATAGGGTAAAGGGTATGATTTGGGACACAGCTCCTGTCCCTGTCACATACTATGGTTGTAGAACCTCCCGAAGATAAGGCCATTGGCTGCACTAAAAACAAACAAAAGAAAATGGAACGAAACGTGGACTAATCTTATCATATAAGAAATTATAGTTTTGGCTGCAATGGTGTGTCCTAATGAATACGACCCAGTTGCTGGTAACCAAGACAGGTTGCTTTCTAGTAGCAACAAGTAGTAGGAGAGGAGATACATTAAAAAATCATAAAAATTCCGGAGTTCCAAATTAAGCAGCAGCAGCTGAAAAGATGAGCTCCTACAAATATTGAAATTTAAATGTTTTTTTAGAGTAAAGTACATCGAAAAAAAATCAAAAGAAAACTGCAAACTGAATAGGAGACCAAACAAGCAGCAAACAAAGAAGAAAGGCTTTTGAAAAAGTAACAATTTTTCATAAAATTATACCGTTTTCTTAGCTAGCTAAGTTGTTTACCTGTTGCTAGGCAGTTGCTAGGGACATTCCTGAAAGAAGCTAGCTAGCTAACAAGGAGTGTCTAGTTGGCAGAAGAGAAGAAGGGACAAAGAAGGGACAAAGTGGGACAAAATAAGGACAGAAGAAAAGGGAAAGGGGACATTAAGGTGAAGCAGTCCTCTAAAGACACAAAAGACAATAATACAAGAAACAACACTTCTATTGCCTCTCCCTCTACGATACGCACTTCCGGTTTGGTTTGGAGCGAGTAGTTGCATTCCGCTTTGCTCCACAGGTAGTATTACAGGTAGTATTACATTTCATTTCATTACAGTACAACAGTTTGATTTGTTTGATCTTAGCTGGCTACATAGCCGTCTTTGTATCCAAGATAATTGTGTAGTCTAGAGTAATTGTCGAGGTTACCTAGCCAGTTAGAGGTTACCTAGCCAGCTACACTTTCAAACAAAGTCAACAACGCAGCCACTGCTAGCTAGCCTATTTCACCAGCCAGCAGTACTATATCATTTTAGTCAATAAGATTTTTTGCAACGTAAGCTTAACTTTCTGAACATTCGAGACGTGTAGTCCACTTGTCATTCCAATCTCCTTTGCATTAGCGTAGCCTCTTCTGTAGCCTGTCAACTATGTGTCTGTCTATCCCTGTTCTCTCCTCTCTGCACAGACCATACAAACGCTTCACACCGCGTGGCCGCTGCTACTCTAACCTGGTGGTCCCAGCGCGCACGACCCACGTGGAGTTCCAGGTCTCAGGCAGCCTCTGGAACTGCCGATCTGCGGCCAACAAGGCAGAGTTCATCTCAGCCTATGCTTCCCTCCAGTCCCTCGACTTCTTGGCACTGACGGAAACATGGATTACCACTGATAACACTGCTACTCCTACTGCTCTCTCCTCGTCTGCCCACGTGTTCTCGCACACCCCGAGAGCTTCTGGTCAGCGGGGTGGTGGCACTGGGATCCTCATCTCTCCCAAGTGGACATTCTCTCTTTCTCCCCTGACCCATCTGTCTATCGCCTCCTTTGAATTCCATGCTGTCACAGTTACCAGCCCTTTCAAGCTTAACATCCTTATCATTTATCGCCCTCCAGGTTCCCTTGGAGAGTTCATCAATGAGCTTGACGCCCTGATAAGTTCCTTTCCTGAGGATGGCTCACCTCTCACAGTTCTGGGTGACTTTAACCTCCCCACGTCTACCTTTGACTCATTCCTCTCTGCCTCCTTCTTTCCACTCCTCTCCTCTTTTGACCTCACCCTCTCACCTTCCCCCCCTACTCACAAGGCAGGCAATACGCTTGACCTCATCTTTACTAGATGCTGTTCTTCCACTAATCTCATTGCAACTCCCCTCCAAGTCTCCGACCACTACCTTGTATCCTTTTCCCTCTCGCTCTCATCCAACACTTCCCACACTGCCCCTACTCGGATGGTATCGCGCCGTCCCAACCTTCGCTCTCTCTCCCCCGCTACTCTCTCCTCTTCCATCCTATCATCTCTTCCCTCTGCTCAAACCTTCTCCAACCTATCTCCTGATTCTGCCTCCTCAACCCTCCTCTCCTCCCTTTCTGCATCCTTTGACTCTCTATGTCCCCTATCCTCCAGGCCGGCTCGGTCCTCCCCTCCTGCTCCGTGGCTCGACGACTCATTGCGAGCTCACAGAACAGGGCTCCGGGCAGCCGAGCGGAAATGGAGGAAAACTCGCCTCCCTGCGGACCTGGCATCCTTTCACTCCCTCCTCTCTACATTCTCCTCTTCTGTCTCTGCTGCTAAAGCCAATTTCTACCACTCTAAATTCCAAGCATCTGCCTCTAACCCTAGGAAGCTCTTTGCCACCTTCTCCTCCCTCCTGAATCCTCCTCCCCCTCCTCCCCCCTCCTCCCTCTCTGCTGATGACTTTGTCAACCATTTTGAAAAGAAGGTCGACGACATCCGATCCTCGTTTGCTAAGTCAAACGACACCGCTGGTTCTGCTCACACTGCCCTACCCTGTGCTTTGACCTCTTTCTCCCCTCTCTCTCCAGATGAAATCTCGCGTCTTGTGACGGCCGGCCGCCCAACAACCTGCCCGCTTGACCCTATCCCCTCCTCTCTTCTCCAGACCATTTCCGGAGACCTTCTCCCTTACCTCACCTCGCTCATCAACTCATCCTTGACCGCTGGCTACGTCCCTTCCGTCTTCAAGAGAGCGAGAGTTGCACCCCTTCTGAAAAAACCTACACTCGATCCCTCCGATGTCAACAACTACAGACCAGTATCCCTTCTTTCTTTTCTCTCCAAAACTCTTGAACGTGCCGTCCTTGGCCAGCTCTCCTGCTATCTCTCTCAGAATGACCTTCTTGATCCAAATCAGTCAGGTTTCAAGACTAGTCATTCAACTGAGACTGCTCTTCTCTGTGTCACGGAGGCGCTCCGCACTGCTAAAGCTAACTCTCTCTCCTCTGCTCTCATCCTTCTAGACCTATCGGCTGCCTTTGATACTGTGAACCATCAGATCCTCCTCTCCACCCTCTCCGAGCTGGGCATCTCCGGCGCGGCCCACGCTTGGATTGCGTCCTACCTGACAGGTCGCTCCTACCAGGTGGCGTGGCGAGAATCTGTCTCCGCACCACGTGCTCTCACCACTGGTGTCCCCCAGGGCTCTGTTCTAGGCCCTCTCCTATTCTCGCTATACACCAAGTCACTTGGCTCTGTCATATCCTCACATGGTCTCTCCTATCATTGCTATGCAGACGACACACAATTAATCTTCTCCTTTCCCCCCTCTGATAACCAGGTGGTGAATCGCATCTCTGCATGTCTGGCAGACATATCAGTGTGGATGACGGATCACCACCTCAAGCTGAACCTCGGCAAGACGGAGCTGCTCTTCCTCCCGGGGAAGGACTGCCCGTTCCATGATCTCGCCATCACGGTTGACAACTCCATTGTGTCCTCCTCCCAGAGTGCTAAGAACCTTGGCGTGATCCTGGACAACACCCTGTCGTTCTCAACTAACATCAAGGCGGTGACCCGTTCCTGTAGGTTCATGCTCTACAACATTCGCAGAGTACGACCCTGCCTCACGCAGGAAGCGGCGCAGGTCCTAATCCAGGCACTTGTCATCTCCCGTCTGGATTACTGCAACTCGCTGTTGGCTGGGCTCCCTGCCTGTGCCATTAAACCCCTACAACTCATCCAGAACGCCGCAGCCCGTCTGGTGTTCAACTTTCCCAAGTTCTCTCACGTCACCCCGCTCCTCCGCTCTCTCCACTGGCTTCCAGTTGAAGCTCGCATCCGCTACAAGACCATGGTGCTTGCCTACGGAGCTGTGAGGGGAACGGCACCCCCGTACCTTCAGGCTCTGATCAGGCCCTACACCCAAACAAGGGCACTGCGTTCATCCACCTCTGGCCTGCTCGCCTCCCTACCTCTGAGGAAGTACAGTTCCCGCTCAGCCCAGTCAAAACTGTTCGCTGCTCTGGCACCCCAATGGTGGAACAAACTCCCTCACGACGCCAGGTCAGCGGAGTCAATCACCACCTTCCGGAGACACCTGAAACCCCACCTCTTTAAGGAATACCTAGGATAGGATAAAGTAATCCTTCTAACCCCCCCCCCCCCCTTAAAAGAGTTAGATGCACTATTGTAAAGTGGTTGTTCCACTGGATATCATAAGGTGAATGCACCAATTTGTAAGTCGCTCTGGATAAGAGCGTCTGCTAAATGACTTAAATGTAAATGTTAAATGTAAATACATACATATGGGAACTGGACTGGAATGAAAAATGTATTCTTGTTAAGAGTGTAAATAGGACTGTGTCTGAACGGGAAGGGAATTGGTCCTCTTTAGGTACTTGACTGTTGATTCAGACTGGCCACGCAGGGCACAATATAAATGCATCCCAAATGGCACCCTATTCCCTATATAGTGCCCTACTTTTGACAAGAGCCCTATGGGCCCAGGGCAAAAGTAATGCACTTACTATATAGGGAATAGGGTGCCATTTGGGAAACATTTGACAAACTCACCTGATTCAACTCATTCAGGGGTTGATGATTAGTTGACAAGTTGAATCACGTGTGCTTGTCCGGGGTTAAAACAAAAATGTGTACTGGTGGACTGAAGTTGGGAAACACTGATCTAAGGTGTTTCCCAAATGGCAGCACTGGAGTTGGGACTGCACTATATCAGGGTTTCCCCAACTTGTTCCTGGCTCTCCTATAATCCACAACAACCTTTTAAAGATGGAACATGACCACAGTTTTTAGATTTTGAATGAGTCCTATTCCTTTCATTGTATTGTGTGATTTGAATAATTTTCAGCCACCTAGCACAAAGGGGGCCCAACATCGCAAGACTTCTGGGAAAGCTTGCGAAGCAGACTCGGCAGACCAGAAAGGGGTTTGAGGTTTGAGAAGTCAATCGAGGAGTGAAAAATTCTACCTTAGTTGTTAATTTCCCCAAAATATAAAGGCACAACCTAGATTTAATCCAATGTCTTAAGTAGCTGAACATGTTATTACTCCAACCTCGTGAAAGTTGCCCAAAACAACTTTATATCAAAGGATTGCCTTTGATTTGACGGCCTGCACATGAGCAGTTCGACGCGAGACAACTGTTAGACCTGTTAACATGTTTCTGCGCATGAACTTAGCTATCCAACATCGCCATGACATCGTCTACAAGCATAATCGGGCATTTCAATTTTAGAAGCGTTTCTGAATATCTTCATACTAAACCATCTTTGCACCTAAACTCAGCAAAAAAAGAATGAACCATAAACAATTATTCAACATGCACCTGTGGAACAGTCGTGAAGACACTAACAGCTTACAGACGGTAGTCAATTAAGGTCACAGTTATGAAAACTTAGGACACTAAAGCGGCCTTTCTACTGAATCTGAAAAACACCAAAACAAAGATGCCTGGGGCCCTGCTCATCTGCGTGAACGTGCCTTAGGCATGCTGCAAGGAGGCATGAGGACTGCAGATGTAGCCAGGGCAATAAATTGCAATGTCCGTACTGTGAGATGCCTAAGACAGCGCTACAGGGAGACAAGATGGACAGCTGATCATCCTCGCAGTGGCAGTCCACGTGTAACAACACCTGCACAGGATCGGTACATTCGAACATCACATCTGAGGGACAGGTACCATATGGCAACAACAACTGCCTGAGTTACACCATACACAATCCCTCCATCAGTGCTCAGACTGTCCGCAATAGGCTGAGAGAGGCTGGACTGAGGGCTTGTAGTCCTGTTGTAAGGCAGGTCCTCACCAGACATCACCGGAAACAACGTTGCCTATGAGCACAAACCCACCATCGCTGGACCAGACAGGACTGGCAAAAGTGCTCTTCACTGACGAGTCTCGTTTTTTTCTCACCAGGGGTGATGGTCGGATTTGCGTTTATCGTCGAAGGAATGAGCGTTACACCGAGGCCTGTACTCTGGAGCAGGACCAATTTGGAGGTGAAGGGTCTGTCATGGTCTGGGGTGGTGTGTCACAGCATCATCGGACTGAGCTTGTCATTGCAGGCAATCTCAATGCTGTGCGGTACAGGGAAGACATCCTCCTCCATGTGGTACCCTTCCTGCAGGCTCATCCTGACATGACCCTCCAGCATGACAATGCCACCAGCCATACCACCAGCCAATGCCACCAGCCATACTGCGTTATTTTCTACAAAACAAGAATGTCAGTGTTCTGCCATGGCCAGCGAAGAGCCTGGATCTCAATCCCATTGATTACGTCTGGGACCTGTTGGATCGGAGGGTGAGGGCTAGGGCCATTCCCCCCAGAAATGTCCGGGAACTTGCCTTGGTGGAAGAGTGGGGTAACATCTCACAGCAAGAACTGGCAAATCTGGTGCAGTCCATGAGAAGGAGATGCACTGCAGTACTTAATGCAGCTGGTGGCCACACCAGATACTGACTGTTACTTGTCATTTGGACCCCCCCTTTGTTCAAGGACACATTATTCAATTTCTGTTAGTCACATGTCCGTGGAACTTGTTCAGCTTATGTCTCAGTTGTTGAATCTTGTTATGTTCATACAAATTTTTACATGTTAAGTTTGCTGAAAATCCACACAGTTGACAGTGAGAGGACATTTCTTTTGAAAATGTTCAGTAGTGCTGTGAACAGATAAACACCAGGGTTACTGTAGACCAAGGTATGGCTAATGTTGATTTCTTAAAGCAAACTTGTTGCGTCTTTAAGTGATAATGCCAGAGAAGCCTGTGTTTGTAGGATATATTGGCATGGTGTTCATCGAGGGCCGGAAAACCGTGCCAATATATCCTCCAAACACCGACTTCGAGGGCATAATCACTTTTATACAACAGGTTACCAACATATTCAAATAATGATTGACATATTTTAATAAAATGTTATTTTGATTAATTTATTCATACTATTTCATCCTTCCACAAGATATAGTCCCGAAACAAATCTAGGGTTGCTACCCAAGGCGGTTTGTCGTTTGTTCTATTGGTTTGATTGCCAGAGACACGACCCGGTCGTTCAGTCTTTTTTGTTCTGTATCTATGGACGTGACCCAGTTGTTTGGTCTAAATGTTCCATTGCCATACTGGCTGACAACGTTGTTATCCCTCGCTTGCTAGCTAGCCAACTACGGCTAACTTACAGTCATGTCAAACAGTGCAGACAGAATAACAACAGAGCTGCATTTGCTTAAGCTGTTTTCTAGGGACATTGTATTTGGATACATCTGTAACATCGAGGTAATAAGGCACAATTTCGTCTGGCATAGAAAATGTGCTCTCTCATTAGGACACTGTTGTTCAGAGGAGCTAGCCAACACAGTTAACACAGTAACTTCAATCTGAAGCTGGAAAGACATCAAACTAGCTGCACTTCATTTCGTTTTACCTTTTTTCAATTGACATTTCTTTGTATATATCCATAAAAATTATACCAGTTTTTTCATGATTTCGACTGGCTAAGAAACACTGCCTGCCTCTCTCTCATCAAAACCCCTACAGGTTCAATACTATGGGACAATTGGAGATTGTTTCAATGTTGTAAGAAATATCAAAGAGACAGAAAGTGAGCTTTATACAAATCTTCGCTGTTGAAAACGAAATGTTAGTCAAAAAGAAATGTGAGATAATGTCTAGATGCTTTTAGTAGTGTAGATCAAGTTTAGATCTTCCTTGCCTACGCTGATGAGACAGTGGATTGCGCAGTCAGATGGAACAGAGTAAATAGGCCATTTAACGTCATAGATGTAGCCGGTAGTATCTTGTGGAATAGACACCGGCTGGAATGCACTTTCAACCAATTAGCATTTAGGATTAGACCCACCCGTTTTATGATGTATTGTAATGCATTGTCTTGTGTTTTAAACTGTTTTCAGCCACCTAGCTACAATAACATTTTCAGTAGTGGGGGCTACTGTTGGCCAATGTATGGCTAAAGTTGTTTACTTAAAGCTAACTTACTGCTAGAACATTGGTCAATTGTATTATGTTGTACTAGTAATTTAACATACTGTAATTTTCATTTTATCTAGAATAACAAATATCATGTTACAGTAAATTACGTTTATGCACCAATTATCTTCTTATGGCTGCAGGGGCAGTATTGAGTAGCTTGGATGGAAGGTGCACAGAGTAAACGGCCTGCTCCTCAGTCATAATAAATGATTCATTCAAATTAAATAGATATTTATACTGTTAGCAAATTCATTATGATGTATATGAATGATGAACAGCTATGTTATTAAGTAAATCTGTAATAATGTCAGTGGTTTAATAAAACAGTCATTCATAACCAAAACTCATCGTTGATATACAAGTAGGGGCATTCTGTCACGCCCTGACCTTAGAGATCCTTATTATTCTCTATGTTTGGTTAGGTCAGGGTGTGACTTGGGTGGGAAAGTCTATGTTTTCTATTTCTTTGTTTTTGGCCGAGTGTGGTTCCCAATCAGAGGCAGCTGTCTATCGTTGGGGATCATATATAAGTTGTCATTTTCCTTTTGGGTTTTGTGGGATCCTGTTTTCTGTATAGTTTCTTAGCCTTATAGAACTGTGCGCTTTCATTTTTTGTCTTTTGTTTTGGTGTCATCAATAAAATGACGATGTACGCCTACCACGCTGCGCCTTGGTCCACTCTTCTTTCGACAAACGAGAGCCGTTACACATTCCATTGCATATTTATGTTTAAAGGGGCAATCTGCAATTACTACATCCATGTTTGGACTTTTAAGTTAATGATATACCCATAGATATTTGAAGAATATAACTTATACATGCCTTGTTTTACTCCATTGTTTATAAAAAATAAAATTGTAAACAAACACTGTGTTGTATAACCTTAAAACATGATTCAATCAGATCAAGCATTAACCAGCAATATCCAACACCTGCGTACCTGATGTTATGGCGGTGTCAGAGGTGTAACTGCTTTGGAGCTGTCAAATCGGTGAGCAGTTTCTCTTGATCATTGTCATGAAGCCACAACCATCTCACTCGCATTAAAAGTTCAGAATGAGAAAGTGTAGGTTGTATAGAAATAATGACGATCACATTTAAAATCATTAATCAAAATAATGAGGATTTATATTAGCCTAATCAAGTTCAAACACATTTCAGTGTTTGAACTTGTAAACAAGGCTGCATAGCTTCACTCTTAGAAAAAAGGGTTCCTAAAGGGTTCTTTTTGGACCCTTTTTGGCTCCGGGTAGAACTATTTTGGGTTCCATGTAGAACCCTCTGTGCAAAGGGTTCTCTGTCTTCAAAGTGTTCTCCTATGGGGAAAGCCGAAGAACCCTTGTAGGTTCTAATAGCACCTTTTGTGTACAATGCCAGAAGCCGCTTGTGGATTTGACCGCTCTAGCACAGTTCCACATCCGACACCGCCAAAATAACCCCTATGTTGATGTTGGGTTAACGCGGATCTGATAGAATAGAGCCCTAAAACTTTAATCTTGAGCTGGATTCAATCCGATTACCCTTGTAGATAGTGTAAATAGTGCATTCAAGGTCCGATTATTTTTTTTTGTCATTCAAGGTAAATGTTGGCTCAATTTAAATGTACCTTTAAAAGTCAAGTGTGCTCTAACGGGGATCCATCATAGTCCGGATTGAATCCCGGCCTAAGATATCATGGATGGTCAGTCGTTGCAATCATAACTCTGTCTATTAATTTGAGACTGGTTACGTTTCTCCAGCCCCACCCCTGAGCTGTTTACCAAACTGCTTTGTTGTTGTTTGAATAGCTGGCTGCCCCTTTAATATAGCTCGACTTATTTCTACGGGAAAAGTTATGTAAAAGCATCAAGAGGTCAATTGTGGTCATACAATGAAAGGCAAAACACTTCTGGGGTTGAATATAAAAACGGGGGAAAAAATAACCCCAACCCTCTATTGGCATGAGGGGTTAAATCAAGCCATTACAGGCAGACGCATGGTGATAATCCACTAAATGGCTTTGAGCACTTGAAAGCTGCTGCTGCTACATGCATCACACTTGAACACTTGCAAGATAAACGAGGGTGTGTCCAAAATGGCACCCTATTCAGTATATAGTGCACTACTTTTGATCAGGGCCCATAGGGATCTGGTCAAAAGTAGTGCACTATGTAGGGAACAGGTTGCCATTTAGGACATGAACTGGAGTACTTGCTCCTGCTGCTGTAATAAAAAGTGGACAGCTTGATGTAGGGTAGCTTTATGATAACTTCCACTCTACACTACGCCATATCACAACATACCAAAAAGATGGATATGTCATACTTGCATTCCACCACTGAAATGTGTACTTTTCCGAATATTTCTGATCACAAATCTGCCAAATGGTAATAAGGGGGATATCAACAGAGACCTAGGTGTAAGATGTGTGATAGTGTAGGTTGAGGATTTTCTTTCTTTGGTATTCACAAAGTCCAACAATGTCTCTGCATCAATTCATGTGGAAAATATCAAATAATATAACATAACATGCAATCAAGGCAATGCATTCCATGTTAGAAGTTTGAGAATCTTTCTCTCCATTGCTTTAAAGTGGTCAAAAGTAGTGTACTATATAGGTAATATGATGCCATTTGGGATACAATCCAATACTGGCAGGGCTCTGTTGCTCTGCCTGTCACTGTATGATTTAATCACATTACTGCATTGCAGAGGGATCTGGCCACTTTCCTTCTCTCATCTCCAACTCTCACAGCCGTGACACTCTATCCCATTCTCCCCAGTCCCTTGGGTGGAGAAAGGACGGGAAGGAGGGGGTAGTTTAAGCCTCATGCACAAGTAGTTGGATTTTTCTGCTGTCAAATAGATTGCTTCACTCTCATTTTATGAAGAAGTAATGTGAAACAATAATTTGTCCCGTGAACCCACTTAATGAAAGCACTTCCCTCAAGGGGACTGCACTTAATAAGTAAGTGTTAGCATTGTATAATGTTGCACATACTAAGGATTAAGGTGAAGGCAGAGCCTTAAGTCTCCATGAGTTTCAAAGGTCATTGCCAGAGCTTTTCAATTGTGACCCTGACAATACACAGGCAATTTTTCATTCATGAAATGTTTTACTGTATGTATGCTTTGGGTAAAAAATGAACCCTCGACCCCACTTCATCATATGAGCATTCTCAACCTTTTACCCTTGAAGCCCTTTGATGAGTTTTCTCCCTCGATGACGTCCATACATCAATATCATCATAGCTATTAATGTTACAATATGAAAGTTCTCATTGAAAACACACACAACACATTTTCATACGCTCTCTATTTACCTGTAAACATTACATGAAAATGCAGTATCCAGCTGTGAGGAGATAAAACTTTAGGGACAAAATTTCAGAGAAAAATACAACTACTAGAAAAGAATCATCCATCCAAAAAAGGTCAAATAGTACAGAACTGAGACTGAAAACAATTTGAGAATACATAGAGCTGGTAAAACTATTTCTGGAAAATGTATTTGGATAAATTCTAAATAAATTATATTTAATCACCAAGGATAGAATGACAAACTAAATAAATATGTATAGTAACCTAGAGGAAGGTAAATGGTGGTTTCCTCCCTGTCTTATTCTCTGGCGGTGGCGAGAACGATGAAGAGCTCTAGGTTATGTGTGTGCACTGCAGAGGCCCGTCGGATGCTTTACCACTTTGGCCAATCAGAACGTAATTTTTTTTTAAATTCACCGTGTGTCTGCCTTGATGTTCATTAAACTCCACGGAACCCCTCTTACACAGTTAAACTCAGAACGATACTTGACCACTTGATTACGGTGACACCCGCTGGCGGACAGAGTGGCCACCATCAAAGCCCAACGTGCCTGACCCTCTCTGGAAGTTGCTGTAGCCCTGCTTAGGACATTTAGCCTACATTGGTTATTGGTGGATATGCAGTGCCCATTCTAGCTTGGTATGTCAGGGTGGGCAATTGGAAATGTGAATTGGGCCAAGTTGGAGGTAATAATGCATTTAGGTTATAGTTTATTATGTGTCCTCCTCCCAGAGTGCTAAGAACCTTGGCGTGATCCTGGACAACACCCTGTCGTTCTCAACTAACATCAAGGCGGTGACCCGTTCCTGTAGGTTCATGCTCTACAACATTCGCAGAGTACGACCCTGCCTCACGCAGGAAGCGGCGCAGGTCCTAATCCAGGCACTTGTCATCTCCCGTCTGGATTACTGCAACTCGCTGTTGGCTGGGCTCCCTGCCTGTGCCATTAAACCCCTACAACTCATCCAGAACGCCGCAGCCCGTCTGGTGTTCAACTTTCCCAAGTTCTCTCACGTCACCCCGCTCCTCCGCTCTCTCCACTGGCTTCCAGTTGAAGCTCGCATCCGCTACAAGACCATGGTGCTTGCCTACGGAGCTGTGAGGGGAACGGCACCTCCGTACCTTCAGGCTCTGATCAGGCCCTACACCCAAACAAGGGCACTGCGTTCATCCACCTCTGGCCTGCTCGCCTCCCTACCTCTGAGGAAGTACAGTTCCCGCTCAGCCCAGTCAAAACTGTTCGCTGCTCTGGCACCCCAATGGTGGAACAAACTCCCTCACGACGCCAGGTCAGCGGAGTCAATCACCACCTTCCGGAGACACCTGAAACCCCACCTCTTTAAGGAATACCTAGGATAGGATAAAGTAATCCTTCTAGCCCCCCCCCCCCTTAAAAGAGTTAGATGCACTATTGTAAAGTGGTTGTTCCACTGGATATCATAAGGTGAATGCACCAATTTGTAAGTCGCTCTGGATAAGAGCGTCTGCTAAATGACTTAAATGTAAATGTAATGTAATTAAGATCCATGAATACACCACATCAAAAGCTTGATTTTATGGCTGTTTAAAAATGAATTCCCTGTAATTCTACGTAGTAATGATTTACAGTATGTTCACTACTCGGTCACTTGATTTGATAGCATGTTTAATCTATGCAAATAAATGATATGAATTGATAGGTCACCTCTCTGTTTTCTTTTATTCTGTAATACGGTATATTGTAACCATGTGTTAAAGCTAATCAAAGCAAAGTTTATTCATGATACACAGTGTAAGCTACTGTCACATTCTGACCTTAGTTCCTTTTTTATGTCTTTATTTTAGTTTGGTCAGGGCGTGAGTTGGGGTGGGCATTCTATGTTGTTTTTCTATGTTTTGTTCTGTATGTTACATTTCTATGTGTTTGGCCTAGTATGGTTCTCAATCAGAGGCAGGTGTCAGTCGTTGTCTCTGATTGGGAGCCATATTTAGGTAGCCTGTTTTCTATTGTGTTTTGTGGGTGATTGTTTCCTGTGTTAGTACCATACGGGACTGTTTCGGTTTTCATTTATTCTCTTGTTCTTTTGTATTTTGTATTCATTCTCTATTAAATGATATTATGGATACGTACCACGCTGCATTTTGGTCCTCCTCTCCTTCCACCAACGAAAGCCGTTACAGCTACACAATACAATGAAATGCCTACTCACAAAGCTCTCTTCGCAAATGACAATGCAATGACATTAAGCTATATGTACTATATTTGTATGCCTACAAATAGCTATACCACATTGTCGTAGGCCTATTAGGCTATATATAGGCCTACTGCAAATTATTGTTTTTTTGTTCATGAACTGGCCGAATGGCAGAGCTGTCCTTCAGCACCACACGTTGATTCAATTTCTTTAACATCATTGAGCAATCCTGGTGCTGCCCTTTCAGCACCACGAAGGATGCTCCAATCGCCTAACATTACATCTCATCAAGATCTGTTGCCTATGAATAATAGTCATCCTCATCACTTATTATTATTACAAATAGAAGATTATCACTTCTCACAATGGTGCTCGTTGAGTAAAGTTAGATCAAAGCTGAATTATTGTCTCGCAAGGTCATATAATGATTAATTATCATTTTACATAACAGAACTGGATATAATACCACAGCATAGTAGGCCTATAATGTTAATGTTACACCAAAAACACGGTTTTCTTCCTGGGATGAAGGAGAGGACCAAAATGCAGCGCGGCTAGTGTTCAACATGTTTAATTAAAGAATATATTAGAACACTACAAACAACAAAACAAGAAAAGTGAAAACCGAGACAGCCCTATCTGGTGCAGACAAAACACAGAGACAGGAAACAATCACCCACAAAATCCCAACACAAAACAAGCCTCCTATATATGATTCTCAATCAGGGACAACGATTGACAGCTGCCTCTGATTGAGAACCATATTAGGCTGGACACAGAAACAGACAAACTAGACACACAACATAGAATTCCCACCCAGCTCACGTCCTGACCAACACTAAACAAGCAAAACACATAAGAACTCTGGTCAGGACGTTACAATGAGATTTTAGGGTGGTTAGCTGAAGATGAATAGTCCTCCAAAAAATGATCATGCGCCTAAACTCAACAGAGCGCGCCACTAGGCAGGATATAGTGTCTTTGGAAAGTATTCAGACCTCTTGACTTTTTCCACATTTTGTTACGTTACAACCTTATTCTAAAATGGATTAACTAAATACAAATCCTCAGCAATCTACACACAATACCCCATAATGACAAAGCGAAATGTATAAAAGAATTCAACAGAAATACCTTACATAAGTATTCAGACCTTTCCTATGAAACTTGAAATTGAGCTCATGTGCATCCTGTTTCCATTGATCATCCTTGAGATGTTCTACAACTTGAGTTGTAGGAGTCCACCTGTGGTAAATTCAATTGATTGGACATGATTGGGACAGGCACACACCTGTCTATATAATGTCCCACAGTTGACAATGCATGTCAGAGCAAAAACCAAGCCATGAGGTCAAAGGAATTGTCCGTAGAGCTCCGAGACAGGATTGTGTCGAGGCACAGATCTGGGGAAGGGTACCAAAACATTTTTGCAGCATTGAAGGTCCCCAATGCTGCAATGCTCCATCATTCTTAAATGGAAGACTCTTCCTAGAGCTGCCCACCCGGCCAAACTAAGCAATCAGGGAGAAGGGCCTTGGTCAGGGAGGTGACCAAATCCGATGGTCACTCTGACAGAGCTCTAGAGTTCCTTTGTGGAGATGGGAGAACCTTCCAGAAGGTCAACCATCTCTGCAGCACTCCACCAATCAGGCCTTTATGGTAGAGTGGCCAGACGGAAGCCATTCCTCAGTAAAAGGCACATGACAGTTTGCCAAAAGGCACCTAAAAACTCTGACCATTACTAACAAGATTCTCTGGTCTGATGAAACCAAGATTGAACTCTTTGGCCTGAACGCCAAGCGTCACTTCTGGATGAAACCTGGCACCATCCCTACGGTGAAGCATGGTGGTGGCAGCATTTTTCAGTGGCAGGGACTGGGAGGACAGAACTTCACCCAAAAAGCTATGCATGTCAGTGTCGGGTTAAACAGCCAAATCCTTAGAATAGACCATACAAATAGAATGGAATAGAATGCACGTTCAGGGTCAGCTGATGTTGTACTCTACTCACAACTTATTGTCATTTGTTAGATAAAGTGTAGGCATACTGTCTTCATAAGAAAATCAATATGATAGCCTAATTCCAGCAGAAAATGTTTTGTCTTTGTAACAAACACACGCATGGATTTTTTTGTTGATAAATGTATCTACACTCAAGCTGGCCATGTTTGTGCAATGTCCACCTGTAGGGATATTAATTCAGGGATTTGTCTCCCGGGAAGGATTTAACAGCGGACATAAGGAGAGATGAGACAAGAGAAAATTAGGCAGTTATAGAATATTGGGTCCCTCTTTAAATGACGATCAGCTTATAAAAGCTTCATAAAGCCTTCATAAGCACTACATAAATGTTACGAAGCATCTATAACCGTATGTCATGCTTTATAAATGGCTCATAAATGTGGCATAACTGTGTGACATAATCACCAATGTCAAATGTGACAAATCAAAGTGTATTGGTCACATACACATGGTTAGCAGATGTTATTGTGAGTGTGGCGAAATGCTTGTGCTTATAGTTCTGACAGTGCAGCAATATCTAACAAGTAATCTAAACAATTCCACAGCAACTACCTAATAGACACAAATCTAAGTAAAGGGATGAAATAAGAAAATGTACATATAAATATATGGATGAGCAGTGACTGAGCAGCATAGGCAAGATGCAATAGATGGTATAAAATACAGTATATACATATGGGATGAGTAATGCAAGATATGTAAACATCATTATTAAACTCGTGATCCATTTGTTAGAGTGGCCAATGATTTCAAGTCTATATGTAGGCAGCAGCCTCTCTGTGTTAGTGATGGCTGTTTAACAATCTGATGGCCTTGAGATAGAAGCTATTTTTCAGTCTCTCGGTCCCAGCTTTGATGCACCTGTACTGATCTCACCTTCTGGATGGTATCGGGGCGAACAGGCAGTGGCTCGGGTGGTTGTTGTCCTTGATGATCTTTTTGGCCTTCCTGTGACATCGGGTGCTGTAGGTGACCTGTAGGGCAGGTAGTTTGCCACCGGTGATGTGTTGTGCAGACAGCACCACCCTCTGGAGAGCCCTGTGATTGTGGGCGGTGCAGTTTCTGTACCAGGCGGTGATGCAGCCCGACAGGATGCTCTCAGTCGTGCATCTGTAAAAGTTTGAGGGTTTTAAGTGACAAGCCAAATTTCTTCAGGCTCCTGAGGTTGAAGAGGTGCTGTTGCGCCTACTTCACCACACTGTCTGTGTGGGTGGACCATTTCAGACATAACTCACTATGTCGAATATGATACAAACATGTGCTTTATAAAGGGTGACATGTTGTGCTGAAGGATGGCATATGCTCTAAAGTGTTGTCATGTTAGTCACATCACAACGAATCTCATTCCAAGACACTTCCGCCCAAATGCACGGAAGATCTGGTGGACGAACACATAAAACTTGGCCGTCATTAGTTAGACGTCATTAGTTAGAGCGTGTCAATGTGATGGAACCGCCCTTTTCGACCAGAGTGCAGAGTTTCGACCAGAGACCAAGGACTCATTAATAATTAACATGTAGACGTGAAGTGTGAGCTAAACGTTGCAAATGGTTGAAACTCCCAGACCAGTAAGCGTCCAGCTGTGGCCGCACATTGAAATGGTTGGAAACTTTGAAACTCAACACGAGGGGAAGAAGATAAACTCACTAGACCAGAAGATTTGACAGTCTGCAGCTGTGCATCTAAAGAGATCTAGAACTTTGACTGTCTATCTGAGAAAAGAGGCAAGAATCTCATCTCAGACAATCATGGGTGTATCTAAGTAGTTACTCTGAAGAAACACCTCTGGTGGACAACTCGAGCCTTACACCCATCGAGCCCTTCCCATAGAAGGATGGATTGGTTTCAACAGAGAGACGACGAACAAAGACATCTACACGTAAATACATTGCATTTCTTATCCAACCGGCCGGTGGTTCATGTGCAAGGTATATGATTAATGTGAGAATAGTTATGGAATGTATCCACAATAAATGTCCCTTTTTCCCTATCTCTCAATTATCCCCACCCCCTTCTCTGGAGAAGCCGTCATATCTTGTCAGTCCACTAGGGACTTTTGTCTCATGTAAGTGTATATGTGTATTCTGTGTTATTATTTAGTTAGTCAGTAAATAAATTAATTAATTTGTGTAGAACTGAAATCAGAAAAGGCTGGTGTTTCTTGCGGATTCAAGAAGTCTGCGACATTCAGAATGAGACTGATATGAAGTAACAATAAATGGCTGTTATCGATATATCTTACATATACAGTATATCATCTTGAGTTTAATTCGGGAGATGGAAACTCATTAAACAACTTCTTCCATGGTGCCCCACATTCCTAATGAGTCAATTGTTACATTATTCATTTAGTCGAGTAATAGTTAGTTGATTCGATACACAAGTCATCAGAATGAAAGTCACGTCACGACAATAAACTGAAGTTATAGGTTATTTATTAACTTCTTGCGACTACAGGGGGTGCTGTTCCGAATTAGCATTTTGTCGTCTCCAAATTAAACTGCCTAGTACTCAATTCTTGCTCGTACAATATGCATATTATTAATTCTATTGGATAGAAAAAACTTTCTAGTTTCATACAACGTTGAAATTATGTCTGTGGGTGACCCAGAACTCTTTCTACAGCGAAATCCATGACAGACAGTGAAAGGTCTGAGAGCGAAGCTCTGGTTTCAGATCAGTTTTTAAGGTCTCTGTCTATCCTATGGAACGACACGAACTGCACCCGCCTTCCCCTGGATGTCAGTAACCAATGAGAAGTGGAATGGGCCTTCTAGGTAGCTCTCAGAGGTTATAAAAGACCAAGGAGTGAGAGTAGCCCCCCTTTCGACGCTCGCCCTTACGCAGGAAGGGACCTCCGGACGCCATTTTCACAGGCTCGGTTATCAACTTGAAATGTATCCGTCTGTAATTTAATTCGATATAGGACTTAGAAACATCATAAGGTAGTTAATTTAAACCGTTTTATAGCAATTTATATCCGTTTAGTGCGATTTTGAGGAATTTCTTTGTTGTGCACTCTGAAACTTTGGACACGTTTTGGTGTCCCGTTCGATCGTTAGTGGATATTTCGAAGGACAGAGGACATCTATCGACCAAAAGACGTTTATAACATAGAAAGGATACATTGCCCAAGAATATGATGGAAGAACAGCTCAAAGTAAGCAATATTTAATATGATAAACCGTGTTTCTGTCGAAATATTTTAAACGCATATTTCGCCATTTTGTTTGGTATAGCTTCACTTGGCGAACCCTGTATTGAAAAGTAAGGATAATTTTAAAAATGTAAATCAGCGGTTGCATTAAGAACTAATTTGTCTTTCGATTCCTGTCTACCCTGTATTTTTTAGTCAAGTATATGATTAGCTTTCAATTAAACTAGATCACTCTGATAGATGACGTCAGACATATTGAGGCTTGATTTCCTAGTATTTTTATTGTGTAACCACGGTTTTGTATGGCTAAATATGCACCTTTTCGAACAAACTGTATATGTATGTTGTAAAATGATGTTACAGGAGTGTCATCGGAAGAATTCTGAGAAGGTTAGTGAAAAAATTAATATCTTTTGGCGGTGATTACGTTATAGCGCTCTTTGGCTGGAATCGATGCTCTGGTAACGTTTGCACATGTAGTATGCTAACTTATCGATTTATTGTGTTTTCGCTGAAAAACGCTTAGAAAATCTGAAATATGGTCTGAAATCACAAGAACTGGGTCTTTCCATTGCTATGCTTTGTCTATTTTTATGAAATGTTTTATGATGAGTAAATTGGTCATACACGTTGCTCTATCTAGTAATTCTAGTCGATTTGTGATGGTCGGTGCAATTGTAAACTGTGATTTCTACCTGAAATATGCACTTTTTTCTAACAAAAACTATCCTATACCATGAATATGTTATCAGACTGTCATCTGATGGTTTTTTTTATAGGTTATTGGCTATCAATATCTTAGTTGAGCCGAATTGGTGATAGCACCTGAAGGAGTAAGAAACTGATGGAGTTAGAATAGTGGTGTATTTTGCTAACGTGTTTAGCTAATAGATTTACATATTTTGTCTTCCCTGTAAAACATTTAAAAAATCTGAAATGGTGGCTTTATTCACAAGATCTGTATCTTTCATCTGGTGTCTTGGACTTGTGATTTAATGATATTTAGATGCTACTATCTACTTGTGAAGCTATGCTAGCTATGCTAATCAGTGTGTGGGGGGTGGGGGGTGCTCCCGGATCCGGGATTGATACTCGTGAAAGGTTAAATCAGTTTGTCAGCTACAGGTAAGCTACAAGTTGCACAAACTTGCACAAATGACTCCATTGATGTTGTAATTTCAACATTTATTATATCAAATGGTAGCCTCCAGTAGCCTACAATGCCATAGAAATGAATAGGCTACTTGATGGCCAACAGAGGTAAATGTATCATTCTCCACATTTAATGTCAATTTCATTGAGGACTTTTCCCCATAAAAAGAAAACCATGGGACGGAGTTCCATAACTTACATTTAAAATGTCCACTTGGGCAGCCCATGAGACCTAAAAACTGAGAATGCTTAAAATACTTTTTTGATACTGTTTTCTTTAATCAAAGTAATGTAGTTCAAACCTCTTCCAAGCGAACTTAAGTTGTTTTCCACTGCTTTGTCTCCATTATTTAATGATGTGCATCAGTTCTAGCATGTTAAACTTCTTGTCAGTAGGGGGGCGCCATTTCGACTTGTAAAAATTCGTTCCCAAATTAAACTGCCTCGTACTCAATTCTTGCTCGTACAATATGCATATTATTATTACTATTGGATAGAAAACACTCTCTAGTTTCTTAAACCGTTTGAATTATATCTGTGAGTAAAACAGAACTCAAGTTGCAGCTAACTTCCTGTCAGGAAGTGAGAAATCTGAAATCGATGCTCTGTTCCAGGGTCAGTTTATTAAATTGCATGTGATCTATGAGTCGACATGCACTGCATACGATTTCCCCTAGATGTCAGTAAGCAGTGAGAATTGGAATTGTGTTGCTAGGCAGATCTGAGGCCATATAAAGGCTCATGGAACCGGGGGTGCGCTCTTTTCAACGTTCGTCATGGCGCAGAGGAGGACCTCAGGATGGCATTCTGAAAGCTCTCGTTATAGGCCTTAGATATATCCGGCTCTGATTTTATTCGATATAGGTGTTAAAGACATCATAATGTAGTTATTTTAAACCGAGTTATATCAGTTTATATCAGTATATTGCGATTTTCTGATATTTCTTTGTCCTGCGTTATGGTGAGTTGGACACGTCTTCGCCACATGGCTAATGTTTGCTGCTAATTCCTAAGTTGAAGACGGCAATCTACAACCGAGCAACGATGATTCTGGACAACGGACCACTTGCACAAGATTCTGATGGAAGCTCATCAAAAAGTAAGAACTATTTATGATGTTAATTCGTTGTTCTGTTGAAAAATGTAAAACTATTATTCGGCCATTAATTTCGGTGCGGTCTCGCTTTAGCGCACGCTGTATGTCGTAGTAACGTTAATTTTAAAAATCTAACACAGCGGTTGCATTAAGAACTAATGTATCTTTCATTTGCTGTCCAACCTGTATTTTTTTGTCAAGTTTATGATTAGTTATTGATTAGATTAGGTGCCTCTCCCAAGATTTCTCCCGACATTTTGTTGGCAGCTTGGCTACTATTCTCATTGTATAACCACGATTTGTGCCGCTAAATATGCACATTTTCGAACAAACAATATATGTATTGTGTAATATGATGTTATAGGACTGTCATCTGAAGAAGTTTGAGAAGGTTAGTGAAAAAATGTATATCTTTTGCTGGTTTATTCGTTATCGCTACTGTTGGCTTGAATCAATGCTGTTGTGTGGTTGGCTATTGTAGTAAGCTAATATAATGCTAAATTGTGTTTTCGCTGTAAAATATTGTCTGGATTCACAAGATCTTTGTCTTTCATTTGCTGTACGCTGTGTATTTTTCATAAATATTTTATGATGAGTATTTAGGTAATTCACGTTTGCTCTCTGTAGTTATTCTAGTTGCTTTGGTGAAAGTTATGATGGTGGCTGCAATGTAAAACTATGATTTATACCTGAAATATGCACATTTTTCGAACAAAACATATGCTATACAATAAATATGTTATCAGACTGTCATCTGATGAACTTGTTTCTTGGTTAGTGACTATTTATATCTTTATTTGGTCGAATTTGTGATAGCTACCTATGCAGGAAAAAAAGTTGTGTCTTTTGCTATGGTGGTTAGCTAATAGAAATACATATTGTGTCTTCCCTGTAAAACATTTAAAAAATCAGAAATGATGGCTGGATTCACAAGATGTGTATCTTTCATTTGGTGTCTTGGACTTGTGATTTCATGAACATTTTATTATATGATATCCCTGTGGCTTTAGGCTAGGCTATGCTAGTCAGCTTTTTTGATGGGGGGGATCCCGGATCCGGGTTTGTGACTCGTTTTAATATGTTTTATGGAAAAGGGTTGGAAATAGGTGTCTCCATAATGACAATCTAAACAGCTTACCTACAACTGGTAAAAATTTGTCACGACTTGTGACCCTGCTGCTCTCTCTCCTCTGGCTCACGTGACTCAGCCAATAGCTGTAGTGCTCTCTCAAGACACAGACACCCCTCCAACCCTCCCCACCACTCTTTCACTCAGAAACAGCCTGCCTCCCTGCCTGACAGTCAGCAGTAGATCACAGTGAAATATATATTTTTAAGAGAAATGCATGGCGCAACCAATACATTTTCACCCGAGACATCGTTTTCAAAGTAACACTATGTGAAGGAAAACTGCGGACATGGCAACCCTGTAGAGTGGTTCGTGAGAACCATGGTGTTCTCACGAAATCTTCTGCAGCATCTGAACTGTTTGGCTTACAAACTTCCCCTCTATGAAAAGATGACTCTCACAAACATGATGTTGTTCTCCGTTTTGCCGTAGGACCCCACAAGCGTCTTGAGACTCGTCTGAAGATGGTATGGCCGATCTGCCAACTTTTGTCTGCGGTGTCCAAACAGTTTGGTCTACACACTAATATAACCCCTCTGTGGAAAGGTGAGACTCCCACAATATATATTTCTTATATCTCTGAGATATACTGTAGGACAGACACTTCAGAACAAACTTCCTTTAGCTTTTGGGGGGGAACTTTCTGTTGTTCCATGTAGTGAATTTGTTATTCAATGCGTTTGTATGGGCTAATAGCAGTAAGGCAAAAAAAAGTCATACTTCAAGGGGTCTTAAATTCTAAATCAAATAGCAAAATGATCCTTGGTATGACCTTCTTAAAACAATTCCATATAGCTCAGTAGAACACCCCTCCCCGGGCTTAGACAGGGCTTAGACTCTTATGTGTTAACTAAATCATCAATATGCTTCTTGAAACAGTTTTTCATCAGTCCAGATGCCCAGATATTAAAAGCAGAGATAGGATCAATATGGGCACCATCCAATACTTCGGAAAGTATTCAGACCCCATCACTTAAGCATTTTTTTACACTACAGCTTTATTAAAACACTTATTAAATAGTTGTTCCCTCTCATCAATCTACACAGAATACCTCATAATGACAAAGCAAAAACAGATTTTAAATTTTTTTCCGCTAGTTTATTACAAATATCACATTTACATAAGAATTCAGACCGCTTACTCAGTACCTTGTTGAAGCACATTTGGCAGTGATTACAGCATTGAGTCTTCTTGGGTTTGGCGCTACTAGCGTGGCACACCTGTATTTGGGGAGTTTCTCCCATTCTTCTCTGCAGTTCGTCTCAAGCTCTGTCAGGTTGGTTGGGGAGTATTACTGATCAGGTCTGGGCTCTTGCTGGGCCACTCAAGGACATTCAGAGACTGTCACGCCCTGATCTGTTTCATCTGTCTTTGTGATTGTCTCCACCAATCTCCAGGTGTCACCCGTTTTCCCCATTAGTCCCTGGGTATTTATTCCGGTGTTCCCTGTTTGTCTATTGCCAGTTCGTCTTGTCTTGTCAACCAGCGTGGTTTTCCTTACTCCTGCTTTTTCTTTCTCTCTTTTGCTAGTCCTCCCGGTTTTGACCCTTGCCTGCCTTGACTCTGAACCTGCCTGCCTGACCATACTGTCTGCCCTGACCTCGAGCCTGCCTGCCACTCTACCTCCTGGACTCTGACCTTGTTTATGATCTTTTGCCTGTACACGACCATTCTCTTGCCTGCCCCTTGGATTATAATAAATATCAGAGACTTGAACCATCTGCTTCCCCTGTCTGTATCTGGGTCTCGCCCTGTGCCCTTATAGAGACTTGTCCCGAAGCCACTCTTGCATTGTCTTGGCTGTGTGCTTAGGGTCGTTGTCCTGTTGGAAGGTGAACCTTCACCCCAGTCTGAGGTCCTGAGCACTCTAGAGCAGGTTTTTAATCAGGATCTTGCTGTACTTTGCTCTGTTCATCTTTCCCCTGACTAGTCTCCCAGTCCATGCCGCTGAAAAACATCCCCCTGTAACGCCCTGACCATAGAGAGCTTTTTATTCTCTATGTTGGTTATGTCGGGGTGTGTTATTTAGGTGATTATATTTCTATGTTGGCCTGGTATGGTTCCCAATCAGAGGCAGCTGTTTATCGTTGTCTCTGATTGGGGATCATATTTATGCAGCCATTTCCACATTGTGCTTTGTGGGATCTTGTCTATGTATAGTTGCCTGCGAGCACTACATTAGCTTCACGTTTCGTTTTGCGCTTTATTGTTTTCTTTGAGTTTCACTTCCAAATAAAGAGGATGGAACCATACCACGCTGCATCTTGGTCCACTCATTATAACGATCATGACACCCGCACAGCAAGATGCTGCCACCACAATGCTTTACCGTAGGGATGGTGCCAGGTTTCCTCCACACGTGAGGCTTGGCATTCAGGCTAAAGAGTTCAATATTGGTTTCATCAGAACAGAGAATCATGTTACTCATGGTCTGAGAGTCATTAGGTGCCTTTTTGCAAACGCCAAGCCAGCTGTCATGTGCCTTTTACTGAGAAGTGGCTTCGGTCTGGCCAATCTACCATCAAGGTCTGATTGGTGGAGTGCTGCAGAGATGGTAGTCCTTCTTGAAGGTTCTCCCATCTCCACAGAGGAACTCTAGAGCTCTGTCAGAGTGACCATCGGGTTCTTGGTCACCTCCATGACCAAGGCCCTTCTCCCCCGATTGCTCAGTATAGTTGGGTAGCCAGCTCTAGGAAGAGTATTGTTGGTTCCAAACTTCTTCCATTTAAGAATGATGGAGGCCACTGTGTTCTTGGGGACCTGCAATGCTGCAGAACATTTTTGGTACCCTTCCCCAGAACTGTGCCTCAACACAATCCTTTCTCGGAGATCTATGGACAATTCCTTTGGTTTTTGCTCTGACATGCACTGTCAACTGTGGGACCTTATATAGACATGTGTGTGCCTTTCCAAATCATGTCCAATCAATTGAATTTATCACATGTGGACTCCAATCAAATTGTCTAAACATCTCAAGGATTATCAATGAAAACATGATGCACCTGAGCTCAATTTTGAGTCTCATAGTGAAGGGTCTGAATACTTATGTAAATCATGTATTTCTGGTTTTATTTTTTATAAATTAGCAAAAAATCTAAATACCCATTTTCACTTTGTCATTACGGAGCATTGTGTGTAGATGGCTGAGTATTTAATTTAATCTTTATTTAATGTGGAAAAGGTCAAGGGGTCTGAACACTTTCCGAAGGCAATGAACATATGCATAAATGATCAGATACAATTTTTACGTAATTTGGAGAATAAGATACCCTTGGTTTTATCTGCATTAAGCACCAATTTCAGTTCAACAAAGGCTTTTTGCAAAGCAATGAAGACAGATTGAAGTGCCGAAAGAGCCTGTTCAACCGTGGGGGTAATAGCATACACAACATAACAGTGTCATCTGCACTGTTCAATTTTTTTCCAGATAGAACAACATTGTTTATATAGACAGTAAGAAGTGCAGGACCTAAAATTGATCCCTGTGGGACACCTATGTAATATCAAGGTAAGGAAACCTGAATTAACACCATCAGAAAAACACATTGTGGAGTGTCCCGAGTGGCGTAGCGGTATAAGGCACTGGCTTCACTACAGACCCTGGTTCAATCCCAGGCTGTTTCACAACCGGCCGGTGTACAATTGGCCCAGCGTCATCCGGGTTAGGGGAGGATTTGGCCGGGGGGGCTTTAATTGGCTCATCGCGCTCTAGCGACTCCTTGTAGCGGGCCGGGTGCCTGCAGGCTGACTTCAGTTGTCAGTTGAATGATGTTCCATCTGACATATTGGTTCGGCTGGCTTCCGGGTTAAGCGGACGGGTGTTAACAATTGCGGTTAGGCGGGTTATACACTGCTCAAAAAAATAAAGGGAACACTAAAATAACACATCCTAGATCTGAATGAATTAAACATTCTTATTAAAAACTTTTTTCTTTACATAGTTGAATGTGCTGACTACAAAATCACACAGAAATTATCAATGGAAATCAAATTTATCAACCCATGGAGGTCTGGATTTGGAGTCACACTCAAAATTAAAGTGGAAAACCACACTACAGGCTGATCCAACTTTGATGTAATGTCCTTAAAACAAGTCAAAATGAGGCTCAGTAGTGTGTGTGGCCTCCACGTGCCTGTATGACCTCCCTACAACGCCTGGGCATGCTCTTGATGAGGTGGCGGATGGTCTCCTGAGGGATCTCCTCCCAGACCTGGACTAAAGCATCCGCCAACTCCTGGACAGTCTGTGGTGCAACGTGGCGTTGGTGGATGGAGCGAGACACGTTGTCCCAGATGTGCTCAATTGGATTCAGGTCTGGGGAACGGGCGGGCCAGTCCATAGCATCAATGCCTTCCTCTTGCAGGAACTGCTGACACACTCCAGCCACATGAGGTCTAGCATTGTCTTGCATTAGGAGGAACCCAGGGCCAACCGCACCAGCATATGGTCTCACAAGGGGTCTGAGGATCTCATCTCGTTACCTAATGGCAGTCAGGCTACCTCTGGCGAGCACATGGAGGGCTGTGCGGCCGCCCAAAGAAATGCCACCCCACACCATGACTGACCCACCACCAAACCGGTCATGCTGGAGGATGTTGCAGGCAGCAGAACGTTCTCCACGGCGTCTCCAGACTCTGTCACGTCTGTCACATGTGCGTGTGAACCTGCTTTCATCTGTGAAGAGCACAGGGCGCCAGTGGCGAATTTGCCAATCTTGGTGTTCTCTGGCAAATGCCAAACGTCCTGCACGGTGTTGGGCTGTAAGCACAACCCCCACCTGTGGACGTCGGGCCCTCATGGAGTCTGTTTCTGACCGTTTGAGCAGACACATGCACATTTGTGGCCTGCTGGAGGTCATTTTGCAGTGCTCTGGCAGTGCTCCTCCTAATCCTCCTTGCAAAAAGGCAGAGGTAGCGGTCCTGCTGCTGGGTTGTTGCCCTCCTACGGCCTCCTCCATGTCTCCTGATGTACTGGCCTGTCTCCTGGTAGCGCCTCCATGCTCTGGACACTACGCTGACAGACACAGCAAACCTTCTTGCCACAGCTCGCATTGATGTGCCATCCTGGATGAGCTGCACTACCTGAGCCACTTGTGTGGGTTGTAGACTCCGTCTCATGCTACCACTAGAGTGAAAGCACCGCCAGCATTCAAAAGTGACCAAAACATCAGCCAGGAAGCATAGGAACTGAGAAGTGGTCTGTGGTCACCACCTGCAGAACCACACCTTTATTGGGGGTGTCTTGCTAATTGCCTATAATTTCCACCTTTTGTCTATTCCATTTGCACAACAGCATGTGAAATTTATTGTCAATCAGTGTTGCTTCCTAAGTAGACAGTTTGATTTCACAGAGGTGTGATTGACTTGGAGTTACATTGTGTTGTTTAAGTGTTCCCTTTATTGTTTTGAGCAGTGTATTTCGTAGGACGCATGACTCGACCTTCACCTCTCCCGAGCTTGTTGGGGAGTTGCAGTGATGAGACAAGATCATAATTGGATATGACGAAATTGAGGAGAATAAGGGTGGGGAATAAAAATACACATTGTGTCGTGTCCAGGGCTCTAAATTAACTTTAGAGCCCTAACTTCAAAAAGTAAGGAGTAAGGAGCACCAGTCCAAATTTAGGAGCACCAGATTATTATATATATTTTTTTACTGCAAATGAATGTCCTGTCATTCATAATTGTCATCAATTGTTACCTTGAAGATGTAGAAAACATCTGTCATGGAAAGACAACACCAGAAGTCAATATTAAATTAATCATTCTTTATTATCTGTCACGTTTCAGTTAAGACCCAGATGCAGACAACGTTGAAGTAACAACAGTTTATTAATCAAACAGGGGCAGGTAAATGGCAGGTCAAGGGCAGGCAGAAGTCAATAATCCAGATATGTGGGCCAAAAGGTACAGGACGCCAGGCAGGCTCAGGGTCAGGGCAGGCAAAGGTCAGTAATCCAGAAAGTTGGGGCAAAGGTACAGGATGGCAGGCAGGCTCAGGGCCGGTAGAATGGTCAACACCAGGAAAACTAGGAAACAGAAACAATCGAGAGATAGGAACAGAGGGAAAAATGCTGGTAGGCTTGACGAAACAAAACAAACTGGTAACAGACAAACAGAGAACACAGGTATAAATACACAGGGGAAAATGGGGAAGATGGGTGACACCTGGAGGGGGGTAGAGACAATCACAAAGACAGGTGAAACAGATCAGGGTGTGACAATTATCAGCAAGTTGGAGAGGTTCCATCAAACTTAATGTACCATAGTTCACGTCGGTTGGGAGCTGTCCCGGGGCAGTTCCGTTAGTTCTCTTATATACTGCTTACACAGACAAGTTATATTTGAATGATTTAGCTCATACTGTACATTATTCATAATTAATGTTTGGTTCATGCATGTGACCGACAAATATCTCACGAGGCTTCCTCTCTTCAAACTGAGACATCCCTTTCAGTTCTCCAAACAATATTCTGGGTGTACTGCCGAATGGCTTATACTGAGAGTGAGGATTTCTCCCAGGCACGATCAATCAGTCACTTTCATGAACCCAGTCAAATTGGTTTTCATAAAAGGACGAACATAACAATTTCCTTCACACATAACTAGAGTGGGCAAGACATTAGAATAAAAACAACTTGTAATAATTGTATTCAAAAGTGTGATTCGTTTTGGACAAACAAATGTAATATCCAAAACAGAACACTGATTGTATTCAAAAGTGCAACAGAAAACCTATTTACGTAGGTTATCTGTTTTGGACAAACAAATATAACGTACAAAACAGAACATTGATTGTTTTCAAAAGTGCAACACCACACATATTTATATAGGTGATTAAAACATAACCTTTATTGTATTTAAAAGCGCTACCTCAAACTGTAATCTGTTATCCATTACTTAATTCAGGTAACAGCTGTCATTTCTCACCACTATAGAGCAGTCTCACTGAGGTGATGGGTCAGATGGTAGGTCAGGTGTATAAAGTCACATGTAACCAGGTAGTAGTCATGCGTGGGTGAACAGGAGATTTACATGTTTTTTTTTGCCTTTAACCCAAATTACTCAACCACAAACCATCACCACCACGATAAATCATCAAGTTTAATCCATCATTGTATCCTTTTATTCATTAAATTGGAACATCATCCAACAACAGTATATCTAAGTCTGGACATTACATCATTAGCATTTCCATCATTCATGCATCAAGTGGCTAAGAGGAACTTTGAAATTAGTCTGAGTACCAGTTGTTTTAGCTAACATTCCACTCTTGTCATTGCCAAAGAGACTATCCTTTCAGCAATCTCATCGTTTAACATGCGCTGGAATTAAGGCAGAGTTGCTCATTAGTTGTCGCAAATAATTCGAATTGATAGCAAAGTCAAAAACAAACATTTAGCTGTTAGCTAGGCAAGTTGTTGTATTTTGAGGACTAAATTGTTTTGTGGCTGGAATGTATTTAGTTTGAGAATTTAGACATGCGCTATCAACTTTTGGCAGAATGGTTTCTTCTGGACAAATAAAAAAAGGTTGCTTAGCAACCACATAACAACGTCTTCTGTGGAGAAAAAAAGTGACCATGTTCCTGTAACAATATGCGGAAGCAAGTTCAGGGAGTGTGTGTTTAAATAAAATAAATGGAATATAATACATAATAAACTAGAAACACTAACAGCACACAGACAAGAAATAGAAACAATGACGCCTAGGGAAGGAACCAAAGGGAGTGACATATATAAGGAAGGTAATCAGGGAAGTGATGGAGTCCAGGTGAGTCTAATGGCGCGCAGGTGCGCATAACGATGGTGACAGGTGTGCACCATAACGAGCAGCCTGGTGACCTAGAGGCCGGAGAGGGAGCACACGTGACAGTTCCAATATTTGTATAATTGTTGTGATTGGAAGATAGCTGTGAGGATGATTGATTCATGGTCAAATCCTCTGTTTTCCTTGAGCTCAATAATTATAGAATGTTAATATTTGAAGATGGCAGAAAGGTCAGTCTGGCACATGACATGGTGGACAGGGAGTGGACTAGCTAAAGAGATTGGTACCCAGGCTAGTGGGACAGGTGTATTTAATTGATAATTAAAATGAAACTGTTAACAGACATTACCCGAGGATTGTGGTGAATAACTTCCTTCTATCAACCCATCAGCATCCAGGATCCAAACAACCCATTTTATAAAGAATGTTAAGTCCTCTATTGACCGGGGTGAATGAAGCTACAGCAGATAATGAGTCAATTTTGCTTGTTTTTGTTTTTTTCCTAAATGCATTTTAGAGTTTTTAAATTGTGAAGAAATGCAGTAAATGAGCTTCAAATTTCAAAATAAATAAATAACTAAATATATATATATAACCCTCTCAACTCCGCCCCTGTCACTTTGCCATACCCTAAGTTAAGCTGAAATGAAGCCTGCTGTTTTTTAAGTGATAATGCCCTCGAAGCTGGTGTTTGGAGGATATATTGGGACGGATGTTGTTAAACCAGAGACGAAGTTGAGGGACAACAATCTGTGCCAATATATCCTCCAAACACTGGCTTCAAGGGCATTATGACTTTCATAAAACGGGTTGCCAACATATTCAAATAATGATTGACATATTTTCATTAACTTTATTTTGATGAATTCATTCATACTATTTCATCCTTCCAGAAGATATAGTACCGACACAAATGGCATGGAAAATGTGCTCTCTCGTCAGGAGCTAGCCAACAACACAACTAACATAATCACTTGAAACTGAAGCTGGAAATACAACAAACTAGCTGCACTTTGTTTCATTTTTCCTGTTTTCTATTGATAGTTCTTTGAATATATCCATAAAAATTTGGCTGAGGGATGATTTCGACTGGCTGAGAAAAGCTGCCTGTCTGTCTCATCCCGACTCCCAACATGTTCATTACTATGGGACAGATGGAGATGTGAAAATCGGAAGATTGAGGAAAATGTCGGAGAGACAGACAGCAAGGTTTACACAAATCTCCATTGCTAAAAACTAAATGTTAGTCTAAAAGAAATGTGAGAATGGCTAGATGCTTTTTATAGTGGAGATCAAGTTTATAAATTGCCTGGCTGGGCTGATGAGACAGTGGATTGCGCAGTGAGATGGAACAGAATAAAAATAAACATTTTAACGTCATAGATTTAGCCAGTGGTAACTTGTGGAATAGACACCTGCTGGAATGCGGTTTTAACCAATCAGCATTCAGGATTAGACCGACCCGTTGTACTATATTCCACAAAAGCCTAGCACACCATTACTGTAATAAAGTCACTACTTCTACTACTTCTACAGTAGAATTCTACTATTTTTCAACTAGCAATTTAAACCTCTGCATTTCTTCGACTATCAAAAAAATACTTTTGACCAGCTGAAATAGGTCACACAATTTTTCTTCATGGAAAATTACCTTTTTTAGTTTTAATCACAAAATCAAATGTTAGCCAATGGTTGTTTACATTTCTGGAGAGCATATATACTCCGATGATTGAAAAAGGTCCTGTTGAGATTGAAGCTGTACTAATATGAACATAGCAGAGGAGGTATATTCTGCAATGTGTTGATCCTAATTTTCCTTACACAACACTTGGATCTATAGCCACTGGATAAACTATTTAGATCACTTTCTTTTAAGAATTTCTGTCAGATTCACATTGAAATGAAGTACACAGCACTGAATAGAAAATGATGAGCAGTTCCATGTGCTACCTTCGTGTAAACACATTACCCATGGTCATGGATGACATTGAGCGTCACAGGGTATTTGTGATTAAAGTCCATTGGATCAAGCATAGAAAATGATCTGAATCAAGACGAAAGACAGCCGTTAAGTGCAGACAGACATGCACAGGGAAATATTCCAAGTTCACCTTGAAACCCCTCTTCAAGAATGAACAAAGTTACAGACACACGATCGCTGATGTAAATTATGTAAATGCCTCTACTCTGACGAGAGAATGGTTGACTAACTGAAAAGAGAATGTTGACATAGAACATACCGTAGCTCTCACTCTCACCTCAACTGACAAGTCTTTGTGCCATGTGTTTTCTTTGCCATTTGTCATGTATTTATGTGGAAAAACAAGGACATATTCTACAGCAGCCGTGAATAAAGTTTTTGAAACTCATGCCAATAGAAGTAAATCACAGTTGAACATGTCCAATGTTCTTATATTGTATATACGGCTAATGTGGATACCTAATACATGTCTTTTAAAGCACAGGAAGCTGATAATGTGCTAGAAATGTTCTTCTTAGTATCCAAAATCAAAACACCTCGTCTGTAGGTGTGCAGTGTTTTTTTTTGACGTTTTCTGGATGTTTCTTTGCATTGGTTTCAATGGACCACTTCTCTTCCCACCCCGTTAGAAAATGTTAATGTAAAATGTTGGTCAGTGAACAACGTCTTTTAGATCTAAAAGTAATGGGTAATTCCATGAAATGAGTGTCTTTTGCGTCCATTTGATATTTTAAGTAGACATTGTGCACCAATATTGACTTCTAAAGTCAATTATATAAAAATAAATGCCCTTAAATATAGACCCCATTGAGAATTCAATAAATACAACTTTTTCTTTGAATAGAGGCTTGCTAAAGTGCCAAAGTTCAGCATTTGACATGTTACTCCGTCAACCATGTGTCACTTCTAGGATGATTTCAAACCACAATCAAAACATTTCTCCAAGTTTCACCATCATTGTGAAGGTATTTTGTTGCTTTGACAAAGTCATTTCTGAAGATTAATGATTCATTTACGTCTGTCCCTCATTCTAAGGTCAACCCTCTTACGTGAACTGATCTCTCGTTTTAACATGGTGAAACGATTCCTTAAAAAAAAATTTTTTTTTCAAAAGAGACATTGAGCATTTAATAGTCAAATTATTGTGTAAAAGCAGGTGAGCTGGTTTTACTATTCTTGGCCATTTTGTGGTGTTTTGTGGTGGGAAACAGAACGGGTCAAGCACACAGTGCCTCCAGAAAGTATTCACACCCCTTCACTTTTTCCACATTTTGTTGTGCTACAAAGTGGGATTACGATGGATTTCATTGTAATTTTTGTCAATTATCTACACAAAATACTCTAATGTTAGAGGAAGAAAAATTCTAATATTTGGAAAACTTTATGAAAAATATAACATGAATATATCTTGATTGCATAAGTATTCAACCCAGCGATTACAGCTGTGAGTCTTTCTAGGTAAATCTCTAAGAGTTTTACACACCTGGATTGTACAATGTTTGCATATTATTCTGGAATGAATTGCAAAAATCACTGAAGCTGGAGACTTATATCTCCCTCTCTAACTTTAGGCATCAGCTGTACACAGCCAATCTGTAAATAGCACACCCAACTGCCTCATCCCGATATTGTTATTTATCTTCTTGCTCTTTTGCACCCCAGTATCTCTACTTGCACATCTATCACTCCAGTGTTTATAGCTAAATTGTAATTATTTTGACTCTTTGGCCTATTTATTGCCTCACCTCCCTAATCTTCAACATTTGCACACACTGTACATATATTTTCCTATTGTGTTATTGACTGTATGTTTGTTTATGTTTAACTCTGTGTTGTTGTTTTTGTCGCACTGCTTTGCTTTATCTTGGCCAGGTCGCAGTTGTAAATGAGAACATGTTCTCAACTGGTCTACCTGGTGAAATAAAAATTTAATAAATTCTTGAAAAAATTCTTCAAGCTCTGTCAAGTTAGTTGTTGATCATTGCTCGACAGCCATTTTCAAGTCTTGCCATAGATTTTCAAGCCAATTTAAGTTAACACTGTAACTAGGCCACTCAGGAACATTCAATGTTGTCTTGGTAAGCAACTCCAATGTATATTTGGCGTTGTGTTTTAGGTTATTGTCCTGCTGAAAGGTGAATTTGTCTCCCAGTGTCTGTTGGAAAGCAGCCTGAACCAGCTTTTCCTCTAGGATTTTGCCTGTGCTTAAATCTATTCCATTTCTTTTTATCCAAAAAAACTCACTAGTCCTAGCCAATGACAAGCATACCCATAACATGATGCAGCCACCCCCATGCTTGTAAATATGAAGAGTGGTACTCAGTGATGTGTTGTATTGGATTTGCCCCACATGTAACAGGGTTATATTGGTAATTCCCCTTGCCACTTTATTGTTAAGCCAATGTGTTTTTGGTTTTAGTTTGGTTTTGCCTTCACCTACTCAACATGGCATCTTATTGGCTATTATTTGGGAACTACGTTGCCCAGCGAACAAGCACCAAACCAGCGTGTGTGAGTGCAGAGTTGGATGGTGAGCTGTGCACACCATGACGTGCAATTTTGTGCTGATGCTACTAGTTGGAGTTCGTATCGATGAGTGATTGTACACAACGCAAGAAAAGTACTGTTACACAAACACAGCACCTTGTATTCAGGACATAGTTGATTAGTTAGTTGATTTCTTTGACACATTTCTGCGGTTTTACTGTAGTGCCTTATTGCAAACAGGATGCATGTTTTTTTATTCTGTACAGGCATTGTCACGTTCCTGACCTGCTTTCTCTTATTTTTGTATGTGTTTAGTTGGTCAGGGCGTGAGTTGGGGTGGGCATTCTATGTTATGTGTTTCTATGTTTGTTTAAATGGGTTGCCTGATATGGTTCTCAATTAGAGGCAGGTGTTTGACATTTCCTCTGATTGAGAACCATATTAAGGTAGGATGTTCTCACTGTTTGTTTGTGGGTGATTGTATCTCGTGTCTGTATGTGTTACCACACGGGACTGTTTCGTTTGTGTAGTCTGTTCCTGTTCGTGCCTTCTTCGTGTTTATGTAAGTGCTCAAGTTCAGGTCTGTCTACGTCGTTTTGTTGTTTTGTAATTCTTCAAGTATATTTTCGTGTTAGTGTTCGTTTACGTCTTGTTAAATAAATTCATTAATGTCTTCATCACCCGCTGCGCCTTGGTCCAATCTCTCTCCGCAAGACGAACGTTACAGAATCACCCACCAACAAAGGATCAAGCAGCGGGGAAAAGGAAAGCAACAGCGCACGAAGGAGGAATGGACATGGGAGGATGTTTTGGACGGCAAGGGTTGCTACACATGGGAGGAGATCCTGGCTGGTAGAGATCGCCTCCCATGGGAACAGCTGGAGGCAATTAGAAGAGCAGAGGCAACCGGAGAGAGGAACCGGCGTTATGAGGGTACGCGGTTAGCACGGAAGCCTGTGAGTCAAGCCCAAAAATTTATTGGGGAGGGCTAAAAGGGAGTGTGGTGAAGTCAGGTAGGAGACCTGCGCATACTCCCTGTACTTACCGTGGAGAGCGAGAGTACGGGCAGACACCGTGTTACGCAGTAGAGCCCATGGTGTCTCCTGTACGTGTTCATAGCCCGGTGCGGGTTATTCCACCTCCCCGCACTGGCAGGGCTAGATTGGGCATTGAGCCAGGTCCCATGAAGCCGGCTCAACGCGTCTGGTCTCCAGTGCGTCTCCTCGGGCCGGCATACATGGCACCAGCCTTACGCATGGTGTCCCCGGTTCGCCTACATAGCCCGGTGCGGGTTATTCCACCTCCCCGCACTGGTCGGGCGACGGGGAGCATACAACCAGGTAAGGTTGGGCAGGCTCAGTGCTCAAGGGAGCCAGTACGCCTGCACGGTCCGGTATTTCCGGCGCCACCTCCCCGCCCCAGCCCAGTACCACCAGTGCTTACACCACGCACCAGGCTTCCTGTGCGTCTCCAGAGCCCTGTTCCTCCTCCACGCACTAGCCCTATGGTGCGTGTCTTCAGCACGGTACCACCAGTTCCGCCACCATGCACCAAGCCTCCTGTGTCAGGTTTTGGCCAGGACTGTTTAGGTTTTGTTCACTAGATGTCCCCCTTGCACCTTTTTTGTACCTTTTGTTTTTTCTTGCTCCAATTATTGTTTGCACCTGTAAGTCATTCCCTTGTTAGTATTTAAACCCTGTGTGTTCCTTAGTTCCTTGCTCAGTGTTTGTAAGTTAGCACCCAGCCCCAGCCCAAGCCTTGTTTTATATAGACTTTTCTCTTGTTGGATTTTCCAGAGGTTCTCTGGTTTTGTTCTTGTTTATTATTTGAGTAGTCTTTTGAGGTTTGTTTTTCCCTGCTGTTTTTTACCACTTTGTGGATTTTTCGTTGTATTTTGGAGGATATCCATTTTTCATTAACCTTTCACGAGCCTCTACCCCGGGTCCGGGATCACCCCCCCACCCCCCCCACACACTGATTAGCATAGCTAGCATAGCTTCACAAGTAGATAGTAGCATCTAAATATCATTAAATCACAAGTCCAAGACACCAGATGAAAGATACAGATCTTGTGAATAAAGCCACCATTTCAGATTTTTCAAATGTTTTACAGGGAAGACACAATATGTAAATCTATTAGCTAAACACGTTAGCAAAATACACCACTTTTCTAACTCCATCAGTTTCTTACTCCTTCAGGTGCTATCACCAATTCGGCTAAACTAAGATATTGATAGCCAATAACCTATAAAAAACCTCTTCAGATGACAGTCTGATAACATATTTATGGTATAGGATAGGTGTTGTTAGAAAAAAGTGCATATTTCAGGTAGAAATCACAGTTTACAATTGCACCGACCATCACAAATCGACTAGAATTACTAGATAGAGCAACGTGTATGACCAATTTACTCATCATAAAACATTTCATAAAAATAGACAAAGCATAGCAATGGAAAGACCCAGTTCTTGTGATTTCAGACCATATTTCAGATTTTCTAAGCGTTTTTCAGCGAAAACACAATAAATCGATAAGTTAGCATACCACATGTGCAAACGTTACCAGAGCATCGATTCCAGCCAAAGAGCGCTATAACGTAATCACCGCCAAAATATATTAATTTTTTCACTAACCTTCTCAGAATTCTTCAGATGACACTCCTGTAACATCATTTTACAACATACATATACAGTTTGTTCGAAAAGGTGCATATTTAGCCATACAAAACCGTGGTTACACAATAAAAATACTAGGAAATCAAGCCTCAATATGTCTGACGTCATCTATCAGAGTGATCTAGTTTAATTGAAAGCTAATCATATACTTGACTAAAAAATACAGGGTTGACAGGAATCGAAAGACAAATTAGTTCTTAATGCAACCGCTGACTTACATTTTTAAAATTATCCTTACTTTTCAATACAGGGTTCGCCAAGTGACGCGATAACAAACAAAATGGCGAAATATGCGTTTAAAATATTTCGACAGAACAACAATTTATCATATTAAATATTGCTTACTTTGAGCTGTTCTTCCATCATATTCTTGGGCAATGTATCCTTTCTATGTTATAAACGTCTTTTGGTCGATAGATGTCCTCTGTCCTTCGAAATGTCCACCACCAACGACCGACACCCCGAAACGTTTCCAAAGCTAAAAAGGGCACGACAAAGAAATTCCTCAAAATCGCACTAAACGGATATAAATTGCTATAAAACGGTTCAAATTAACTACATTATGATGTTTTTAACAACTATAACGACTGAAAACATGACCGGAGAAATCTAACTAGTTAAACAACGATTTGGAATGAGGCAGGTCCGATGCCTATCTTGCTTGTGGCGCGCGGAGAGAGAGAAAGGTAGTCCCACGTTTTGTGGTTTTATATGGGCTGGGATTGTGCAATAGACTCCATTCAAAACGTGATGACGTACAGACACCCAGAGGAAGACGTAGGCAGTGTCGGTTTCTTCATAGCATTCACTGTCGCCTTAAAAACAGACTCCAGATCAGGGGTAAAAATTTCTGAAATCTGACCCCTGTCATGAAAAGTGCTGTAGATATTGTTCTGTACCACTCAGAGACAAAATTCCAACTTCTATAGAAACTAGAAGGTGTTTTCTATCCAATAATAACAATAATATGCATATTGTACGATCAAGAATTTAGCACGAGGCAGTTTAATTTGGAGACCCAAATATGCTAATGCGGAACAGCACCCCCTATAGTTGCAAGAAGTTAAACCACCATCTCTAGTACTGCTGTGTCTGCCTCATCTTCTGGGTTCTGCCAATTATTAAGTGACTGTTTCTCGCACCGGGTCCTGACATCCTGTGCGTCTCCAGAGCCCTGTTCCTCCTCCACGCACTAGCCCTGTGGTGCGTGTCACCAGCCAATTACCACCAGTGCCTACACCACGCACCAAGCCTCCTGTGCGTCCTGTTGCTGTTCCCCGCACTAGCCTGATGGTGCGTGTCCTTAGCCCGGTACCTCCAGTTTCGGTACCACGCACCAGGCCTACAGTGCGCCTCAGCCGGCCAGAGTCTGCCATCTGCCCAGCGGCGCCTGAACTGCCCGTCTGCCCAACGCCATCTGAGCTGTCCGTCTGCCTAGCGCCGCCTGCGCTGCCCGTCTGCCAAGCACCGTCAGAGCTGCCCGTCTGTCCCGAGCCTTCAAAGCCGCCCGTCTGTCCCGAGCCTTCAGAGCCGTCCGCCAGACAGGAGCCGCTAGAGCCGTCCGCCAGACAGGAGCCGCTAGAGCCGTCCGCCAGACAGGAGCCGCTAGAGCCGTCCGCCAGACAGGAGCCGCTAGAGCCTTCCGCCAGACAGGAGCAGCCAGAGCCTTCCGCGAGCCATGAGCAGCCAGAGCCGTCAGCGAGCCATGAGCAGCCAGAGCCGTCAGCGAGCCATGAGCAGCCAGAGCCGTCAGCGAGCCATGAGCAGCCAGAGCCGTCAGCGAGCCATGAGCAGCCAGAGCCGTCAGCGAGCCATGAGCAGCCAGAGCCGTCAGCGAGCCATGAGCAGCCAGAGCCGTCAGCCAACCATGAGCAGCCAGATCCGTCAGCCAGCCATGAGCAGCCAGATCCGTCAGCCAGTCCGGAGCTGCAGTCCCTCAGTCCGGAGCTGACGTCCCTCAGTCCGGAGCTGCCGTCCCTCAGTCCGGAGCTGCCGTCCCTCAGTCCGGAGCTGCCCCTTATCCCGGTGCTGCCCCTTATCCCGGTGCTGCCCCTTATCCCGCTGATGCCCCTTATCCCGCTGATGCCCCTTATCCCGCTGATGCGCCTTAACTTCTACTTAGTACTCATCCCGGATCCGGGAGCACCCCCATCAGTAAAAAAAAGCTGACTAGCATAGCCTAGCATAGCGCCACAAGTAAATACTAGCATCTAAATATCATTAAATCACAATTCCAAGACACCAGATGAAAGATACACATCTTGTGAATCCAGCCATCATTTCTGATTTTTAAAATGTTTTACAGGGAAGACACAATATGTAAATCTATTAGCTAACCACGATAGCAAAAGACACAACTTTTTTTTCCCACCATTTTTTTCCTGCATGGGTAGCTATCACAATTTCGACCAAATAAAGATATATATAGCCACTAACCAAGAAACAACTTCATAAGATGACAGTCTGATAACATATTTATTGTATAGCATATGTTTTTTTAGAAAAATGTGCATATTTCAGGTAAAATCACAGTTCTACATTGCAGCTGCAATCTGAAATAGTGCCGAAGCTGCCAGAATAATTACAGAGACCAACGTCAAATACCTAATTACTCATCTTAAAACATTTCTGAAAAATACACAGCGTACAGCAAATGAAAGCCCAACATCTTGTGAATCCAGCCAATATGTCAGATTTTTTAAGTGTTTTACAGCGAAAACACAATATAGCATTATATTAGCTTAGCACAATAGCCAGAAACACAAGCAATTTACCAGCAGCACAGGTTAGCGATCGTAACAATACAGCAAAAGATATATAATTTTTGACTAACCTTGATATACTTCATCAGATGACAGTCCTGTAACATCATATTACACAATGCATATAGGTTTTGTTCGAAAATGTGCATATTTAGCAGCACAAATCGTGGTTATACAATGTGATCAGTGGCAACAGTTCATGCATTCTGGCCGGCGCCATCTTGGAAAGGCACCTAATCTAATCAATAAATAATCGTAAACTTGACTAAAGAATACAGGTTGGACAGCAAATGAAAGATGCATTAGTTATTAATGCAACCGCTGAGTTAGATTTTTAAAATTAACGTTACTAGACATACAGTGTGCGTTACAGCCAGACTAGTGCCGCAATAATGGAGGACAAATCCGTTTACATTTTTCCACATAAATACGGAATAACATCATAAATAGCTCTTACTTTTGGACGAGCTCCATCAGAATCTTGGGCAAGTTGTCCTTTGTCCAAAAGAATCGGTGCTCGGTTGTAAAACGTCGTCTTCAACTTCGGAATTAGCAGCTAACAATAGCTATGTGGCCACAACATGCCCAAATGTTCAAAACGCAATACTAAGGAAATTCTGAAAATAGCAATATACTCGCATAAACTGATATAACTCGGTTTAAAATAACTTCGTTATGATGTTTCTAACACCTATATCGAATTAAATTACAGACGGATATATCTAAGGCCGATAACTGAGCGTTTCAAAATGCCATCCTGAGGTCTTGCTTTGCGTAATGACGAACGTCGAAAAGAGAGCTCCCTTCGTTCCTTGGCCTTTTATAAGGTCTGAGATCTACGTAGAAACTCCATTCCAATTCTCATTGGTTACTGACATCCAGGGGAAGGCGGGTGCAGTTCATGTCGACCCATAGGATACATACAGAGCTTTAAACTGATCTGAGAACAAAGCCTCGTTTTCAGACCTTCGCAGTTCCTGTCATGAATTTCGCTGCAGAAAGAGTTCTGGTTCACCCACAGACATAATTCAAACGGTTTTAGAAACTAGAGATTGTTTTCTATCCAATAGTAATAATAATATGCATATTGTACGAGCAAGAATTGAGTATGAGGCAGTTTAATTTGGAGACGATATTTTCCAAAGTGGAAACAGCACCCCCTATATTGAGAAAAGGTTAATTTAGGTGGGTTTATTTGGTGGGTGGTCATTGGGAGGGGGCTACAAAAGCGGGGATTGACTATGGTGGGGTGGGCACCACGCCCAGAGCCTGAGCCACCACCGTGGACAGATGCCCACCCAGACCCTCCCCTAGACTTTATGCTGGTGCGTCCGGAGTTCGCACCTTGAGGGGGGGGGTTATGTCACGTTCCTGACATGTTTTCTCTTATTTTTGTATGTGTTTAGTTGGTCAGGGCGTGAGTTGGGTTGGGCATTCTATGTTATGTGTTTCTATGTTTGTTTAAATGGGTTGCCTGATATGGTTCTCAATTAGAGGCAGGTGTTTGACATTTCCTCTGATTGAGAACCATATTAAGGTAGGATGTTCTCACTGTTTGTTTGTGGGTGATTGTATCTCGTGTCTGTATGTGTTACCACACGGGACTGTTTCGTTTGTGTAGTCTGTTCCTGTTCGTGCGTTCTTCGTGTTTATGTAAGTGCTCAAGTTCAGGTCTGTCTACGTCGTTTTGTTGTTTTGTAATTTTTCAAGTATATTTTCGTGTTAGTGTTCGTTTACGTCTTGTTAAATAAATTCATTAATGTCTTCATCACCCGCTGCGCCTTGGTCCAATCTCTCTCCGCAAGACGAACGTTACAGGCATCCTTCTTTTCACTGTTATTTAGGTTGGTATTGTAAAGTAACTACATTGTTGTCAATCCATCCTCAGTTTTCTCCTATCACAGCTATTTAAACTTTGTAACTGTTGTAAAGTCAACATTGGCCTCATGGTGAAATCACTGAGCGGTTTCATTCCTCTGCAGCTACTGAGTTAGGGAGGACGCCTGTATCTTTGTGGTCACTGGTGTATTGATACTCCTTCCAAAGTGTAATTAATAACTTCGCCATGCTCAAAGCGATATTCAATGTCTGCTTTTTTTTTACCCATCTACCAATCGGTACCGATCTTTGCGAGGCATTGGAAAACCTCCCTGGTCTTTGTGGTTGAATCTGTGTTTGAAATTCACTGCTTGACTGAGGGATCTTATAGATAATTGTGTGGGGTACAGAGATGACGTAGTCATTCAAAAATCATGTTAAACACTATTATTAGACACAGAGTGAGTCCATGCAACTCATTATGTGAATTGTTAAGCAAAGTTGTACTCCTGCATGTATTTAAGCTTGCCATAACAAAGGGGTTGAATACTTATTGACTCAAGACATTAAAGCTTTTAATTTATTTATTTTTTGTAAAAAATGCTATGCAGTGACCCAAAAAATCAAAATTGAATCAATTTCAAATTCAGGATCTAACACAACACAATGTGGAAAAGTTAAGGGGTGTGAATACTTTCTGAAGGCACTGTAACACACTAATCCTTTTACCCATAGATAGACAGGCTAGACATTTTTTAGCAATATTGTTTTTGGGGGGGGGGGGGGGGGGGGGTGTGACGCTTACATTCAATTGCCACTGCCTTTTGCACACAACAAGCTTCCATTCCCCCTGTCATGATTTATGGCTGATTTAAGATGAAACCGTCAACCCTGATACTTTATTTGGCACTTAATAGAGTTATTTTTTCTTGTATAACCTCTTCAGTTGGGAAAACATGCTTTGTTATGAAGTTGAAGATGTGCTCTTCATGACAGAATGTTAAAATGAGGAAGTTGCACTTCTCAAAAGGCACAGACTCGGTGGAACAACCCTAATAACTAGGTCAAGATAACACATTGTAGCAGCATAATCTGGTTGTTATAGTCAAACACAAACACCATTAAACATAATTTACAACATAAGACGTCTTCTTTCAACACCACCTGCTTGTTAATGTGTCATATTGCTATGAAAATGACATAATGCACAAATATTCTATGATACACTGTACAATATGATAAGTACCGTTTTGACCACTTGAAATTGCTTTTCTTTAAAATGTGACATCCACATGCTTTTATTCAATCAAACTCACTCTCAGCGATAATAATGGAAGATTTCCAGGAAGAAACAGCACATGACATTTGCTGATCTTACTTCTGCTTAGGTTGACTAGGGTCTTGGCCCCACTGTTGGTTCCATGGCCTGTGTGTAGCGGATAGCCCGATAATTCCCCAGCCTTGCACAATTAAACCTCGATTACACTCTCCACTGGTCCAGGGGCTTTGAGTCAAGGTCCATCAAGTCCTCTACCTCTAACCTGTATCCCTTCCATTTCCTGATCCAGCTTAAGAGTACATGGGGTTTTCTCTTTCAGTGACACATCACCTGAGCTTTTGGTTCTGCTCTACTGACAGAGGGCAATGTAATAGGACTGCAAGACACCGAACACCTGGTTTCAAGAGATTTATAAAGAACATGGTTGGCAATGAATGTTTAAAAGTTGTGCACTTTTATGTATGGATAGCCTACTAAGTAGTTAGGTCAGAGTTACCGACCAATTTCCTTCATAGTAGCTGACACAAAAATATCCTTCATTCATGTAAGGGACAATCAATGAGGGTCTATGCTTTTTATGGAAAATAATGCATGAACTAGAAGGTGTGTGCCACAATGCACAGTGCAGTGGCACTCACCTTCCACGGAGTTGCATTACCTTCCATAGAACTCATAGAACCCTAAGTTGATTATCATGCTTATACAACGGCTATAATTTATCATAAAACACATTTTGCCACTAGAAATGTGTTTAGTTGCCGGTAGAAATGTGTTCAACATTCACTGAAGTTGTTAGCAAGTTTACTGGATGCCTGCAATAGTTGCCATGGTAACCTACCAACCAGGTTTGCAAGCTAATCAGGCCACCTCTTCTGTCTAGCGTTGTTGTCTAATAGGGCTCAGGCCACCTCCTCTCTATGTGTTATTATAATGTTACACTTTTGGTTTTGCCATTTGGCAACATTTTATCAGCTATGCTGCGCATTATAGGGAATTATACAACGGGTGGGTCTAATCCTGGACGCTGATTGGTTAAAAACGCATTCCAGCTGGTGTCTATTTAAGCAATAAGGCACGAGGGGGTGTGGTATATAGCCAATATACCACGGCTAAGTGATGTTCTTATGTACGATGCAACGCAGAGTGCCTGTATACAGCCCTTAGCCGTGGTATATTGGCCATATACCACACCCCTTATTGCTATTATAAACGGGTTACCAACGTAATTCAAAATAAAGCAGTAAAAATAAATGTTTGTCATACCAGTGGTAAACGGTCTGATATACCACAGCTGTCAGCCAATTAGCATTCAGGGCTCGACCCACCCAGTTTATAATCCACAAGTTACCACTGGCTAAAGCTATGACATTGAAATGCCTATTTACTCTGTTCCATCTCACTGCACAATCCACTGTCTCATCAGCCCAGCCAAACAATTTACAAACTTGATCTCCACTGTAAAAAGCAGATATTATCTTCCATTTCCTTTAGACTAGAATTGGTATTCAATAGCGGAGATTTGTATAATACTTGTGGTCTGTATCTCTGACATTTGCAACATTATTGAAATATTGAAATCGATCTCCAGCTGTCCCATAGTAATGAACTTGTAGGGGTCAGGAGTCGGGACAAGACAGACAGGCATGCAGCTTTTCTCAGCCAGTCGAAATCACGAATCAGCATCATTTTTATGGACATATACAAAGAAATGTAAAATGAAACAAAATGCAGCTAGGTTGCCTCCCGGGTGGCGCAGTGGCCTAAGGCACTGTATCACAGTGCTAGCTGTGCCACCAGAGATTCTGGGTTCGAGCCCAGGCCGCGACCGGGAGGTCCATGGGGCAAAGCACAATTGGCCCTGCGTCGTCCGGGCAAGGGAGGGTTTGGCCGGCAGGGATATCCTTGTCTCATTGCGCACTAGCGACTCCTGTGGCAGGCCAGGCGCAGTGCACGCTGACCAGGTCGCCAGGTGTACGGTGTTTCCTTCAACACATTGGTGCGACTGGCTTCCGGGTTGGATGTGCGTTGTGTCAAGAAGCAGTGCGGCTAGGTTGGGTTGTGTTTCGGAGGACGCATGGCTATCGATCTTCGCCTTTCCCGAGTCCGTACGGGAGTTGCACCGATGAGACAAGACTGTAACTACTACCAATTGGATACCACAAAATTGGGGAGAAAAAAGGGGGTTACATTTTTACTTTTTTTTAAATATGCAGCTAGTTTGCAGTCTTTCCTGCGATTGTGTTAGCTGCGTTGTTGGCTAGCTGCTGAACAACAGTATCCTGATGAGCGCAAACATTTTCTATGCCAGGTGAAATCGCGCATCATTTTCTCATTCTTATGAATGTATCCAAATAAATGTCACTCGAAAAACAGCTTTAACAAATGCATCTATTATGCTGTTATTCTGGCTGCCCTGTTTGATGGTACTGTAAGTTAGCCGTACTTGATTAGCTAGCAAGCAAGGGACAAGAACGTTGCCAGCCAGTACGGCAATGGAACAATTAGAACGAAAGACTAGGTCATGCCTCTGGCAACCAAACCGATAGAAAAGAACGACCAGCCGGCTTGGGTAACAACCCTAGATTTGTGTCAGGACTATGTCTCGTGGAAGGATGAAATAGTATGAATAAATTAATTAAATGAAAACATTATGAGAATATGTTGGTAACCCATTGTATAAAAGTGATAATGCCCTCGAAGCCGGTTTTTGGAGGATATATTGGCACGGTTTGCCGGCCCTTGACTTCGTCTTTGGCCAAACAACATCCGTGCCAATATATCCTCCAAACAGCAGCTTCGAGGGCATTATCATTGAAATAATGAACACCAATCAGAAACGAGTATTCAACAATGCTGTGTTATAAATGTGATTACTGTATACTTACATTGTAATTACCCTTGAATTAATTATGTTGTCATGTGTATACATATATATGCTGTCAATTACAGGCATTTTCTTCAATGCTATGACAGGTGCCATCGAGTATTATTAACCTGGCCAGATCACATAAGCACTCATTACTTCACCATAACCATAACCAATCAACTCACGGCTCTCACACCTCTTGACTATTCTTGGAAAATCTGCACCTGTATCCAAGCCAATTTGTCAAATGTGAGTTGTTTCTGCTGAAGCATAAAAATCATAGCATAGCTGTACTAGTTTGCTTAACTGTCAAAAAATGATTTATTCCATTTGTGTCACGTTCTTTCAAAATCGAACCCAGAAGCAGACCAGGACAAGGAGAGTAGGAAGAAGGTGAGTATTTATTTACAAGTGAATATGTAGAGGTAGAAAGATCCAGGTGGCGTAGCGGGCAGCGGCGGTGAGTTGATGGGAGTGAATAGGTAGATCCAAGGGAGTAGCGGAAGCCACCGACGACCAGGCAGGAATGGGGTAAGTAATCCGGGTGAATAATGTTCATGGCTAACGATCCGGCAGGGAATGGATGTCAGGTCCGAGCTTATGAAGAGGAGAGATGATGATCAGGACCAGGTGTGCAGATAGCTGATGGGATACAGGTGCGGGTAATCAGAGATCTCCCAACTAGCTACATCGCCCGGCAACCAGACAGGGTGCGTTCCAGGACACCGGAAAAACACTCCAGGACAGAACACAGGCAAAACCCAGACTCAGGAAACGGGATTCGTGACAATTTGAGGACTGGTCTAAACTTACTTGGTTGTCACTCATCTCTAAGCATATACATTTACATGTCTTGTTCTGTGTTACATTTCAGTCACCAGCCAGACTTCAGAAATGTCATGAAAAAAACCTTATTTGGAAGTCGCTTAAGATCTAACTCAATTGAGAAAGATAACCCTTTGTATTTTGATTGATAATTCTGTAAATTTTTTATGATCTTTCATAAGATCTTTTCAAAAACCAAGTGAATTGAGATCTAAAAGGCTGTTTGATATTCTTTGTCTCATCTTGGGGGTAATATCAGACTTTTATCTGATGATTCACTTTTACAAAACAAAGTCAATTTCATGATGACATGAAAAAAATATTTTATTGATGGAGAAGGGATGTCTTATATATGAATATATGATTTCCCTCCCAGCTCCTTAGTACTTTAACACTATGCATCGCTAATGGCACCCTATTCCCTACATAGACATATGAGCCTTGGTCAAAAGTAATGTACTATATAGGGAATAGGGTGCAATTGGGGCCCTAACCAGGGTTTGAGTTTTAGTGAGGTCTGCATAGAGGCTCATTTACTGCACTTCTATACGATAAAAAATATTCCTAAATGCTATTTGGAGAACAGCATAAACAAGCAAACATTAAAGCTACAAGCAGCATTCCTGGGGTTCAAGCTGTGTGCCCACTGAGCCACCATCAGGACAAATTGGTCTTCTGTACTCCTTACCACGGTTGGCTAATATCAGAACTCAAAATCAACCAGATCATGCTAAATGCTTTTGATTTATTTTGGACAATTTCTGTGATATTGAGTACTTTAAACATCTTCTTCTCTTGAACCAAATTGAGTATATAGCATCTATGTATTCATGTCTTTAAATGCAACATTTTCCGAGAGTCTATCTATAACAACATGACCACTATGAACCAATGAGCTTGCATGAATGTTTTTTGTTGTCACACAGTGCCACCACGCGGCCAAACTCAACCATACTCTACAAGTTAGCTAGACCCACCTCCCCTCACCTGCATCACTCTGAGTCAAACAGATCAAGATATATAAACATGTGTTTGTTATAGCACCACCGTGTGGTCATTCTAAATGTACTTAGATATATTGAGTCTTGACAATGTTTGGAACATGTGTACCAATTCTTGTCACAAAATGAAGATCCTTTTGTATGAATTTTTTGAGACCTCGCCCATGTGAATGTTCATTGGTCAATAGCGGCCATGTTGTATTTGTTACTAGTCTGGAAAATATTGTGTTGAGAGAGCTTAGTCCATGCATTCCACATGTCAAGTTTCATGCAGATCGGTACTAGAGGAGTAGCATTTTTAGTGATTTTCATAAAATTCAAAATGGCAGAAAATTCATCATTGCAGACTTTATGGGTTCCTGAGGCAAATTTGTTCCTTGTGAGGGGAGGGACCTATGAACGAAATTCCATTTCTCTAGGTCACATGGGGTGCGGGTGCTGAAAGTTAGCATTTTCAATCGCTTGTTATAGTGCCATCGTGGCCAATTGGCATGGTATTGCATGAGAGAAGGTGGCCCTTGGACTTTTACCATATTACTTAGTTGCACAGTGCTGAGTCTTTTCATGTCACAGGAAATCTAATTTCTTCACCAAAAGGGCAGAAAAAGGAACATAATAATTAAAGCAGCAAGCAGCATTGCCGGAGTTCAAGCTGTGGGCCCACTGTGCAACCAAATTGGACACATCACCCTAGGATGAACAACTTCTGTACTCTTTACTACAGTTGGCAAATATCAGAAATAGAAATCAACCAGACCATGCCAAATGCTTTTAATGTACAGTACCAGTCAAACGTTCAGACACACCTACTCATTCAAGGGTTTTTCTTGATTTTTACAATTTTCTACGTTAATAATAATAGTGTTGACATCAAAACTATGAAATAACATATATGGAATCATGTGGTAACCAAAAAAGTGAAACAAATCTAAATATTTTATATTTGAGATTCCTCAAAGTAGCCACCCTTTGCCTTGATGACAGCTTTGCACACGATTGGCATTCTCTCAACCAGCTTCACGAGGTAGAAAGCGGCCTTTCAGGTTATGTCGATTTAGGACTTGTTTTACTGTGGATGAGATACTTTTGTACCTGTTTCCTCCAGCATCTTCACAAGGTCCTTTGCTGTTTTTCTGGGATTGATTTGCACTTTTCACACCAAAGTACGTTCATCTCTAAGAGACAGAACGCGTCTCCTTCCTGAGCGTTATGATGGCTGCGTGGTCCCATGGTGTTTATAGTTGCGTACTGTTGTTTGTACAGATGAATGTGGTACCTGCAGGCATTTGGAATTTTCCCCAAGGCTGAACCAGACTTTTTTTCTGAGATCTTGGCTGATTTCTTTTGATTTTCCCATGATGTCAAGCAAAGAGCCACTGAGTTTGAAGGTAGGCCTTGAATTACATCCACAGATATACCTCCAATTGACTCAAATGATGTCAATTAGCCTATCAGAAGCTTCTAAAGCCATGACATCATTTTCTGGAACTTTCCAAGCTGTTTAAAGGCACAGTCAACTTAGTGTATGTAAACTTCTGACCCACTGGAATGGTGATACAGTGAATTACAAGTGAAATAATCTATCTGTGATCAATTGTTGGAAAAATGACTTGTGTAATGCACAAAGTAGATGTCCTAACCAACTTGCCAAAACTATAGTTTGTTAACAAGAAATTTGTGGAGTGGTTGAAAAACGAGTTTTAATAACTCCAACCTGAATCCTTAAAGAGATGGGTGATTCTAAAGCTTAAGAGTGTGTCAACAATGCTGAATAGGTGTAGATAATGAAGACCTCTCCAATAGGTACCAAAACATTCAAGGGCCAAATTAATAAAAAGTGAGGTTACAAGTTTATCAGCTTTCAAAGCAGAATTACTTTCCCTTTGTTCCTCAACTGTAGAGTGTATGATATAACGTTTTCTAGCTCTGACTCTCACAATTTCAAATTTTGCTACATAAGTTCGAATCGAGCTGGTCGGTCACATATATTCTATTTATCAAGTTTCATGTGGATTGGTCATTCGGTGCCAGAGTAGAATCGTTTTCAGCGTTTCTTTACAAAATGAATCAAGGCTGACCTTATTGGTCCATAAGGAAAATGTGTTCCTTGTGAGGAGCTGTATGTACCGAATTTCATGACTGTAGATCAAAGGGAGTGAGCTTTCAAAGTTAGCATTTTTAATCATTTGTTTTTGCAACAACATGTGGCCAATTGGCATGGGATTGCATAAGAGGTTTTGGCCAATGGGTCTTTACCATCATGGCAAGTTGCATGTTAATTTTCCTTGACGGAAGAATCAGAATAATTATAATAATAATAGTGAACGCCAACAATAACATTATGTTTTTGTCCAGATTCGCTTCTTTGAACCCCTAATAACCCCAGCTGTTTTCACCTTGGCATGTGTAGGTTCATTCACTTCAGGCGATCTACAAACACAAACAACAATTGTAATGTTATACTCCTGAAATTGGGAAATATGATAGATTATTCACACTGACAAGTAGCATCAGCGACTGTTCAGATTGTTGTATTCATGAATTGCATAAAGACTCCAAGACTCCATAGATATTTATTTTCGTAAATTACGTAGCGTTCACATTTGTATTCCTAGGCATTACTAATCAACCTCTGCACACACAGACATCAATGAAGCACACAGATGATCATATTATCTCATTTACATGAATTATTAGAATATGACTTACGATTCTGTATTAATATCAGTGACGTAGTGGTAAAAAAAAGGTGGGTAAGGGCTTAACTATCAACTCCAGTGGGCGATCGAGATAAGATGAATAACCACCGATGTAAACAAAAAAGTATGACATTTTTAGAAGTGTATTTTATCCATTCTGATTGCTTTAATTTTGTCTGTTATCTTGCAAAGACACTATCAGCAGAGTCTAGTTGCCTACTTGAACCGGCTGCAAGATGGGGTAGTTCGCTTCAAGTCTCAGGCCCTTGGTCTGTGCCGCGAGAGGGCGGTGCAAGCCGTTTGAGAGTGTGGTGAATGATATAGAAAGAATTACTGCTCATAATTCCACTTGTTTGCAGAGGCAGGCCCAATTAAAGCTTAGTCAGATCAAGAATATAAGCATTCTGAGCTTAATATTGGGAGCAATATTTAGATGTTGATCTGTAATTGATTTTCTTTATTTTGTACAAAATACACTGAATATACAAAACGTTAAGAACTCTTTCCATGACAGACTGACCAGGTGAAAGCTATGATTCCTTATTGATTTCACTTGTATAATCCACTTCAGTCAGTGTAGATGAAGGGGAGGAGACAGGTTAAAGAAGCATTTTTAAGCCTTGAGACATGTATTGTGTATGTATACCATTCTGAGGGTGAATGGGCAAGACAAAATATTGAAGTGCCTTTGAACGGCAGTATGATAGTAGATGCCAGGCGCACCGGTTTGTGTCAAGAACTGCAACGCTGCTGGGTTCAACAGTTTCCCGTATGTATCAAGATGTCACACCCTGACCATAGAGAGCCCTTGGTTCTCTATGGTGTAGTAGGTCAGGGCGTGACTAGGGGGTGTTCTAGTTCAATATTTCTATGTTGGTGTTTTGTATGGTTCCCAAATAGAGGCAGCTGGTAATCGTTGCCTCTAATTGGGGATCATATTTAGGTAGCCATTTTTCCCACCTGTGTTTGTGGGATATTATTTGTGTTTGTGCTTGTAACACCACTGAGGTTACGTTTCGTTGCTTGTTTATTGTTTTTTGAGAAGTTTCACTGCAAATAAAGATGTGGAACTCAACACACGCTGCGCCTTGGTCCCGACCTTATTACGAACGTGACACAAGAATGATCCACCACCCAAAGGACATCCAGCCAACTTGACACAACTGTCACGTCTGCTCCCGCTCCCCCTCTCTAGCGCTCGAGGTCGCCAGGCACCATTTTTACGTGCGCCTGCACCTCATTGGACTCAATCACGTCATTGATTGCCTCCCCCTCAGTTTCATTCCTGTGTCTGCATTGATGTTGTTTTGTTTCTCTTGTCCAGATGCTGTTCTTGTTTAGTTTCTTTTCTATTTATTATTAAATCCTCACCCTGTTCTTGCTTCCCGTCTCCCAGCGTCTGTGGTTACGGAACCGTCACAACTGTGGGAAGCATTTCAATATTTGCGCATATATGTGAAGTGAACTACCCATCTCGCAGTCGGTTCAAGTAGGCACTTAGAGACGCTGCTGATAGTGTCTTTGCCAGATGCTGGACAACATTAAGGCATTTTAAATAAAATGCAATCAAAATGCAAAAAATACAGTACTAAATATGTCATGCTTTTTTGTTTACATTGGTGGTTATTCATCTTATCTCGATCACCCACTGGATTTTATAGTTTAAAATAAATAGCAAATATCTAGTTCATTCATGATGGAACGGTGTCCTACACTATATCACAGACACCCACCTGAGTGACCTACCCACTAAGGGGAAGTCCTTATCCATTTCATAGGCCTACTGCAAATACAGTGGTTGCTCAACTAAAAGTTTTGCGATTATGCTGCGGAACTTAGATGTAATTTGTGGTTTAGTACGGTACCCTGCGTCACTACTTCATTGCTCCAGACCAGTGCAAGGGGGAGTTAGAGCACTGATTATGCTTTTGGGTCCCAAGGCTCTACTGTGTCTCTAACTGACAATGAATGGGCGACATAAACCAAATAGAAACTGGTAATTGTGCACAACTTCAAAATTGAATTTCAATTAACTGAATGATGAGGATAAAGAAGGTGGATGAATTTAGAACGACAGTTTAAGAATTGCACGTGCACACCCTGAAAAATACACTTCTTTTCTTGTTTCTACTCGTCAGTATTATTTACTAAAACTATTGTTACACTAAGGTTTATATTCTAAGAGAAACAAACATTTTCAATTATATTCCACGATATTCTTAAGATATATGTGTTGACTGAATATAAGCAAGTGATGTCTGCTAAATAATCAAGTTGATGGCGGCGTAATATAGCCTCGGCACCTACATAAAGCTGAGTGACTCACTCATTCATGGCTTTGGATCAAAATTAATAAGTACCAACATTCTTTTTCATAGTTTTGAATAAATAACTGTTTTGGTTATCCTGACCTGGACACCATGTATTATAATTGCCCATTATGGGCTATTAGCAGGACAATAGACTCTTGCCAACACCTCTCTGTATTTTTGTTAAGGCAATTGATCAGCATTAAAAACTTTGTGGATGGGACCTCACGAGTGGCGCAGCGGTCTAAGACACTGCATCGTAGTGCAAACTGCATTGCTACAGATGCTGGTTTGATACATGTGCCGGTCGCAACCGGGAGACACATGAGGGGATGGTTGGCTTTTGGTTTCTCTCCTTCTAAAAACAGAAATAAACCATTCTAAATAACAAACTGGCGTTATTTACATTTGAAAACAAAATCATCTCCAAAATATTGTTATTTTTTCATCAAAGCGATTATTGTTATTATAAATGAATTTAGAAGTATATAAAAGCCCCTTAGATATTCTCACAGATTAGATTTGCCCTAACAAAAAATGCCACTAATAATGGCGCTGACTAGGGAAACGTTCCCGCTGTTTTTAGTGCCTGTCTGCATGTTCAAACTAAAACTTAAACTGTAACTAATAATGGCGCAAACAATGCCACTTAGATATGAATTCGGAGGGCAGAAATGATTAAATGATAGTCTACCAGTATTCTTGAAATGTCTCCAGTAGATTTTCCGTTCATTCTGAAAGCCCTAATCTGCTCACTTAAATGATTAGAGATCCTGGTCATGGTTGTTACAGAATAATCAAAGTGAGGACAATCGGCGATCTGCTGTATACTTATGGCCTATTGTAAGCTGAAAGTCACACCTTTCCAGTACTCTCACCCCACCCCAAACTCCACCCTTAACACAGTTACCATTCAAAAACGAGCTGTTTATCTAAAAAAAATGGACATTGCGACCAAATGGACATTGTTTTCAACAAGCCAGCTTCTTTCTATGGTGCTACCCTTTCCTGTGTTAGGACCGTAAATGAGCCGGAGCTGAAAGAATCACCAAACTAAAGGTATTTTGGATACAGTGCATTTTCTTTTAAAATGAATTATATAGCCTATCAATGTGTAGGCATACTGTGTAATAAAATTGATAATTAAATAAATGTAAAAAAAATAAAATAAACGTGAATGTGTTTTTGCAGAGCACACAACCATGCCGACACCCGGGCGACAGCTAATGCACTGGTCCAGAGCCAGGTGGCTTTGGCAGAGAGTCACACACCCTGCCTACACCGAACGACTTGTTTTTAAGTTATATGAGCAAAACATTTCCACTTTATTTATAACAGCAAGCCAGACAAAATTAAATGGGCCTATATAAATAATGAATATGATTTCAGAGGGCTGGAATTATAAAATATTAAAGCATTGACCCTCTCACTAAAGGCTTCAGTCATACAAAAGGTGTACTTAAATTTAAACTGGCTTTCCAGCAGATCAGTAGTAATGGATCACCCAGTGTTGAAAAATTGCCTTTTTCACGTTTCAGATTACAGTCTCTCACTTTTGGTTATTTGAAAATGAAATAATCGCCAGAATGTAGCTATTTTTAAACAAGCCATAGAATACTGGTTGCAAATTCAGTTTAACCCACCAGAAAAGACACAACAAATATTATGGTTCAAATGAAATATACCAATTGATAAAAAATATATATTTTGGTAGAATAAAAAAAAACATGTCTAATCTTTGTTAACGATATCATAAATAGGACTGGTGGAGTTATGTCACACATGCAGCTAACAAAAATATATGAAAATGTCTGCTCTATCCAAAATTACAACCAACTGATTGTAGCATTATCACAAAAATGAAGGAGGCAAGTGGAAGGGGGAGAAGGAAAGGAACTTGTCTGACTGCCCTACATAAAATACCAAAATTGGTTAAAGAAAATTGTGATAAATAAAAAGTATACCAGTTTAATTTCAAGACCAAAACATGTACACCTGCGCCATACTGGTTGCAAAATAGTTGGGAAGAGATTTTCGAAGTGCCGATTCCATGGCATGTGTTTTATGAAATGATACACAAAACAACGGGAGATTAAAAACGTAGTTTTTCAATTTAGATTATTATACACATTTCTTGCAATCAATGAAATGTTAAAGTGCATTCAATATTCAGACCCCTTGACTTTTTCCACATTTTGTTATGTTACAGACTTATTCTAAAACGGATCAATTTTTCCCCATCAGTCTACTGTGTGTAGACTGAATACCCCATAATGACAAAACAAAAACAGATTTAGATTATTTTGCAAATGTATAAAACAGTTACCTATGTAAATATCACATTACATAAGTATTTAGACCGTTTACTCAGTACTTTGTTGAAGAACATTTTTCAGCGATTACAGCATCGAGACTTCTTGGGTATGACGCTACAAGCTTGGCACACCTGTATTTGGGGAGTTTCTCCCATTCTTCTCTGCAGATCCTCTCAGGCTCTGTCAGGTCAGATGGGGAGCGTCGTTGCACAGCTATTTTCAGATCTCTCCAGAGATGTTAGATCGGGCTCAAGTCCGGGCTCTGGCTTGGCCACTCAAGGACATTCAGAGCCACTCCTGCATTGTCTTTTTAAAATTTTATTTCACTAGGCAAGTCACTTAAGAACAAATTCTTATTTTCAATGATGGCCTAGGCCTAGGAACAGTTCCTAGGCCAGGGTGAAAACAACAGATTTTTACCTTGTCAGCTTGGGGATTCGATCTTGCAACCTTCCGGTTACTAGTCCAACGTTCTAACCACTAGGCTACCTGCCGTCTTGGCTGTGTGCTTAGGGTCGTTGTCCTGTTGGAAGGTGAACCTTCACCACAGTCTGTGGTCCTAAGCGCTCTGGAGCAGGTTCTCATCAAGGCTCTCTGTATTTTGCTCCATTCATCTTTCCCTCGATCCTGACTATTCTCCCAGTCTCTGCCGCTGAAAAACATCCCCACAGCATGATGCTGCCACCACCATGCTTTACCGTAGGGATGGAGCCAGGTTTCCTCCAGGCGTGACGCTTGGCATTCAGGCCAAAGAGTTCAATCTTGGTTTAATCAGACCATAGAATCTTGTTTCTCATGGTCTGAGAGTCCTTTGCGTGCCTTTTGGCAAACTCCAAGCGGGCTGTCATGTGCCTTTTACTGAGTAGAGTCTGGAGGAAAACCTTGCACCATCCCTACGGTGAAGCATGGTGGTGGCAGCATCATGCTGTGGGGATGTTTTTCAGTGGCAGGGTCTGTTTTTATTTGCAAACATTTCTAAAACCCTTTTTTTGCTTTGTCATTATGGGGTATTGTGTGTAGATTGATGAGCAAAAAAAATATATTTAATCCATTATAGAATAATGCTGTAGCGTATTAAAATTTGTAAAAAGTCAAGGGGTTAGGGTTATGAATGCAGTGTATGTATACTGTAAGCTGGAAGTAGAACCCTAAGTATTGTTGTCCATTAGTTTACTCCAATTAATAAGGGAGGGGTGGTAAGGTTAGTGGAAATAATAAAGAACAATATATGGGGGGATTGGAAATGATGCAGAGAATTACATTGAAAGAACCCACAATCTATGTGCAATATTAAAGATGATCTACCCCATACATTTTTTCTTTAAAAGAATAAGCTAAAATAATGGTCCACCACCCAAAGGACATCCAGCCAACTTGACACAACTGTGGGAAGCATTGGCGTCAACTATGGCCAGAATCCCTATGGAACGCTTTCGACACCTTGTAGAGTCCATGCCCGACGAATTGAGGCTGTTCTGAGGGCAAAACGGGATGCAACTCAATATTAGGAAGGTGTTTCTAATGTTTGATTTATTTTTTCAATTTAGAAAAAATTACAGAGGTCCGGACTTCGGTGGCCTCGTAAGTAGTTACGGCCCTGGGTGCCATTTGGGACGCAGACTTTAACACTAAATCAATGGTGGGATAGCATTCATGTCCCACCTCAATGGCTTTCTGCTCAGTGCATGTTGGAATGTGCTACAAATCCCGGGGGAGAAGCAGCTTCTGTCAATTCAATACTTACTGTTGATTAATCGTCTTGCAGCGCTCTCTGTCAGTAGCCTATAATTTATGTAGAATAGAAACAAGACATTTGTTGATCCATGGGCTGCCAGATATCAGAGTGCACGGTGAAAAAGTGTAATTATGGGGAAGATCTGTCACACTATCTCAAAATTGCGGGGTCTCATTTATTTATATATTTTTTATTTGTATTGATTGAATTTTGTTTTCTAATTTCAGGCGACAGGAACATTGTGTTATTAAGTTGTTAAAATGTTCCCAAATCAATTTGGTCGTGACTTATTCTGTGGAATGCAATCAGTTCAGGTAGGTATGGGCATGAATTTTGCATGATGTGTTTCTCCTTTTTTGGGGCTCCGTATTCTTCAAGATGCCTTGTGAGGCCGATCAAGTCAACCTAATTAGTCTGTTATTGCGCAATCATGTACAATTATTGTGTACTTTTCATGATTCATTATACAATGCCAACTAATTGCATATGGTAATTGTCGCCATTTAGATACTTTACATTCCTTCAAGTAACATGTCACATTCCACATACTGGTTGATTCGGCATTGTTTCCAAGTCATTTCAATGAAATTACGTTGGCACTAACGTAGAATAGATGTCTGTGCCCAGTGGAATACAAAGACATCTGAGGTGGGTGTAATAATAGCTAATTGCTGGTTTCTCGCCGTTTCATTGCTGTGGTATGCATAATATTTATCACTGAAGCACTTACACATCTAAAGTATTGCTGTCTAGAGAGCCACTGTATGTTTGCACAACCCAACATTTCTCAACCTACTACATGAATATGATGGAACTGTCAAGTCAGCTCGGGGGGGAAGGTACAGATTCCCCTACGTATAGATCTAGGATCAGCTTCTCCAATCCCAAAGTCAGCGTCTAGGGGTACCTTCACTCTGTTCCAGATTATATAACCCACTACCTGAGTACTATGGAGCTGTCAAATCAAAACACTCAATTCCATAGTCCACTCTTGAGTTCATTCTGATTCAGGAATTTATTTCATACAAATGTGTGGTAATGTATTGAGGATAGCCATAAAGGAAAACCTAGGCAGTTGCACAATTGAATGCATTCAACCGAAATGTGTATTCTGCGTTTAACCCAACTCCTCTGACTCAGAGAGGTGCGGGGAGCTGCCTTAATCGATGTCATCGGCACCCGGGGAGCAGTTGTTGTTGGGGGTTAACTGCCTTGCTAAAGGTCAGAACAGCAGATTTTTCCCACCTTGGGGATTCGAACCAGCGAGCTTTCTGTCACTGGCCCAACACTCTTAACTGCTTGGTGTAGACAAAGAAGAGCTCTCCAGTTGTTGTTTGTGAAGAGGAGACAGCAAAGGTGGAAGAGTGTCCAAGTCAGAAGGGCAGTGGGTTGGATTCAAAAACTACATGTGTGCCGGTGTCCATAGCACTAAACTCTGGACCACACAGACCACCTTTAAACCTGTCTTGACATGACTAAATTGTGCTCCATGGTTACAGCACATTAGGAAACCATAAATATAAGTCTTAACTTACACAAACATAATTAATCAATAAGTTATGTTTGACTAATATTTGAGGATGCAACAACACTCTGTATCCTACGCAAAACGTGCATTATATTGAAAATGGCGGGATTTATTCCAATCCATACAAGCAGCATGAAACGTGTTTTTACCTATTCTTCACAACCTAGCTACACTATATACATAATGAAGTATGTTATGTGTTCAACCCTTGGAGTTTGCCGTCGAAGGCCCTTAATTGAATATTCACTATTTGTTTACTGACATACGTATGTTTTCCAAATGCACTTTCTTCTCCAACATCTGTCTTTAAATGATCAATAACGAGAAACGTTGTTGCCAATTACACTGAGGCATCATCAGTAAAAGGCTCTGGAAAGGAAGAAATACCCCCGAAGCTTTCCTCTATACCCTGCATGACCAGAGCGGACTGGTAGAGGAATAATATGGCAGTTGCTGTTCAAACACACAAACACACCCCACCAATGGTGTCTCTTCCTGTGTCACAAACACTCATTAGCTAAGTAAGCCAATTAAAAAAGAGAGGGAAGAAAAACACCTGTTTATGTACAGGCTTAACTGAATGAACAACAAAGACAGAATACAGTATGGAATTGTATTAAATCGTTTGGGGTATGGATTCGTCTCTGAGGAATAATGCTTGGAGCCAGATGCTGAACAGGTAGCCCTTTGCTGGGCATCTGGCATTGCTTACTAACAAGCCCTTAAAAACAATGCAGTTCAAAAAATAGAGTTAAGAAAATATTGACTAAATAAACTGAAGTGAAAATAAATAAAATTTTAAAGTAACAGAAGGAAATTACATAACAATAACGAGGCTATATACAGGAGGTACCGGTACTGAGTTAATGTGCATGACTACAGGTTAGTCGAGGTAATTTGTTAAGTGACTACACATGGATAATGTAAATAGTCCGGGTGGATTAATTGTTCAGCAGTCTTATGGCTTGGGGGTAGAAGCTGTTAAGGTGCCTTTTGGTCCTAGACTTGGCTACTGCTTGCTGTGCGGTAGCAGAGAGAACAGTTTATGATTTGGGTGACTGGAGTCTTTGACATTTTTTGGGGCCTTCCTCTGACGCCGCCTAGTATATAGGTCCTGGATGTCAGGAAGCTTGGCCCCAGTGATGTACTGGGCCGTATGCACTACCCTCTGTAGTGCCTTACGGTCAGATGCGGAGCAGTTGCCATACCAGCTGGTGATGCAACCAGTCAGGACGCTCACGATGGCGAAGCTGTAGAACTTGTTGAGGATCTGGGGACCCATGCCAAATATTTTCAGTCTCCTGAGGGGGAAAATGTGTTGTCGTGCCCTCTTCACAACTGTCTTGATGTGTTTGGACCATGATAGTTTGTTGGTGATGTGGACACCAAGGAACTTGAAACTCTCGACCCGCTCCACTTTAGCCCCATCGCTGTTAATCGGGGCCTGTTCAGCCCTCCTTTTCCTACAGTCCACGATCAGCTCTTTTGTCTTGCTCACATTGAGGGAGAGGTTGTTGTCCTGGCATCACACTGCCCGGTCTCTGACCTCCTCCTTATAGGCCGTCTCAACGTTGTCGGTGATCAGGCCTACCACTGTTGTGTCGTCAGCAAACTTAATGATGTTGTTGGAGTCATGCTTGGCCATGCAGTCGTGGGTGAACAAGGAGTACAAGAGGGGAAGCACACACCCCTAAGGGGCCCCAGTGTTGAGGATCAGCGCGGCAGATGTGTTGTTGCCTACTCTTACCACCTGGGGGCAGCCCGTCAGGAAGTCCAGGATCCAGTTGCAGAGGGAGGTGTTTAGTCCCAGGGTCCTTAGCTTAAGGATGAGCTTTGTGGGCACTATGGTGTTGAACGCTGAGCTGTAGTCAATGAACAGCATTCTTGCGTAGTTATTCCTTTTGTCAAGGTGGGAAAGGGCAGTGTGGAGTGCGATTGAGATTGCGTCATCTGTGGATCTGTTAGCTGGTGGTGGTGGGGAGGTGGATGTTTGTTGAAAGCTTTTGCTGGAAAAACAGCAAGTGAGAAAACATGGGTAATTTGACATAAATACATCCCAAGATTTACACCCATTGGTTGAGAGAGAAGAAAGTGATAATTGCAATAATGAGCCCATATGGTAAACAGCAAGCATGCAGAAAGTGCATTATTGTACCATACTTATAGGCTAAAAGTAAATAGGGGAATGACATTCCACACATGGCTAATAGTAAAGAGAGGAATGAGACTCTATGCTGATGTTGATACATTTGTATTCATTCCCACTATGACCGTATACTGAATAACAGAGACAAAATGCAATATGGATTTGTATGAAATAGTTTGGGTTATGGCCTCGTCTCGGAGGAATGCCCCTGGGAGCCAGATCCTGATAACAGGGAGCCCTTTGTTGGGCAGCTGGCATCGAAACCCCCCAAAATACATGTTACTCACCAGGGAGAAGGGACACAGTAGAGCAACAGTTGGAGCTAAAGATTGAAAACAATGATCATTAGATGTAAAAGAGATACATGCGAAGAATAGATCAAAAGTGCAATTATGCTCTAGTGGAAAGTATTATATGAAATGTTTATTAATGCAAGGCGCACTGATCGCATGATTCAAACATAATTGAATGTGTAGGGTTAACATGAAATGTCTGCATGTATGTCTCCCCAACCACGCATGTCGTAATGCATTACGTATGATTAACATGAAACGCTAGCTAAACGTTGAACCCAATAGTGCATGCCGAACGACGGGAAGATATGGGCACCTGCCAAAAGTCCCGGCCCAACGCTGACCTGCTTTGTGCCTTGCATTGTTCAGATATGAGAAGGTGTAATGATGAAAGACTGCCACCGCTGTAAGCATGAGTGTAATTGGATAAGTCATATGTGCCACTTTTCAATAAAGCACGGTGCACTGAGCGCCAGAATCAAACATTTGCTTGTGTTTATATTCAATTCGACATGTGCTTGTACGTAGAACCCAACGACGCATGCTGTAATGCGATTTGTATGACATAATGAAACGTTTGCTTTGCTTCGAACCCAGTCATTCATGCAGGAATACAAAAAGCGATTGGGACAGATAGCCGATAGCGTTGAGGTGAACGATAACGCCTTAATATTACTTGAGAAAGGAGAGAAGTGAAACAGAGGAGGGATGAGGAGAAGAGGGGGGTTTGAATGTGAAGATATATTAGTATAAAGCATGAGAAAGGATTGAGTGTAAGAGAGAGCTATTATGATAGTACACCAGGAACCCAATTTACAATGCTTAAGAGATTAGGGTAAAAGGACCGGATGAGAAAAACCTAAATCACATGAAAGAATAAAAGTGATCGCAGTTGTGAACGTGCCATTTGAAAATCAGTAAGAAAACAGCCTTGTGAAAACGTTAATGCGGAGGGAAACCGCCTTGCTTGAGGGATGCGAGAATATGCTGTAGAATAGGAAGTAGCAGGTATCTTAGATTTGAGATTAAAACTGTTGTTGCAATAAAGAAGAGTTGTGCTGATTGAATATGAGCTGGCAAAGATGGCACGAGACAAAGCAACAAGTTGTAATGGTTACCTGAAATAATGTGATTCACCTAGTGTGTGACATGCTTTGGCTAGGCCTATGAGTTGAGGCCCACTATAGAATTACCAATTATCCGTAATGTAAACCAATGAGCTGCAGACTACTGAGCCTGAAAATCTCCCAAATGTAAATGGGGGAAACATCCGTAATAAAACCTGTCCTTGAGGAGGACCAACTGTCAAACACATAATGAGATCTTGAGATCAGGCACTGCTGCAACAACCATAGTAAAAGTGTTTGGAAAACGGTGTTTAACCAAGAATGCGCAGGTACCAGATTAACCTTGCACACTAGAAATAAGGGAACCAACGTGGTGAAACCCACTGCTGGGTGTCCTTAATTTGCAACAGAAGCTGGTGGCCGTGGGATCATCCGTTATTAATTGGGTAGGATGTTTGAAGCTTGCATAGAGAAGCATTTCCCCAAATCATGTCAGGCAAGGTGTAACCTGGTTCTTAGCAACTGATGCTCCATCTGTAACAATGAACACATTTATTGTGATGGTGACAAAAAAACACAAAATTAGCGTTAATAGGCTACAGGCAACATAACTGAAGATGAAAGTGACAGTTCTTATTTGATATATTATTGTCGATGGCCACCATGACACTTTCTTGCTGCTGGAAGGCTGGAGAATATAACAATTGTTTGAGATGGAACTGATTACAAGGACTGACTCAACATTATCAAGTTATTGCAGAAGACATTTTGTTCATAACGAGATTAAATACAAATGAAATAAAAAAGACCTAAAATGATGAGAGTTAAATGCAGTAGTAGGTCTACTGAGCTCATAAAGCATCGATGAAATAGTCTATATTGATAAATTACTGTGATATTGCAAAGCACCACTTGTAAAATAGGCTACGATTATGCATGTAAGCCAATTTAATGTCAAATATGAATGACTATGCATACAGACTTTAGGAAACATGTTGTCTCTGATAATTATATGATTGCTGGTGATGGTGATGGCGAGGCCGTTTGACAAGCTGCCCTCGGGTTCACCTTAGTTTGAGTCCACTCTTATACAACCATATACAGTGCCTTGAGAAATTATTCATACCCCTTGACTTATTTCAAATGTTGTTGTGTTACAGCCTGAATTGACATCCTGAATATTTTTTCCCCACCCATCTATGCACCCCCATAATGTTTTATAGTAATTTTTTCACATTTATTGAAAATTAAATACAAAAATATATAATTTATATAACAATTCACACCCCTGAGTCAATACTTTGTTAAAGCACCTTTGGCAGCAACTACTGCTGTGAGTCTTTTTTTATTTGTATTTTATTTAAAAAATATATATATATTTAACCAGGTCAGTTAAGAACAAATTCTTATGTACAATGATGGCCAAACCCGGACAACGTTGGGTCAATTGTGCTCCGCCCAATGGGACTCCCAATCACGGCCGGATGTGATACAGCCTGGAATCAAACCATGGACTGTAGTGACGTCTCTTGCACTGAGATGCAGTATCTTAGACCGCTGCGCCACTCGGGAGCCCTTACCCTTTCTGGGAAAGCCTCTAAGTGCTTTCCATACCTGGATTGTGCAACATTTGCCCATTATTCTTTTCAAAATTTTTCAAGCTCTGTCAAATTGGTTGTTGATCATTGCTAGACAACCATTTTCAGGTATTGCCATAGAGTAGATTTAAGTGAAAGCTGTCACCCGGCCACCCATATTCACTGTCTTCTTGGTAAGCAACTCCAGTGTAGATTTGGCCTTGTGTTTTAGGTTATTGTCCTGCAGAAAGGTATATTCATCTCCCAGTGTCTGGTGGAAAGCAAACTGAACCAGATTTTCCTCAAGGATGTGCCTGTGCTTAGCTACATTCTATTTATTTTTTATCCTGAAAAACTCCCCAGTCGTTGAAGATTACAATCAGCTACTACTATTCTTGAATATATGGAGAGTGGTACTCATTAATGTGTTGTATTGGATTGGCCCCAAACAAAACACTTTGTATTCAGGACAGAGTTAATTGCTTTGCTTTTTATGCAGTATTACTTTAGTGCCTTGTTGCAAACAGGATGCATGTTTTGGAATATTTTGATTGTGTGCAGGCTTCCTTCTTTAAACTCTGTCAATTAGGTTAGTATTGTGGAGTAACTACAAAGTTGTTGATCCAACCTCAGTTGTCTCCTATCAGCCATTAAGCTCTAACTGTTTTAAAGTCACCATTGGCCTCATGGGAAATCCCTGAGTGGTTTCCTTCCTCTCCGGCAACTGAGTTAGTAAGGACGCCTGTATCTTTGTAGTGTCTGGATGTATTGATACACCATCGAATTGTAATTAATAACTTCACCATGCTCAAAGGGATGTTCAATGTCCCCCGAAGTCGGTCCCTCTCCTTGTTCGGGCGGAGTTCGGTGGTCGACGTCACCGGTCTTCTAGCCATCGCTGCTCCACCTTTCATTTTCCATTTGTTTTATCTTGTTTTCCCGCACACCTGGTTCACATTTCCTCAACAGACTAAATGTATATTACCCTCTGTTTCCCCCCATGTCTGTGTGTGGAATTGTTCTTTGTGTAGGGTGTTACGATACAGGCTGGCTTGTGCTAGGTTTGTGTATAACCTAGGTTTGTTTGTTTTGTTTAATCCAGTTACCGTGGTTGTGCTTGGTGCTGCCTCGCCTGTGCCTTTGGGCCAGGGTGTATATTAAAGTTCTCCTGTTATCACCCATCTCTGCTCTCCTGCGCCTGACTTCCCGGCAACCAGTTACTCACCCCGTTACAATGATGCTGCCACCCCCGTGCTTCACGGTTGGGATGGTGTTCTTCGGCTTGCAAGCCTCCATATTTTTCCTCTTAACATAACGATGGTCATTATGGCCAAACAAATCTATTTTTGTTTCATCAGACCAGAGGACATTTCTCCAAAAAGTACGATCTTTGTCCCCATGTGCAGTTGTAAACCGTAGTCTGGCTTTTTATGGTGGTTTTGGAGCAGTGGCTTCTTCCTTGCTGAGCGGCCTTTCAGGTTATGTCGATATAGGACACATTTTATTGTGGTAATAGATACTTTGTACCTGTTTCCTCCAGCATCTTCACAAGGTCCTTTGCTGTTGTTCTGGGATTGATTTGCACTTTTCGCACCAAAGTACGTTCATCTCTTAGAAACAGAACTCGTCTCCTTCCTGAGCGGTATGACAGCTGTGTGGTCCCATTGTGTTTATACTTGTGTACTATTATTTGTACAGATAAACGTGGTACCTTCAGGCGTTTGGAAATTGTTCCCAAGGATAAACCAGATTTGTGGAGGACTACAATTTTTTTTCTGAGGTCTTGGCTGATTTCTTTTGATTTCCCATGATTTCAAGGTAGGCCTTGAAATACATACACAGGTACACCTCCAATTGACTCAAATGATGTCAATTAGCCTATCAGAAGCTTCTAAAGTCATGACATCATTTTCTGGAATTTTCCAAGCTGTTTAAAGGCAGAGTCAACTTAGTGTTTGTAAACTTCTGAACCATTGGAATTGTGATACAGTGAATTATAAATGAAATAATCTGTCTGTAAACAATTGTTGGAAAAATTACTTGTGTCATGCACAAAGTAGATGTCCTAACCGACTTGTCAAAACTATAGTACGTTTAACAAGAAATTTGTTGAGTGGTTGAAAAACTAGTTTTAATGACTTCAACCTAGGTGTATGTAAACTTCCGACTTCAACTGTACATCAGTTTTGCTGGATGGACCCAAAAATTATGCAAACTAATTTATCTACCCAAATAAACAGCTTTAATCTCAGAAAACAGTGAAAAATACAGAAGAGGAAGGCAATAGGTCAATCTTTGAGCAGGGGAGAATAAACCACAAGACAGCAGCAACTCTACTACTTTGGCAGTTCTACAATTGCTGTCAGGCTCCGGGGTTGGAATGCAAATAGAAAGTTATTTATTTCTGCATTCATAAATATGCTGGACCCTCATTGGCATACATACTCTATGCTGTTTATATATTTGTTTGAGTTGTTTTTTCCAAATCAAATGCAAGCCTCAAAACAAACAGGCTTGAGTGAGCATCTCCAAATATGTGCTCATCCAGTGTGATTCCCTCAGCAGTTCTGTCTTCTACGAGATGCAGGCTCTTAGCAGGCTCACAAGGGATCCCTGGTAAACAGTGGAACTGTAGGAGGAGGCGCAACAATTCAGGATGATTTAACATGTGGTTGAGTTGGCTTGTAAACACAGCTCCAATCAACACACATTTGGAAAAGACTGAATCCATTAGAGGATTCCTACTGATTTTACTACCGCAAGGAAGATAGTTGTCTTTATGTTTGACCATTGCTTCATTTGAAACTCGACCATTGCTTTTTTTGAAACTTTGTATATGGGCTCAATGCCATTTCTTTATGTGTGGGTCAGTCTTACTCCTTTTGTATCTTTTGAAGCAATACTACAGTGTTGGATAGACGGGGAAGATAGGAGGGTGAGTCAAAGGGCAGTTGGCGAGATTCAAACCCCTGCTGACTCAAGCGTACACGTCTCCTGGGCTCAGCGGCTCTAACCGATGGACCAGACTGGCCACTCCATACATTTTTTAGCTTCAACTGCTCAACCATAAAGATACTCTTTGTGATTGCAGCGAGTTGTCATACGACTGTGAGATCTAGAATATCAAAAAGTAATTCTTGTTACAAAAGAAGCCTGAAAATAATGATATGATAGTCTATACTACAGTGATGGGACTGACTTTGATTGTAGAGTAATCCCCCCCCAAAGAAATTATATTTAGATGTTTGAAGTAGGATATTACAGCTTTTTATTACTCAATGGTTTAAGCGCTTCAAAGCTTATGCTTTGCATAGGGAGAATGTTGTCCTTTACATGGATAACTGCAGACAAAATGTTTTAGTCAATTGCAGATTGTCCCATAAGCAAAACACCTGTCCATTTTGCAGTGTAAACATGAAGATTCAAATTATTAATTGACAAGGACATTAACTCTAAAATGGTACCAATGTAGGGTTGTCCATATTATGACAATATTGATACAAGTTTAGGACAGCCTCAGTCTCAGCAGGACTTGTTTAAATTCTAATGATGGACACCATACAAATACACTCACTGCAAGGTCCACTAAAATACCTTTCTGTAATACGACAATAGACCATAGACACCCTTCATTTCTCTGCTTATAGTTATTATAAAAAGTCACCTCTATGTTGTCCATATTAGGACAGCCATCTCTTTGTTGTAAGGCATATGATAATCAGTCATTATGAATGGTGGTGCTGGTCATTACTAAACAGGCAGGGTATGGATGGAGGCTGCATTAAAATATCAAACTACATTGGGAAGTCATTTGGTTTATAAATGACATACTGGTGATTGTTTATATTGGTGTAATGATTTGAAATTAGATAATTAACAAATGCCTTATTAATGATTGGAAACTGTTACCCAAATGAGTAATTTGCTTTTGAACGTAGTTGAGAGAGGAATTAAGATTTGGTGACTTTTTGTTGTATGAGACAATGCTTCACTGTGAGGATCCTCATATTGGCACTCTCAACTTAAAATCCCAAAAGATCCCACGCAACCTTCATCATATTGAGTTGTTTCATGTCATATTGAGTTATATTGATCAATTGTAATTATTTAATGAAGTCATAGTACAGTAGGACCTCAGACACAAACCCCAGTGTTATAGATTGATTGATCAACTGAACTGACAATATCAAACTGGGATATGTAAAAGGAAAACACATGTAAATATGCAATCAATATTTTTCTATAAAGGTTTGGCGTGTTATTTAAAAAGTGAAATTCAAAGTTACAGACATGTCTGTGTTCCAAACGACCTACATTCTCAACGAGTTCATATGTTTTAGGTCCTACTGTAGTAAATGTTAATTATATTGTTTGCTAACCACCTTCAGTATTTACTCTTGAACAGAACCACCTAATTGTCACTGCAAACTGAATAGTACAATTTGAGACAAAACTTAAAACAGTGGGCACCAAGTCATTGTAACCACAGAGGCAACAGACAGAAAAAAGTTACTTTATCTTCATCGCCGTCATTTAGTGGTCAAATCACAGTACACAAAAATGCTGGATTTACAGAGCTCCAGTGTAAACAACACGATATCAGCTAAGCATGGCAAGCCACAAAAATTAGAACAGCTCCGGCAGAGATGACATTGTATTTGGCTCCACAGCTATCTGCTCACACATATAAGATCAGGCTGCAAATGTCTCACATTGAATGGAAAAGTACAGATGATAAGGTCCTTGACCCTTTCTCTGATGTGTAAATATGACACTGTCCTTTCAGGAACTGACGGTTTGTGAGTGAACAAAGCAATTGAAAGGTCAGCTCAAGTGAAGTAGTACAACAGTATGACACATCCACTTCTCCATGCATTTATCTATGATCTGTGACTCAGTAATGAACTTTCACAAGGCATACATCAAAAAGGCCAAAAAATCTTCATAAATCCAAAATATAGGAGCAAAATATAGAATTGACCTAGATAACCAAAAGGGCCAAAATCTATAATCCGTTGAGAATTTAAAGTTGTCCAGGTGTAGGGATATTAGACCTGCAGGTCAGCCAGTTGGCAAGGTGTTCGTCTTTATTACATTGCCTGCCGCTCACACCATATTTCCTCAGAGGTTTCATTATCTATCTAAGGATATTTTCTTGCACGTACAAGAAATGCCTCGGATGGTTTTTAACAATATACCCCTTTGTGCTTCAAACTCCAACCGGGCACATGAACATAGGCCCAAGAGTTTGTCTTCCTTCATAATGAAAATAAACTTTTAAACAATTCTGGAATTTATCGACACATACGTGTGAATAATACCTACAGCTGTGCATTTTGAGGCAGTCCACTAGCTGAAACAGAATAGGGGACAACAGCAGAGCATTTTTCATTTAGAAAGTAGACTTTTGATTGTCATCTTTTTTTCCACCAATTGTAGCTCTCAAGGTTATGATCTTTTTTGTTTGAAAAGCTTGTTTCAAGGGGAATAGAGTGTACCCCATGTAATCCAAATAACATGTAAAAAGAGTGGTACGTACAATGTCCATATTACGACAGCCTCAGTCTCAGCAGGACTTCAGGCTGTCCTAATGTGGACACCGCAGTTGCCCACCGTCTGCCAAAGGTGGAATACTGCATCATCTCCCTCGGGTGGACCAGAGTACAAACCAAACAAAAAATAGCACTGTATACCAGTCAGGCAGTGTTCCTTAAAGTGTCCAAAGGTGCTATCCTCGACCCATCCCGTCCGAACCCACCCCCATCCATAGCTCCTTCTGCCATTACACATGGGTCTGCATGCGTTTCTGCAGCGGCCGCGTCTGGTCTGAGTTCTGCGAGGACGACTGCGAGTAGTGGGAAGATGAGGAGGCAGCCGAGGCCTTGCTGTCCTTGTCAAACTGCACGTAGCCGTCCTGCTTGTTGTAGCTGCTCACGCTGCTGTCACACTGCGTGTCGATGAAGGAGTTGGAGTCACTAAGTGAGCCCCGCTGGAACTCGCGCTCGCACAACTCGATAGAGCTGCTGCCCATGCCAAGCACGAAGCGCTGGCTGTAGTCGTACAGGCGGTTGGGCCCAGCACCTAGCGTGTTGTAGATGTTTGTGAAGGACATGCCCGTAGGCACACGCTGCTTTCCCATGGTGGATGAAGAAGAAGCCAAAGGGTTCCTGACCTCAGCGCCGCTGGTCTGGTTGGCGGCCATTGACATAGTCGGGGTGCCATGGTGCTCCTTGAAGGTATTGACACTGTAATAGCCATTGGTTGGATCCTTGTGGAGGAGAGGGGACAAAGACACAAAGGGAGGTGTTAATTTAGTGTAAGGATAGGAGACAAATAAAATGGAAGGCATGTCAGTGTAGTTACTATTTTGGTAGTTGTTATTGTGATTGCATTGTTAGCCAAAGAACATCTCAGATCTGAATCATAGATAGCCGTTCCTATTTAAACTAATTTTCTCATTAGGCACAATGGTGATAGTAAAGAAATGCATCTTGCCAGTATTGCCGAGGGCCACTAGGTGCTCAGGTCTAGTGTCCAATCAAGAGAAGCATTGTGTGGAATTGGAGCTAGTCACCTAAACAACACCAAATATTGTTGTGTGTAGAATATTTTATGCTATTTGCACCATGACTACTGCATGCTTTGTTGACTATGAACTTACTTGTTTAAACCGAAACATGGGACAGACAATGTTTGTTCCCACACTCGCAACTCTGATTGTTTACACGGACTCTTGGCCTCCGATCCTATTCTAACCACCTCACATCGGCTTTGTATTCATGTTATCTGATGAAATTTCTGTACAATATGATCTTTGTAACCATCTGATGAACATTCAAATGTCATAAAAAATCAACACTACAGAGCTTTCCATGTCCTCTGCCGTGGAAATGTGCATGTACTCCCTGGCCCATCTACTGTTGCTAGCCCCAATTCTGACTTGTGCTCTGATGAGTTCTGCTTCACTGATATCTGCTCTCGTAAAAGCCTGGGTTTTCTGCACGTTAACACGAGAATCTTATTACCTAAAATTGATCAACATTAATTCCCAACTTTATCAAGACATTTTGCAGGAGAATGTAAGGCTATCTGTCCGCCAATTAAAGCTCAACAGAAGTTAGGTGATGCAACAGGACAACGACCCAAAACACAGAAGTAAATCAACAACAGAATGGCTTCAACAGAAGAAAATACGCCTTCTGGAGTGGCCCAGTCAGATTCCTGACTCTGACTGACCTCAAGAGAGCAGTTCACACCATACATCCCAGAATATTGCTGAAATGAAACAGTTTTGTAAAATGGAATGGTCCAAAATTCCTCCTGTCCGTTGTGCAGGTCAGATCCGCAACTACAGAAAATGTTTGGTTGAGGTTATTCCTGCCAAAGGAGGGTCAACCAGTTATTAAATCCAAGGGTTCACATACTTTTCCCACCTTGCATTGTGAATGTTTACACGGTGTGTTCAATAAAGACATGAAAACGTATACTTGTTTGTGTGTTATTATTGTAAGCAGACTGTGTTTGTCTATTGTTGTGACCTAGAAGAAGATCAGATCAAATTTTATGACCAATTTATTCAGAAATCCAGGTATTTCCAAAGGGTTCACATAATTTTTCTTGCTACTGTAGGCCAATTTATATTTTGCCCTGTCTGTCTTGATGTCTATTGTATGTTCTCTGGTATGCAATCTGGTTTACGCTCAGGTTATGGATGTGTCACTGCAACCTTAAAGGTCTTAAATGACGTCACCATTGCCCTTGATTCTAAGCAATGTTGTGCTGCTATTTTTATTGAAACAAAGTTTTTGATATGGTAGACCTTTCCATTCGTGCCTCTGAGGAGTCTTTGGCGTGGTTTGCTAACCACCTCTCTCAAAGAGTGCAGTATATAAAGTCAGAACATCTGCTGCCTCAGCCACTGCTTGTCACCAAGGGAGTACACCAAGGCTCAATCCTAGGTCCCACGCTCTTCTCAATTTACATCAACATAACTCAGGCATTAGGAAGCGCTCTTATCCATTTGTATGCAGATGATACAGTCTTATACTCAGCTGGCCCCTGTTGTGGACTTTTTGTTGAAATACCCCTTTCATTCTCTGTGCGGTACACGGAAAAGGTGTGAATTGCAAGCGAGGGTTGACCTCTGCCTGAGATCAGTTTCATGAAGAAGGATGAAAAGGTGAGATTGTTCAATACCAACTGGTATCAAATGTATAGCTGATTAACAGGGAGCCTATCATCAAGCCGCCTGTAATTGCACATTACAATGCTTTACATGCTGAACATCTTTTCTGGGATGTCGAAAACAATTATGAATGATTTGATAGCTTCCATCGCCTCATCCATTAAATGTTAGACTAAAGAGAGAGGTTGATGCAGCGCATTTTTCCGCGTGCGCTCAAGTAGGCTTTGCACTTTCCTATGGTATTTATTTAGCAAAGATGATAACACGTAATCACTCCGGACAGACACAAGCAAAAACTCATGACATAAATGTTGCAGCAGCCTCGGCTACACCTAAACATTACAAATCTGACATGCTGTATGGGATGAAAATGAGACTATTTTTCTGTCTGATCAACTGTAGGCTACTAATAAGAGCAGCTGCATACAGCCTATGCACCCTGTCCATCTGGTCAGGGTAAACTAATTGGTAACGTTATGTATTTATAGTCAATTTGTATGTCAGGAGAAAATGTGAATGTGATCAAATTTAGATTATATCCAAAATTGGGCTGGCTAGGCTGCCTATACGATTTTAATCCAAAATTATTACCTGGAATTAATCAATCAACATAATAGTGATGTCAGATGTGAATATTTTTTTATAAGGCCTACAATTACATAGGCCTGCATGATGCAAACATGCATAAAGCAAGCTCAGCCCTGTGAGTTCTATTGTCTATCAGTTGTTGTCCGGGTAGAGGAAATACCCCTCCTAATCTAGTCTAAATATAATTTGTATGAACAAATATAAGGTAGCTGCAGTTTGACAGGTTTTTCATCCCCCCAGGGCCAGAATTGTTTTTCAGGAGTTTTTTTAAAACCATGTAACTTGATTAGGAAAAACTGGTCCCATCATAGCCCATATAAAACCTTTGTTACAGTTGATTAATCACTGCCATACCTTATAGGGTCCAGAGTTTCCTAGTTAGGTTAACTTATAAGGAAAAACTCCAGGCCCCAAGGGGCAAGAATTGCCCCCCCACTCTGGGACCTATGGTACCACCAGTCTGCTTGCAGTTGTCAGGTATGTGGATGATCAGGGCTTTATTCAGGAATGTTTCTTGGGCTACTTTGAAGTGTCAAGTGGGCAAGATGCGCAGTCTGTGTTTGACTTTATGAATTTTGAGATGTCTGATTTAAATTCATAGAGATAGAACCTCTGTTTGGACCACCACCCAGGACAATGGATCGGATCCCAGCAGGCGACCCAAAACAACGGCGCCGCAAAAGGGGCAGACGGAGTTGTCTTCTGGTCAGGCTCCGTAGACGGAGGCACATCGCCCACCGCTCCTGAGTATACTACTCGCCATGTCCAGTCTCTTGACAACAAGGTAGACGAAATCCGAGCAAGGGTTGCCTTCCAGAGATTGTAACATTCTCTGTTTCACGGAAACATGGCTCACTCGGGATACGTTATCAGAGTTGGTACAGCCACCGCCGACAGAAACAACATCTCTCTGGTAAGAAGAAGGGTGGGGGTGTATGCCTTATGATTAACGAGTCGTGTTGTGATCATGACAACATACAGGAACTCAAGTAATTTTGTGCACCTGACCTAGAATTACTTACAATCAAATGCCGACCGCATTATCTACCAAGAGAATTCTCTCCGATTATAATCACAGTAGTGTATATCCCCCCCAAGCAGACACCTCGACGGCCCTGAAAGAATTTCATTGCAATCTATGTAAAGTGGAAACCACATATCCTGAAGATGCATTTATTGTAGCTGGGGATTTTAACAAGGCTAATCTGAAAACCAGGCTCCCTAAATTTTATCAGCATATCGAATGCGCGACCCGGGCTGGCAAAATTCTGGATCATTGCTACTCTAACTTCCGCGACACATACAAAGCCCTCCCTCGCCCTCCTTTCGGCAAATCTGACCACGACTCCATTTTGTTGCTCCCAGCCTATAGACAAAAACTAAAACAGGAAACGCCCGTGCTCAGGTCTGTTCAAAGCTGGTCCAACCAATCTGATTCCACGCTTCAAGATTGCTTCGATCACGTGGACTGGGATATGTTCCAGATAGCGTCGAACAACAACATTGATGTATACGCTGATTCGGTGAGCGAGTTTATTAGCAAGTGCATCGGTGATGTTGTACCCACGGCGACTATTAAAATCTTCCCCAACCAGAAACCGTGGACTTATGGCAGCATTCGCGTAAAACTGAAAGTGCGAACAACTGCTTTTAATCAGGGCAAGGCGACCGTAAACTTGACCGAATACAAACAGTATAGCTATTCACTCCGAAAGGCAATCAAACAAGCTAAGCATCAGTATAGAGACAAAGTAGAGTCGCAATTCAACGGCTCAAACACGAGAGGTATGTGGCAGAGTCCACAGTCAATCACGGACTACAAAAAGAAAACCAGCCCCGTCGCAGACCCCGATGTCTTGCTCCCAGACAAAGTAAACAACCTCTTTGCTCGCTTTGAGGACAATACAGTGCCACCGGCACGGCCCGCTACCAAAACCTGCGGGCTCTCCTTCACCGCAGCCAACGTGAGTAAAACATTTAAACGTGTTAACCCTTGCAAGGCTGCCGGCTCAGACGGCATCCCTAGCCGCGTCCTCAGAGCATGTGCAGACCAGCTGGCTGCTGTGTTTACGGACATATTCAATCAATCCCTATCTCAGTCTGCTGTTCCCACATGCTTCAAGAGGGCCACAGTTGTTCCCAAGAAAGCTAAGGTAACTGAGCTAAATGACTATCGCTCCATAGCACTCACTTCCGTCATCATGAAGTGCTTTGAGAGACTACATTTACATTTAAGTCATTTAGCAGACGCTCTTATCCAGAGCGACTTACAAGTTGGTGCATTCACCTTATGTCCAGTGGAACAACCACTTTACAATAGTGCATCTAACTCTAAGGGGGGGGGGGGGGGTTAGAAGGATTACTTTATCCTATCCTAGGTATTCCTTAAAGAGGTGGGGTTTCAGGTGTCTCCGGAAGGTGGTGATTGATTCCGCTGACCTGGCGTCGTGGGGGAGTTTGTTCCACCATTGGGGTGCCAGAGCAGCGAACAGTTTTGACTGGGCTGAGCGGGAGCTGTACTTCCTCAGAGGTAGGGAGGCGAGCAGGCCAGAGGTGGATGAACGCAGTGCCCTTGTTTGGGTGTAGGGCCTGATCAGAGCCTGAAGGTACGGAGGTGCCGTTCCCCTCACAGCTCCGTAGGCAAGCACCATGGTCTTGTAGCGGATGCGAGCTTCAACTGGAAGCCAGTGGAGAGAGCGGAGGAGCGGGGTGACGTGAGAGAACTTGGGAAGGTTGAACACCAGACGGGCTGCGGCGTTCTGGATGAGTTGTAGGGGTTTAATCGCACAGGCAGGGAGCCCAGCCAACAGCGAGTTGCAGTAATCCAGACGGGAGATGACAAGTGCCTGGATTAGGACCTGCGCCGCTTCCTGTGTGAGGCAGGGTCGTACTCTGCGAATGTTGTAGAGCATGAACCTACAGGAACGGGTCACCGCCTTGATGTTGGTTGAGAACGACAGGGTGTTGTCCAGGATCACGCCAAGGTTCTTAGCGCTCTGGGAGGAGGACACAATGGAGTTGTCAACCGTGATGGCAAGATCATGGAACGGGCAGTCCTTCCCCGGGAGGAAGAGCAGCTCCGTCTTGCCGAGGTTCAGCTTGAGGTGGTGATCCGTCATCCACACTGATATGTCTGCCAGACATGCAGAGATGTGATTCACCACCTGGTTATCAGAAGGGGGAAAGGAGAAGATTAATTGTGTGTCGTATGCATAGCAATGATAGGAGAGACCATGTGAGGATATGACAGAGCCAAGTGACTTGGTGTATAGCGAGAATAGGAGAGGGCCTAGAACAGAGCCCTGGGGGACACCAGTGGTGAGAGCACGTGGTGCGGAGACAGATTCTCGCCACGCCACCTGGTAGGAGCGACCTGTCAGGTAGGACGCAATCCAAGCGTGGGCCGCGCCGGAGATGCCCAACTCGGAGAGGGTGGAGAGGAGGATCTGATGGTTCACAGTATCAAAGGCAGCCGATAGGTCTAGAAGGATGAGAGCAGAGGAGAGAGAGTTAGCTTTAGCAGTGCGGAGCGCCTCCGTGACACAGAGAAGAGCAGTCTCAGTTGAATGACTAGTCTTGAAACCTGACTGATTTGGATCAAGAAGGTCATTCTGAGAGAGATAGCAGGAGAGCTGGCCAAGGACGGCACGTTCAAGAGTTTTGGAGAGAAAAGAAAGAAGGGATACTGGTCTGTAGTTGTTGACATCAGAGGGATCGAGTGTAGGTTTTTTCAGAAGGGGTGCAACTCTCGCTCTCTTGAAGGCGGAAGGGACGTAGCCAGCGGTCAAGGATGAGTTGATGAGCGAGGTGAGGTAAGGGAGAAGGTCTCCGGAAATGGTCTGGAGAAGAGAGGAGGGGATAGGGTCAAGCGGGCAGGTTGTTGGGCGGCCGGCCGTCACAAGACGCGAGATTTCATCTGGAGAGAGAGGGGAGAAAGAGGTCAAAGCACAGGGTAGGACAGTGTGAGCAGAACCAGCGGTGTCGTTTGACTTAGCAAACGAGGATCGGATGTCGTCGACCTTCTTTTCAAAATGGTTGACGAAGTCATCCGCAGAGAGGGAGGAGGGGGGGGGAGGGGGAGGAGGATTCAGGAGGGAGGAGAAGGTGGCAAAGAGCTTCCTAGGGTTAGAGGCAGATGCTTGGAATTTAGAGTGGTAGAAAGTGGCTTTAGCAGCAGAGACAGAAGAGGAGAATGTAGAGAGGAGGGAGTGAAAGGATGCCAGGTCCGCAGGGAGGCGAGTTTTCCTCCATTTCCGCTCGGCTGCCCGAAGCCCTGTTCTGTGAGCTCGCAATGAGTCGTCGAGCCACGGAGCAGGAGGGGAGGACCGAGCCGGCCTGGAGGATAGGGGACATAGAGAGTCAAAGGATGTAGAAAGGGAGGAGAGGAGGGTTGAGGAGGCAGAATCAGGAGATAGGTTGGAGAAGGTTTGAGCAGAGGGAAGAGATGATAGGATGGAAGAGGAGAGAGTAGCGGGGGAGAGAGAGCGAAGGTTGGGACGGCGCGATACCATCCGAGTAGGAGCAGTGTGGGAAGTGTTGGATGAGAGCGAGAGGGAAAAGGATACAAGGTAGTGGTCAGAGACTTGGAGGGGAGTTGCAATGAGATTAGTGGAAGAACAGCATCTAGTAAAGATGAGGTCAAGCGTATTGCCTGCCTTGTGAGTAGGGGGGGAAGGTGAGAGGGTGAGGTTAAAAGAGGAGAGGAGTGGAAAGAAGGAGGCAGAGAGGAATGAGTCAAAGGTAGACGTGGGGAGGTTAAAGTCACCCAGAACTGTGAGAGGTGAGCCATCCTCAGGAAAGGAGCTTATCAAGGCGTCAAGCTCATTGATGAACTCTCCAAGGGAACCTGGGGGGCGATAAATGATAAGGATGTTAAGCTTGAAAGGGCTGGTAACTGTGACAGCATGGAATTCAAAGGAGGCGATAGACAGATGGGTCAGGGGAGAAAGAGAGAATGTCCACTTGGGAGAGATGAGGATCCCAGTGCCACCACCCCGCTGACCAGAAGCTCTCGGGGTGTGCGAGAACACGTGGGCAGACGAGGAGAGAGCAGTAGGAGTAGCAGTGTTATCTGTGGTAATCCATGTTTCCGTCAGTGCCAAGAAGTCGAGGGACTGGAGGGAAGCATAGGCTGAGATGAACTCTGCCTTGTTGGCCGCAGATCGGCAGTTCCAGAGGCTGCCGGAGACCTGGAACTCCACGTGGGTCGTGCGTGCTGGGACCACCAGGCAGCGGCCACGCGGTGTGAAGCGTTTGTATGGTCTGTGCAGAGAGGAGAGAAGAGGGATAGACAGACACATAGTTGACAGGCTACAGAAGAGGCTACGCTAATGCAAAGGAGATTGGAATGACAAGTGGACTACACGTCTCGAATGTTCAGAAAGTTAAACTTACGTTGCAAGAAATCTTATTGACAAAAAAATGATACAGTGCTGCTGAAGTAGGCTGGCTAGCAATGGCTGCGTTGTTGACTTAGTTTGAAAGTGTAGCTGGCTAGGTAGCCTCGGTAACTGGCTAGGTAACCTCGACAATTACTCAAACTACACAATTATCTTGACAGCAAAGACAACTATGTAGCTAGCTAACACTACACTAACCAAGTCGTTCCGTTGTAATGTAATAGTCTCTACAGTGCTGCTATTCGGTAGACGGTAGACGTTGGCTAGCTGGCTAGCTGCTGGCTAGCTAGCAGTGTTTCCTACGTTAAGAGGCACGACAAATAGCTGGCTAGCTAACCTCGGTAAATTACGATAATTACTGTAATCTACACAATTATCTTGGATACGAAGACAGCAAAGACAACTATGTAGCTAGCTAACACTACGCTAATCAAGTCGTTCCGTTGAGTGTAATAGTTTCTACAGTGCTCCTATTCGGTAGACGTTGGCTAGCTGTTGGCTGGCTAGCAGTGTTTCCTACGTTAAGGACGACAAATAGCTGGCTAGCTAACCTCGGTAAATTAAGATAATCACTCTAAAACTACACACTCTAAACTACACAATTATCTTGGATACGAAGACAGCAAAGACAACTATGTAGCTAGCTAACACTACACTAATCAAGTCGTTCCGTTGAGTGTAATAGTTTCTACAGTGCTGCTATTCGGTAGACGGTGGACGTTGGCTAGCTGGCTAGCTGCTGGCCAGATAGCAGTGTTGACTACGTTAGGACGACGAATTACGATAATTACGCAATTATCTTTGATACAAAGACGGCTATGTAGCTAGCTAAGAAGAAATTGCTAAGATCAGACAAATCAAACCGTTGTACTATAATGAAATGTAATGAAAAGTTATACTACCTGCGGAGCGAAGTGCGAGATGCGACCGCTCGCTCCAACCCGGAAGTAGTCAAGGATCATATCACCTCCACCCTACCTGACACCCTAGACCCACTCCAATTTGCTTACCGCCCCAATAGGTCCACAGACGACGCAATCGCAATCACACTGCACACTGCCCTAACCCATCTCGACAATAGGAATACCTATGTAAGAATGCTGTTCATCGACTACAGCTCAGCATTTAACACCAGAGTACCCTCCAAACTCGTCATTAAGCTCAAAACCCTGGGTCTCGATCCCACCATGTGCAACTGGGTCCTGGACCTTCTGATGGGATGCCCCCAGGTGGTGAGGGTAGGAAACAACATCTCCACCCTGCTGATCCTCAACACTGGGGCCCCACAAGGGTGCGTTATCAGCCCTCTCCTGTACTCCCTGTTCACCCATGACTGCGTGTCCATGCACACCTCCAACTCAATCATCAAGTTTGCAGTGGTAGGTTTGATTACCAACAACGACAAGACAGCCTACAGGGAGGAGAGCCTACAGACAGCCTACTGTCATACAACTCAGGTCTGTGTCCAAACAATTCGAGCTTCTACTTTTAAAAATCCACCTTTCTAGAAATAAGTCTCTCACCATTGCCTCTTCTTATAGACCCCCCTCAGCCCCAGCTGTGCCCTGGGCACCATATGTGAATTGATTGCCCCCCATCTGTCTTCAGAGTTTGTACTGTTAGGTGACCTAAACTGCACCCCGGCCGTCCTACAATCTAAGCTAGATGCCCTCAAACTCACACAAATTATCAATGAACCTACCAGGTACAACCCTAAATCCGTAACCATGAGCACCCTCATAGATATCATCCTGACCAACTTGCCCTCTAAATACACCTCTGCTGTCTTCAACCAGGATCTCAGCGATCACTGCCTCATTGCCTGCGTCCGTAATGGGTCCGCGGTCAAACGACCACCCCTCATCACTGTCAAATGCTCCCTAAAACACTTCAGCGAGCAGGCCTTTTTAATCGACCTGGCCCGGGTATCCTGGAAGGATTTTGACCTCATCCCGTCAGTAGAGGATGCCTGGTTGTTCTTTAAAAGTAATTCCCTCACCACCTGAAATAAGATTCCCCATTCAAAAAATGTAGAACTAAGAACAAATATAGCCCTTGGTTCACCCCAGACTTGACTGCCCTTGACCAGCACAAAAACATCATGTGGCGTACTGCATTAGCATTGAATATCCCCCGCGATATGCACGTTTTCAGGGAAGTCAGGAACCAATATTCACAGTCAGCTAGGAAAGCTAAGGCTAGCTTTTTCAAACAGAAATTTGCATCCTGTAGGACTAATTCCAAAAAGTTCTGGGACACTGTAAAGTCCATGGAGAATAAGAGCACCTCCTCCCAGCTGCCCACCGCACTGAGGCTAGGAAACACTGTCAATACCGATAAATCTACGATAATCGAAAATATCAACATTCATTTCTCTACGGCTGGCCATGCTTTCCACCTGGCTACCCCTACCCCGGCCAACAGCTCTGCACACTTCGCAGCAACTTGCCCAAGCCCCCCCCCCCCCCCCCACCTAAATCCAGACAGCTGATGTTCTGAAAGAGCTGCAAAATCTGGATCCCTACAAATCAGCTGGGTTGGACAATCTAGACCCACTCTTTCTAAAATGATCCGCAGAAATTGTTGCAACCCTTATTACTAGCCTGTTCAACCTCTCTTTCGTATCGTCTGAGATCCCCAAAGATTGGAAAGCTGCTGCGGTCATCCCCCTCTTCAAAGGGGGAGACACTCTAGACCCAAACTGTTACAGACCTATATCCATCTTGCCTTGCCTTTCTAAAAATGTTGTAAGCCAAGTTAACAAACAGAACACCGACCATTTCGAATCCCACCATACCTTCTCCACTATGCAATCTGGTTTCCCAGCTGGTCATAGGTGCACCTCAGCCACGCTCAAGGTACTAAACAATATCATAACCGCCATCGATAAAAGACAGTACTGTGCAGCCGTCTTCATCAACCTGGCCAAGGCTTTCGACTCTGTCAATCACCACATTCTTATCGGCAGACTCAACAGCCTTGGTTTCTCAAATGATTGCCTCGCCTGGTTCACCAACTACTTCTCACATAGAGTTCAGCGTGTCAAATCGGAGGGCCTGTTGTCCGGACCTCTGGCAGTCTCTATGGGGGTGCCACAGGGTTCAATTCTCGGGCCGACTCTCTTCTCTGTATACATCAATGATGTCGCTCTTGCCGCTGGTTATTCTCTGATCCACCTCTACGCAGACAACACCATTCTGTATACTTCTGGTCCTTCTTTGTACACTGTTTTAAATAACCTCTAGACGAGCTTCAATGCCATACAACTCTCCTTCCGTGGCCTCCAACTGCTCTTAAACGCAAGTAAAACTATATGCATGCTCTTCAACCGATCGCTGCCCACACCTGCCCGCCCATCCAGCATCACTACTCTGGACGGACTTAGATTATGTGGACAACTACAAATACCTAGGTGTCTGGTTAGACTGTAAACTCTCCTTCTAGACTCACATTAAGCATTTCCAATCCAAAATCAAATCTAGAATCAGCTTCCTATTTCGCAACAAAGCCTCCTTCACTCATGCTGCCAAACATACCCTTGTAAAACTGACTATCCTATCGATCCTTGACTTGGGCGATGTCACTTACAAAATAGCCTCCAACACTCTACTCAGCAAATTGGATGTAGTCTATCACAGTGCCATCCGTTTTGTCACTAAAGCCTCATATACTACCCACCACTGAGACCTGTATGCTCTCGTTGGCTGGCCCTCGCTACATATTCATCGCCAAACCCACTGGCTACAGGTCATCTATAAGTCTTTGCTAGGTAAAGCCCTGCCTTATCTCAGCTCACTGGTCACCATAGCAACACCCACCCATAGCACGCGCTCCAGCAGGTATATTTCACTGGTCATCCCCAAAGCCAACACCTACTCTTGGCATCCTTTCCTTCCAGTTCTCTGCTGCCAATGACTGGAACGAATTGCAAAAATCACTGAAGCTGGTGACTTATATCTCCCTCTCTAACTTTAAGCATCAGCTGTCAGAGCAGCTTAATGATCACTGTACCTGTACACAGCCCATCTATAATTAGCACACCCAACTACCTCATCCCCATATTGTTATTTTTTTGTTGTTGCTCTTTTGCACCCCAGTATCTCTACTTGCACATCATCATCTATCACTCCAGTGTTAATGCTAAATTGTAATTATATCGCCTCTACGGCCTATTTATTGCCTTAAAAAATAAAGGAGAGCCGCACAATCTAGGAGCTCAGATGCAAAAATATTTATGTCCAATGTTTCGACAGACAAGCTGTCTTCATCAGGGTACAATGACAAACACTGCGGGATGACTCATTTATATAGTGTCAAAAGGCACACAGGTGTCTGTAATAATGGCCGGGTGTGGCCTGATATCATTGGTTAATTCTCATATTAAAATAGCATACAAAAAACAAAAATGGATGGTGTACGATCATAGATACAATTTGGCTACATCCTCCCGAGGAATACTTAGTTACTTTTGATGTTGAGTCGTTATACACAAATATTCCACACGAGGGCGGTATTGAAGCTATGGAACATTTTCTTCTACAACGTAACCCTAATGAACTGCCTTCCAGTGCATGCATTATAACATTGGCTGAAATAGTACTCACACACAACTACTTCATGTTTCTAAATGATTTCTTTATTCAGACGAAGGGTACTGATAGGGGATCCCCCATGGCTCCCAACTATGCTAACTTGTATGTGGGTTACATGGAGAAACAGTCTATTTTCAATCCTCTCAAAAATGTTTTCTTGCCTAACATCATTATTTGTAAACGGTATATTGATGATATTTTTGTTCTGTGGAGGGGTGATGCTAAACAGCTCCAGGCGTTCCATCCCGCAGCACCTCGCCAGCACCTCGCCTAAATAGGTGTGCATTTCTTTCTTTATTTTATTACCTTACCTCCCTAATCTTACTACATTTGCACACACTTTACATAGATTTTTGTGTTGTGTTATTGACTGTACGTTTGTTTATCCCATGTGTAACTCTGTGTTGTGTTTGTCGCACTGCTTTGCTTTATCTTGGCCAGGTCGCAGTTGTAAATGAGAACTTGTTCTCAACTGGCCTACCTGGTTAAATAAAAGTGAAATAAATAAAATTAATTAACTGAAGCCACTATGTCTCATGTGCCCACTCATCCACTGGCACATTGAATGTTTCCCTTCCAAGCACAATGAGTACCCCTATCAATTTTCTCTCCTTCCTGTATGTAGAATCAATCACAATTACTACACATTATTACACAATCACGTTACTACACATCAAAGATTTTACTCCTTGCTTAGACTAACTCATTCTTAGCTATGTTGTCTAACTGTGTAGTGTCCTGTGTCATTGTTTTTTTGTCTTCCCAGTAAAAAACTGTCCTCTGAACACCTCAACTCATGCCACACACCCTCATTCAATCACTGCTGTGATCCCTTTCCAACACTGTGTAAGTACCCCTCTCATTCCCATTCCCCATAATATTGTACTATAAATGTCTTTATTAAATGCTTTAGGTTAAAATAATTCATATTTTATGATTTTTGAAGCACACTTTGGTCTCCGTGCGTTCTGCGCCTATACCGTGGGTCTCCCATCCTCCTTAATTTGTTTCAAGTCACCAGCCTCCACTGATTTCTACCCATTGCAAGACCCACCGGTTGATGCTTATTTATAAAACCCTCTTAGGCCTCACTCCCCGCTATCACATACAACACCCGTTCTGCCAGTCACATTCTGTTAAAGGTCCTCAAAGCACACACATCCCTGGGTCGTTCCAATTTTCAGTTAGCTGCAACTAGCGACTTGAACGAGCTGCAAAAAACACTCAAACTGGACAGTTTTATCTCCATCTCTTCATTCATTGTTGTCTCTACCTCTTTGCCCTTTGTGCTGTGCCCTTTGTGTCTGTGCCCAAATGTTTGTACCATGTTTTATGCTACTGCTATGTTGTGCTGCTGCCATGTTGTGTTGCCACTGTGTTGTTGTCATGTTGTATTGCTGCCATGCTGTGTTGTTTTCTTAGGTCTCTTTTTATGTATTGTTGTGGTGTTTTGTCCTACATTTCTTTTTTTTACCCAGCCCCCGTCTCCGCAGGAGGACTTTTGCTTTTTGGTAGGCCGTCATCGTGAATAAGAATTTGTTCATTAACTGACTTGCCTAGTTAAATAAAGGTTAAATATTTTTTTTTTAATAAAAAGATAACTCACTGAAAGATTGATGATTACAGTTTGAAAGAGGCTCATCTGTTCCCTTATCTGCGTCAGCACAGTCATACAGAACCATCTAATGTCTGCCATTCCTCTTTTGATGAGCCAGTCATTGGCTTTCATTTGAACCGGGAAGAGTTATGCTGCGTCGTTTTGGTTATGAATATATGCACTTAATGATGAAATATAAATTCTTTGAGGCACCACTTACATTATTGGTGTTCTGTGTGAGGCTGATCCCCCAGCTGTTTCTTCAACAAAGAGCATCAACATAGAGTAGGGTAAAGGGTCAGTTTGACATTTCCCACACTAATTGTTAAGGTAAGAAATGGGGAAGGGTAAGGGGGTCCTAGATCTGTACCTAGGGGAAACTTCACCCCGGAGTGCATAAGCAGAGTATAAACTTGACTTCTATGTCAGGCTTCATCAACAGGTATTTATGCCGTAAACCTAGGTGGTCTCAAGCTGTGACACAGCAATACCCATTGTTTCTCATGTATTCAAATGCTTGCCTTATTGTGACCAAGGTCAGTCACATCCAAATGAACTGCTATTCATAAGAATGATGGGAAAACGAAGAAACAGGCAGATGCGTGCGAACATGTGAAAAATAGATTACTTGCTTTTGGGGTGTGAAATAGTCACCTCCCACGAAGACAAATCCTGCTATCAGCCAATTAAATGGCCTTGATGATATCACATGTAGGAGCAGTATGTGGAAAAATTGCCACGGCGGTTTATTTTCAATCACGGCCTACGTGTGTAAAGCGTTTTCCCCACCTTCCTTCTCTTATTCTCTCTATGTTACTCCATTTCCTTTCTTGGAATTAATTGATTGTTCGATTACTGGAGGAGAGAGATAAACTTTGCCTGCCGACATTCCAAAGGTGGAAAAATACTAACTTTGCTGTCAGAGCAAGCAGATTCTGTATCTTTGTCTGTACTTGTGGCTGGGGGCTATTGCAAATCACTATTAGAGATGGCAAGATACAATGGATGGTACACCAAGCAGCAGAATATCAAGGGTGGGGATTGAATTAGCCGAAGAAGAGGAAGGTTTATGAGAATATATCAGCAGATAACACATCTGACCTGGGAGATGGAGAAGGGGTAGCCTCACAGATAAGAGTCAGGGTCAAGGTTCAAAGGTGTCATGGAACTGGCTTAAATTAAGCCTTTGAAAGTGGAAGTTTCCAATATCCCAAATGATATTGCATATCCGTGCCTATTTCCGGATTACCTAGTCTGTTGTCATTTCATTCGAACAGTTTGAGCAATGCCAATGGGCTTAAATGTCTGGATGAATTGACAATACCATAAGTCGAGAAAAAAAAGAGTAGATCTTTGTTTTATGTGAACTAACCCTTTAATGCTTCATACTGCAGTATGAACAGCCTACATACCCCACAATCCTACTCCTTCTCCACAATAACGACGGTGACCTCTTAATGCATTTGGATGAATCTTTACTCCCGCATCTCATACTTGGTTATATACAGTGGGGTCCAACATTTTTTGATCCCTTGATAAAGATGAGCAAAAAAGACTGTATAAAATAAATATAAATACTGAGCTGTGATGTACGCTAAAAAACAAGAATAATGTTATTTTATACCAATACAATTGCTCAGAGAAAGAGATTTGGTTTAACAAAATCAATTATTGGATCCCCTGTTTTCAATACCCCAGCACCCTCCCCTTGCGAGGATAACGACACTGAGCCTTTTTGAGATTGAAGAACCCATTGGAAGGGATCTGAGAGCATTCGTCCATACATACTATTTCCAGTTCATTGATATCCTTTGTCTGTGCTTATGGCTGCCCTAAATCAATTCAAAACCACAGGTTTTCAATGGGGTTCAAGCCCGGAGACTGAGATGGCCATTGCAAAATGTTGATTTTGTGGTCAATTAACCATTTATTTGTGGGTTTTGATGTACATGGGGTTATTGTCTTGCTGGAAGATCCACTTGTGGCCAAGTTTCAGCCTCCTGGCAAAGGCAACCAGGTTTTTGGCAAAAATATCCTGCTACTTGGTAAAGTTCATGATGCTGTTGATCTTAACAAGGCCCCAGGACCAGTGGAAGCAAAATAGCCCAAATAACATCAAATATCCACCACCATATTTTACAGTAGGTATGAGGTACTTTTCTGCATATGCTTCCTTCTTTCCATGCCAAACCCACCACTGGTGTGTGACCAAAGAGCTTTATTTTTATGTCATTCAACAAATGTACACGCCTAGAGTTTGCTAAACGGCATTGGCACTTTGATTGGAACCAGTGCAATTGTCAAATGACATGAAAGAAAATATCTAACATTCCTTAAATCTGAGCAGAAAAACCAAGAGTCATTCTTTGTGAAAAATAACAAACAGAATAGGAGTACTAACTGAATAGAATACACGTTCCTCCTTGAACTACAGTATGGTGCACATTTTAGGACATTTCTACTAATGTTGTATCACTGCCCCCTGTATACCTGGCTCTGTGCCCACCTTATTTGCTGTACATTTTAGGACTAATGTTATATCGACCGCCTCCTTTATGCCTGTTTCTGTGCCCACCTTAATGTGCTGGAACTCCTTCTCTTCCTCTTGTAGGACCTCCAGCTGCTTCAGCACAGACTCCTGCGCCTGGAACTCCCCTCGTTCAATCTGAGACGTCAAGGGAGCAGACATGTCACACACAGACCGTTTGATATGCATGTAGTATTAGGGATGTAGTGGGGGGTAAACACATGCAACAATGTTTACGCACCTTTTTATTTAGTTAATAGCATTTAAGTGCCTATTTACACGAAGTAAGCATGGTTGTCCATCTGGGAGAGATTACAGGGTTTACCCACTTTTCCTTTTCAACACTATATCCCTGAGTAAAATGCCATGTCTATTTGAGCTCTTTGGGTTCGTGTGTTTGCAGAAAGCCTGTTAGATAGATACAGATGTATGATCTTAATTTGATCACCCTGTTGCAGGAGACGTTTAAAAAGTGTAGTGTATTTGAGGTTTAAAAAGGCTGCTAAAGTTTAATTTCCATTAGATTTTCCCTTATGAAAAATGTATCAACCCCTAAAAAAGATATCCATTCATTATAATCCACATAATAACTCACATTTCCTGTTGCTGCAGGAATATTTTCCTGCTGTTTTTAGGAAACTGGCTCAAATTAAGATCCTATACTTGTAGATGTACTGTAGAATGGAAAATGCTCTTCAATGAACTGTCAATTAGAACATTTTCAATTGATTCTGATCTACTACATAGAGTGTGTATCGATGGACTTGCATATTACATGCAGAGAGGAGAGATGAGGTAGAGTAGCGTTCTATTTACCATTATCTGCTTGATGGCTGTATGCTCCTCTGTTTCCCGAGCTGCGTTGTGATCCTTGTGAACAATCTCCACCCGGATGTCGTTTTTTGCCAAAACCACTCCTTTGAGATCTGGAGAGAGACAGGGAAACTGATGGGCACCACTGACATAAGTCAACTGGCACTAGATCATACCACCTTTGTGCGGCCTCAAAAGCTGCTCAGATATCTTGATGGGAGCTTGAAGCATTTATGAATGTTTAGATTATAAAGGTGTCGTGCTGCTTATTTATGTGTTATAGACCTTATATAGGGCACTGACTGTATACTAGAGTGTCACTGAAATTGGTGATAATCATATACTGTACAATCCTATCCTTATGTTGGCAGGCTCCTTATTCTGTAACCAGACAGCAGTGATTGCTGTCGTTCATGGACATTAATCACATGGATATTTACGTATGTAGCACGTATGCATGGTACTAGTGAAATAAACATAATTGCTTTATCGACAGCCACTGACATTGTAAAATCATATACAATCATATATACCAGCCCCTCCAGGATTAAGCTGGGGTTTTGTGTGATGTTTGTGGACATTTTAGTTCTGACATTTTGCATGGCAATACGCAATGATTGTCAAATTTGTTGCGTAAATGTGCTGTTGAGGGAACAAGTTTGTTGACTTGTGGCTTGATTGAACCATATGCGGTAAATCTGCAGTGATTGGTTGAAATTGCGAGTCTTCTATTTGTACTGCGGTGATGGGTCAGTTTTATGTGATAATATTGCAATGATTTGACTGATTTATGAGGAAAAGATGCAGTGATTGGTCAAATTAGCAAACCCTCGCATAATATGCAGGGAATTGCAGTATCCTGGAGGGACCTATATACAAAGGTGACTTACTCTCGGTTTTCATTTTGCCTGCAAGGTCTCTCTGGCAAGAGGCGATGGAGACGGGTAGGGAGGACATGACGAGGTGAACGTCTTCTGGGGTAAACAACAACAACAACAACAACAGCAACATGGTTAACAGCAGATAACATTGACCGGATATCTGTGGGCTGTATCTCCACACTGAATGTCTTCTGTTGTAAACAACAACAGTCTACATTGATCAGATATCTGTGTGCTGTATCTTGACACCCCACTGTATAGGATGGGCTTTAAATCAGATAAGGATATTGCTTTAGGGCACCAGACGGCTTCAAGCAAGAAATATTATGTTAGAGTCTGGCTGCAGATAATGCTCAGCTTTTTAGGTCCGTAAATGGGCACTTTTGCAATAGATTTGATAAAAAGGGAGGGAAATAGAAGTACCATAGTTTCAGCTTTATGTACCATCAAATGTGTAATCTCAAAAGATTTCTTATAGTTCAGCTGATATCCTAAAACCATGAAGCTTAACATTCCAATGGGACTCATATTAAGCACAACATAGCATATTGATATGCATAGAAAAAAATGTTTGACTGTGAAACCAAGAGCGTCTACTGAACCCTTTTACTGTGAAACCAAGGGTGTTTTAATGAACTCTTTGGCTGTCCCAGAAAGCATAGGGTTTTAAAATGCACTTACTCCTCTGGAAGCGGGCACAGCAGAAGGCACCCAATGTGCCCATGAGAACAATGAGGGCAAGGAAGGCCCCCACAGCCACTCCTATGATTACAGCCAATCGGAGGGACTCTGAGAAGACATGGAGGAAAGACATTGGTTCGGTGTCCATGCTAGAAGTCCTGATGAGACTGAGGCTGATATGGACACCGTACAGGGTGGTTCAGTCATACAGTTAATGCAAGAAAGAAAATCAAGGAAGACACATTGTTTTGAACCACAGTAGTCTTACATCATGTCGTATACACTGAGTGTACAAAACATTAGAAACTGCTCTTTCCATGTCAAACACCAGTGGTTCCCAAATCGAGTCCTTGAGTACACCCAACAGCACACAGTTTTGTTGTAGCCCCGGACAAACATACCTGATTCAATTTATTGATGGCCTGATGATTAGTTGACACGTTTAATCAGGTGCACATCTTCAGGGCTACAATCAAAAGGTGTACTGGTGGGGTATATGAGGACCGGAGTTAGGAACAACTGACATAAACTGACCAGGTGAATCCAGGTGAAAGCTATGATCACTTATTGGTGTCACCTGTTAAATCCACATCAATCAGTGTAGATGAAGGAGAGACAGGTTAAAGAAGGATTTTTAAGCCTTAAGACAATTCAGACATGGATTGTGTATGTGTGCCGTTTAGAAGGTGAATGGGCAAGACAAAAGATTGAAGTGCCTTTGAACGGAGTATGGTAAGAGGTGCCATGTGCATCGGTTTCAGTGTGTCAAGAACTGCAGTGCTGCTGGGTTTTTCACTCTCAACAGTTTCCCTTGTGTATTAAGAATGGTCCACCACCCAAAGGACATCCAGCCAACTTGACACAACTGCGGGAAGCACTGGAGTCAACATGGTCTAGCATCACTATGGAACGCTTTTCAATACCTTGTAGTCCATGCCCCGACGAATTGAGGCTGTTCTGAGGACAAAAGACAGTGCAACTCCATATGAGGAAAGTGTTCCTAATGTGTTCCTAATGCAAAAAGGCGAACGCAACTCGCGAATGGCAAACTTTGAAAACCTTTTACAGTACCATTTACAGCACTGACACTTGACACCCATTATGCACATTTACTTCAAATGGCTGAGAGGTTTACCACTTTATAACAAGTGATGTTCTAAATGTTGTGAATAAGTTCATAGGCTTCAGGGGCTGATTGGTTGAACGGAGTTGTCTTAAAGATCAGTGTATAAGCCTGTGGCTAGTCGAGGTCTAGTTAATTAATTCACTTTAAGAGCAAGGTTGCCTCTAGTAAGATCCTCCATTGAAATGAATTGTTACAGAATTGCAATTTCCACGATCCCTTTGAAAACAGATCGTTTAGTACTTTAGAAGGAAGAGACCTAATAGAAAGGGGATATAAATGAGAACATCATCTCATTTAGAATAAATATTTCAAAGAAATCATATGTGAAGCTTTAACCAATTGAGGCGTCGTAAATTAGATTACAAATTGGATGCCGTTGCAGAATTGTTGACATTTACCCAAGTAAAAGGCTTATCACGAAGTCATTGCCCTCATGCTTGAAGTGATCACGGCAATATCCTTACTCTCCCAGGCATAACCGCACTTCCACAAAACACAAACTCTCTGCTTCTCTGTCTCTCTCTTTAATTTACCCACTTTCTCTCAGATCCCAAATCTCGGTCTCAAACACATACTCTCTCACCCACATACATGTACCAACACAGACCACACCGTTTGATACAAAAACACACGTGTGCACTGCGTAAACATTCTGAGAAAACACAGTGTGGTTAGACTTTAGAACAACACAGAGAAAGCTATAACATGGCAAACAAGGCATGTATTGTAAGTGCATGAAAGCTGGCATCTTTATACACATCTGCCATTGATTGAATGAGGAATTGATTGAAGTGGTACAAAGGGAGGTTGTGTACCTTGTTCCTTCAGTGTAATGATCTCTGTGTCAGACCCAAAGCTGTTCCAGGCAGTGCAGTTGTAGATGGTCTGGAAGTCAGCAGGGACGATGTTACTCATGGTGAGGGTGGAGATGACCCCCTCCTCGGTGCTCACCGTCTCCACGGTGTATCGGCCAGACGTCCCTGACTCCAAGACTGTCTCCTTCCACGACCAGGCCTATGGCAGAAAAAACTGTGAGAATTATACGTTACAGATGGGGACACAAGCACACCGTAACACAGCCATATATACACGCACCACACACACACACACACACACACACACAGGCATCGACGCACGCACGCACACACGCACATTCACAACACACCAGCACCTGACAGAAACCAACCAACAAAACGTATTAAAGATAAAAAAGTATAATGAGCCTTTGAGTTGGGTTTAATGACTGTCAACTTCTATCTGCAATGCAATGTCACGGGTTATGTCCTAATGACACCCTATTCCCTACACTTTACAAAATGCTGGGTTGTTTGGATGACCCATTTACCGGTTTCCAGTCACTAAGTTGTGTTGTTAAAAAGAGCATGGTTGGGTTGTTAATGCTGGTTTATTGATGTTTAGTTATTGAGATATGACCCAGTCAGTGGGTTAATACTCCCACCAAATCCAGAAGATCAAATATATATTTTATAAGCTTGTGAATTAGGACTGTTGCAACTGTAGCAAGTCTACCAGTGCAGCTGACGCTGAGTGGAATTACTTTTCGACTGACAAATGGCTAAGGCGTTGTGGCTGATGGAAAACTGTGAGTAAGGTTACTAATTATCCATTCAGGTCAAATAGACCTAGCAATCATAATTATGTTAGCTATTAACCCCATGCATGCTAGGTCGAGCATTAGCTAGCTAGCTACTTAGCTATCGAAATTGTCTATACTAAAAATAAATGTATTTAAGGCTAGGGTTAGGCATAAGGTTAGCAGTGTGGTTAGGGTTAAGGTTAGCATTATATTTAAAATCAGAATTTAAGGAGATAAAATGTAGAAATACAGTGCCTTCGAACGTATTCACACCTCATACTTTCCCACATTTTGTTGTGTTGCGGTCTGAATTTAAAATGTATTAAATTGAGATTTTGTGGTCACTGGCCTAAACACAATACCCAATACTATCAAAGTTAATTAATGAAAAATGAAAAGCTGAAATGTCTTGAGTCAATAAGTATTCAACCCCTTTGTTATGACAAGCCTAAATAAGTTCAGGAGTAAAAATGTGCTTAACAAGTCACCTACTAAGTTGCATGGACTCCGTGTTTAGTGTTTAGCATGATTTTTGATTGACTACCACATCTCTGTACCCCACACATACAATTATATGTAAGGTCCCTCAGTCAAGCAGTACATTTCAAACATAGATTCAACCACAAAGACCAGGGAGGTTTTCCAATGCCTCGCAAAGATTGGTACCAATCAATATCAATCTTTGCGATCAATACACCCAGTCACTACAAACTCAGTTGCCGGAGAGAAAGGAAACCGCTCAGGGATTTCACCATGAGGACTGTAGTGATTTCCTTACCATTTGAATATAGGCACTGCCCAAGTCTGATGCGGCGTTGTTTCAGATGCATGCAGTCCACATTCGAAGTTACCAAAAGCCAAATGGCAAAAAGCATTCACAGAGATCCAGGGATATGGTGCAAAAAATAATAATAGTAATCTTTTAGATCTATCAAAAATAATTATCAGATCAAATTTGAGCTTAAAAACACAAAAAAATTAAAAATAATGAAGCATCAATAATAGGTAGATAATCTGTGTATATGGTCAAATTGTGTAGGCCTATTGTGTGGTGTATCGTTTTATGTCAGGTAGCTAGCTAGCTAGCTAGCCAACTTAGTGTCATGTGTGTCTTGATTATTGTTTAACATTTTAGAGTCATATTCTCTAATCCCCAGGTTGGAACCAATATGGCTGAATATTCTGCCAGGCGACAAAAAGAACATGACAGCCGAACCCTTTGTTCTGACTCTTGAGGACAATCACTTCTACTCCCTGGCATTCACCATCAGGAATGGGTAGGCTCTAGGTCAGTACTACACCACTGCTGGTAGAGGTTGGTTACTAAAAGTGGTTACTTTTTTTCAGCCCCATTCCTCAGCTTTAACTGGTAGGGCTGCTGTGATTTTCAAATTATGGATTGTACTTTCAAAGTTTTTGTTTATTTGTGTGTTCATTATTTATTGTTTATCTTCGCATGGATTCATTTTGTAGCTGAAATTAATAGCTGAATTTTTGGGGGGGGACAATTTGTCTACAATTTGTCATGATTGGCCATATGTCACTTCCACAATTTCATAGACTGTGTAGTAATGTTTTAACATTGTTATTGTTTGTACTTTTAGAAAATTTGCAGATTCTGTAATAGAGAAGGTTAAAAAAAATTACCCAGCAAGAAACTAAGAAATGACCCACTGTTAGGTCAAAAATACATGAATAACAATAACCCAGCAAAATAGTAAAACAATTACCACTGTTGGGACAAAGAAACCAAATGTATGGGTAAATCAAGTAACTTAACATGTTGGGTCATTCACCTAACCCAACAGTGCTGGGTCAAAATAACCCAGTATGTACTATAGTGATCCAGCACTGGGTTACAGAATTGGGTCATTATTGACCCAGCATTTTTTAAGTCTATATATTTCTCTAGTTGTGACAATGTGCCCTGGTCTAAAGTAGTGCACTGCATAGGGAATAGATTGCCATTTGGGACGCAACCAGGATCAAACCAATCACTCCTCTGATTGCTTCAATTGGGGCCATTAAACCTCTTCTGGTGTGACATGGTGACATAGAGCCACATGGCACAGAGAGCATATTTAGATTGAACTTTCACTCACAACAGGAAACGTATTAGTATAGGTCAGGGTTGGGATGAATCCCCCCATTTACGCTGTGGAACGGCTTGGTATTCTGCTGTTATCTAAATGAGGATGAATGACTGCTAATTTTCAATTCACTTGCCTTCACTTCCCTTGATGTATTCCATTGCTAGCATACATATCTATGAGTTATTTCTCTATGGACCACTACGCCCTCTTGTTTACCTTAGGATAGGATATTCTTGATTAGTCTACGTAAATTCCCCAGGGTTGTCCTCACATGACCTACTTTCCTATCTCGCTAGGTCAAGCTCATTCACTTGGTTTGCACTACCTTACAGGGATAGTTACCCCAAATTACAAAATGCCATATTGGTTTCCTTACTTTGTAAGCAGTCTACAAGGTAAGAGAACAATCCATGCTGTGGAATGCTAAGGAAGCCAATAAGTAAATGTGTAATTTGGACGATCCCTTTAAGAAGACACTGATGTCAAAATGCATTACACACCATGCACTGTAGCCAATTAGTTTTGTCTTTGTAGCTTATATTTCAAAGTTAAACTACTTTTTAACTTACAGTGCCTTCAGAAAGTATTCACACCCCTTGACTTTTCCCACATTTTGTTGTGTTACAGCCTGAATTTACAGCCTGAATTTATGTCAAAGTGGAATTATGTTTTTAGAAATGTTTATAAATTAATACAAAATGAAAGCTGAAATCTTTAGAGTGAAGAGGTATTCAACCCTTTTGTTGTGGCAAGCCTAAATAAGTTCAGGAGTAAAAATGTGCTTAACAAGTCACACAATAAGTTGAATGGACTCACTCTGTGTGTAATACATTTTTTTAACATGATTTTTAAATGACTACCGCATCTCTGTACCCCACACATTTCAAGCACAGATTCAAGTACAAAGACCAGAGAGGTTTTCCAATGGTTCACAAAGATAGGCACCTATTGGTAGATGGGTAAAAAAAACTAAACAAAACTGATATTGAAAATCCCTTAAAGCACGGTGCAGTAATTAATTACAGTTTGGATGGTTTATCAATACACCCAGTCAATACAAATATATAGATGCCGTTCCTAACTCGCCCAGGGATTTCACCATGAGTCCAATGGTGATTTTAAAACATTTACAGAGTGGTTGTGATAGGTGCTAACTGTGGATGGATCAAAAACATTGTAGTTACGCCACAATACTAACACACTGTAAATTACAGAGTGGAAAGAAGGAAGCCTGTACAGAATAAAAATATTCCAAAACATGCATCCGGTTTGCAATAAGGCACTAATGTAATAGTACAGAAAATGTGGCAAAGAAATACACTATGTGCTGAATACAAAAGGTTGTGTTTGGGGCAAATCCAAGACAACACATCACTGAGTACCACTATACTTCGTATTTTCAAGCATGGTGGTGGCTGCATCATGTTATAGGTATGCTTGTCATCGGCAAGGACTAGAGAGTTTTTTATTTTATTTTTTATTTGTATTTCTATTTAACCTTTATTTAACTAGGCAAGACAGTTAAGAAAAAATTATTATTTACAATGATGGCCTACCCCGGCTAAACCCGGACGACGCTGGGCCAATTGTGCGCCGCCCTATGGGACTCCCAATCACGGGCAGATGTGATACAGCCTGGATAAAAATAAATGGTATAGAGCTAAGGACAGGACAAATCGTAGAGGAAAAGTTGGTTCAGTCTGCCTTCCTACAGATACTGGGAGACAAATTCCCCTTCAGCAGGACAATTACCTAAAACAGTCCAAATATACACTGGAGTTGCTTCCAGGATGACATTGGATGTTCCTGATTGGCCTAATTTACAGTTTTGACTTAAATTGGCTTGAAAATCTATGGCAAGACTTGAAAATTGCTGTGTAGCAATGATCAACAACCAACTTGACAGAGCTTGAAGATTTTTTTAAACAATACTGGGCACATATTTTATAATCCAGGTGTGCAAAGCTCTTACCCAGATAGACTCACAGCTGTAATTTCTGATAATGGTGATTCTATGTTGAATCAAAGGTATTGACTCAGGAGGTTGGATACTTATCGAATCAAGATACTGTATACTAGTGTTTTATTTTCTATTAATTCCATTAAAAAAGACAAATCCATTTTAATCCCACTCTGTGACACAACAAAATGTGTAAACATTCAAGGGGTGTGAATACTTTCTGAAGGCACGGTATTTCGCAGTGTATATAACTTCAGGTATATAACTTCAGGAAATAATTTTAGGCGTGAACACGGTCTACGCTGTGTCATGTCTTCACTATGATTCAACCAATAAGGCCCCTCATAGGTTGGAACACAGACAGCCCAAACTCAGTCTTTAAAATAAATGTTTTTAGAAAGGAGGGATGAGTGACTCACAATGCGGTCGGGAGGAGGAGTGCTGCGGATGAAACACTTGATCTGCCCCTTCTCCCCATAGAGGGCTTGCTGGGTCTGGGTGCTGGAGATAGTGGGAGGACCTACAGCACAGCCAAGGGAAAACCAGTCAATCACTCCAATAAAACACTCACATATATCACTGGCCTATCAGAAGGCACACTTTAACGGCGCCGCGGCGGGGGACGGCGAAGGGCACAGGCATTATAATAGATTTGAGTTTACAGTAAAATGGAGATGAGCAATTATTCATGATGATACAATTTTTTTTTTTAAGGTGAGATCCCCGCCATGATGAAAAACTGGTTGTTTTTTATTGCTAAAAGGCAAAGAAAGAGACAAAGAAATGTATGAAGGGTTGGAGGGAGGGGGGTGGACAGCAGAGGACAGAGGAAGGGTTAGATTAAGGGCTAGAGAAAATTAAGTCATATTCCAGTTTGCCGTCCTGTGCGTTCGTTCTATTTCTTCTCCTGCGCCTGTGAAAGGAAACCTTTGAAATGTGTGACCTTTGACTGACACATGGTGACGATGATAGACTCCCCACTCAAGGAGCTCTTGCTAATTTCCAGAACTGCTGACTATGAGAATAACAAACATACTCTTTTTTCTTTCCGTTCAACTGCAGCAGCATTTCACTCAACAAAACCGAGGGGCCTGAATTCTGTGTCACTGTTTACAGAAGCAAAACAGACATCAATAGAAGTTTTTAAAAAAGGGAGGAGGAAATAATACCTGGCTTCTTTTGAAGTAACAATCATTTTCTTCAGGTGATTATTGTAGTTCGTAATGCTTTTTAGCAGAAGTAGTATCATAATAATATAATGACAGCCTAGTCCACATACTCTTTTATTTGTCCACCACAGCTACCAATTACAGTTACCATTGCATTCCTAAAATGACTGCTATTCTTGCAACTGCATTCCTGCAGAATGTTGTACACTCTAAAACAACAGAACTGTCTCTTTCCCCTGTCTAAACCTTGTGCAACATGTACATGTTCCAGCCCAAATCCTCGGACCTCATTATCACTGCCGATGTCCCTGCCTCTGACTTGGGTGTCATTGAGCTACGCTTCTCTGACCACAAGGTTGTCACACTGCCTCTGACCGCTCCAACTCCTCTCCACTGCCCAAAGAGGACCATTAAATTCCTCAACCTGAAGAAACTTAACCCATCCCTCTTTCAGGAACACATCTGACTACAATGAACTGGTCCTCGATGACATGGTCAATCTGTATAACAGCACGCTGAGTAATACCCTGAAAAGAATTTACATTCCAGAGGTCGTCTCCTTGGTTCACTGCGCAGAATGAACACTCATGCCCGTAAGTTTGAGCGGCTTTGGAGGAAGGAGGGCCTCACTGTCCACCGATTGGCCTATAAAGACTACCAGGTTCTGCTTAAAAGCAGCACGATTAGCTTTCTACTCTGCCATGATTGATAATAACAAAGGTAACCCCAGAACCCTGTTCTCTACCATCAACTGCCTTTTCAACCTTGCAAACCCATGCTCTATTGCAGCCTCATTTGAGCAGTGCAATAGCTACTCAGATTTTGTCAAGACAAAGATTGACACCATCAGGACAAACAACAAAGCCTCTAAGATTGCCTGCACCCCACCTCCTGAAACCCCAACGCAGACTGCCCCTCCCTTCAGCAACTTTACAGAAGTCACATCTGCTGTTGGGGAGTCAATCATCTGTAAAATAAAGGCCCCCACTTGCTCCCTTGACCCTATACCTACATCCCTACTCAAAACCTGCTAATCTAGCCTGCTTATGTTTGGCACCAAACTGATCAACAATTCCGTGCTGATGGGAGAGCTACCATCGCTCTTCAAAAGAGCTGCAGTCACCCCCTTACTGAAGAAACCCAACCTTGACCAGGGCATCCTATTAAACTACAGGTCCATCTCCAACCTCCCCTTCCTATCAAAAGCACTTGAGAAGGTGGTTGCAAACCATCTTCAATCACATCTATCATCTAACCAGTTGTACAAGGTTTTCCAGTCTGGCTTCTGGCCCTTGCACAGCACCCGAAACAGCTCTGGTTAAAGTTGCCAATGACCTACTGATTGATGGCTGTTCTGATTCTGGATCTCCTAGCATCCTCCTCCTCTTAGATCTCAGTGCTGCTTTTGACACCATAGACCACAGTATCCTCCTGTGGTATCTCAGAGAGCACACTGCTGTCTCTGGAATAGCTCTGAACTGGTTCTCCTCCTACCTCTCCAAAAGGAAGCAATACATTACTATTGTAGAGTCCAGATCGAAGGAGTCTGCCGTCACATGTGGTGTCCAACAGGGGTCAGCGCTGGTGCCTAGCCTGTTTTTAATTTACATACTCCCTCTCGGACAAATCCTCAGAGATTATAACATCAACTTCCACTGCTATGCTGACGATACCCAGGTCTACATTAACACCAAACTGGAAACAATCTTTGCCCTAGGAAAACTCAGCAGCTGCCTAGAGGACATCAGGGCATTGATGAAAGAAAACTTCCTCCAGTTGAACAGTAGCAAGACTGAGGCTGTGCTTATTGGGACACCCAAATAGGTCACTAGTGCTGGAAACATCTGCCCTACAATCAACGGCCAGGCCATCCCCCTGTCCTCTGTCATCTTCAACGTAGGTGTCAAGTTTGATCCTGTCCTTTGAAGTCCTTCGATGCCCACATAAAACCAATATGTGAAACCAAATTTTTCCACCTTAAAAACTTTGCCCGGTTCATACCATCACTCTCCCCGCTAGATGCAGAGAAACTCATCTACGCCTTCATCTTCTCTAGGATGACCAGGACCAAGAAGTCAGATCACATCACTAAAGCATTGACTTCAAAATTCTCATGCTTGTATTTAAAGACTTGAATGGATTGAGCCCCACCCACATCAGCAACCTCATCTCAATCACGAGCTCTCGCACTCGCACTCTCCTCTCCAGCTACTCTCTACTGCTTCAAGTCCGCAAGACATGTCTCCGAACTATGCGGGACACAGCCTTCTGCTCCCTTGCCCCTTGCCTATGGAATGCTTTCCCTGACCATCTGAGAGCTGGTCCAACACTCAGAACTTTTAAAACGGGCCTTAAAACCTTCTTCCACAGACTATCTTTTTCATAGTCCTAGCCCAAATCTAAAATGTATTTAACACTTAGCCCACTATTGTCACGGCTTTCTTCCTGGGATAAAGGAGAGGACCAAAATGCAGCGCGGCTAGTGTTCAACATGTTTAATAGATGAATAAACGGTAACACTAATACAAATAACAACATAACAAATGTGAAAACCGAGACAGCCCTATCTGGTGCAGACAAAACACAGAGACAGGAAACAATCACCCACAAAATCCCAACACAAAACAAGCCTCCTATATATGATTCTCAATCAGGGACAACGATTGACAGCTGCCTCTGATTGAGAACCATATTGGGCTGGACACAGAAACAGACAAACTAGACACACAACATAGAATTCCCACCCAGCTCACGTCCTGACCAACACTAAACAAGCAAAACACATAAGAACTCTGGTCAGGACGTTACAACTATTGCTATTTTATCTGCTTTGATTTAAATGTATGTTATTTATATGTATACCTTTTCTTTTTAGCTTTGAGATAACTCTGTAATGAAAAGCGCTATACAAATTAAATGTACTATTAATATTATTACAGTAGTAGTAGTAGTAGTAAAAAATATGGAGAGGAACAAAAAACTTTTTTCTGAGGGAGGGACTTTCCAGTGCAAAATGGGCCACTCTATACAGCCAAACGTATTCACACAGGGAGTGGGGAGTCCGAGAGATCTGACAAGGGACGGAGAAGTGCAAATGAGTGCTATTATTAGATGACTATCTCCCAGCACCAGCCTTGGAGCAGCTCTCCTGATCTACCGGAGGAGGTAGACAGGGTGGATGTATTTAATGGAGGAGGGGAGGGGATGGGAGGAGGAGAAAAAAAGAATCACACTTGTCTTTTCATACTAGCACTGGCAAGTTCTTAATTGAGGAAAAATGTACTTACTATGACTGTAATATGTGGTTGTCTCACCCAGCTATCTTAAGATGAAACTGTAAATCACTTTGGATAAGAGTGTCTGCTAAATGACTCAAAAGTAAATGCAAAAATGAAAGAAGAGAAGAGGAGAAAGGGTGTTACTTGTTTGTGATTGAATTTGAAGATTCACTAGCCTGGAATCTAAACTGATATGCTCTGTTTCACCATTGTTTTACTTTACAATATCAGTCTTAATTAACCTGTCCAATCAGCCTCCTCTCAGAAATGATGGTGATATTGGGGTTTAGCGTGAAAACCCTTTGGCCAAATGCTAAACCTTTCCAGTTCGTCAAATAATGGACTTCCTGACTCAAGCTTCAAGGAGAGAATAAGCCTCCTTCATAAGGAAGGAGAAATTCATACACGCCAAACCTCTCTCTCTTATTGCATTGCTACAGCAGAACTGTATTACATCAAAACAGTTTGTCTACATGCCTCCAGAAGTCTTTCTCATTGACTGGTTAAACCTGCAATGAGAGCAGACAATAAGAGGGCCTCTTTGGCAAAGGAGAGGGGGAAAAAAGTCAAATTTAAGGTCAGCCATTTTGTGAATACCTACACCCCTGCTATTCTTGTGCCATGAATTCTATGATGACATCCCGGCTTCAGAATTTGTGCTTGTACGGTGGAGTTAGTTGATAGAGTTCGCCATCGATTGCCTGACTCGCACGGTCTTCAGGCGTATTAAACAACTGTCTTTGTTTACTATATCTATTTATTGATTAGTTAAAGGTTGCAATAACTTTTAATTTCGCCTTGGCCAGCTGTAGCATTGCTGAGGTAAGACTGGGAGTTTAGTCCGTTAGTCACTTTCTTCACCTTTAATGACATGTATCCTGTGTTGTTGTTTATTTCTGGTGAAACATGCTCATTCCAGTCAAGGTGAGGTCATTGTTGTAACGTCTTTCTTCTGTGGACGAAGGATCGGACCAAAGCGCAGCGTGGTTAGTGTTCATCATGTTTAATTAAAGCCAATAAACGTGAACACTACAAAATACAAAACAACAAAATGTGAAAAACCGAAACAGTTCTGTCTGGTGCAGACACATGAAGACATGAAGACAACCACCCACAAAACCCAACACAAAACAGGCTACCTAAATATGGTTCCCAATCAGAGACAATGACTAACACCTGCCTCTGATTGAGAACCATATCAGGCCAAACACAGAAACGGGAAAACTAGACACACCACATAGAATGTCCACTCAGCTCACGTCCTGACCAACACTAAAACAAAGAAAACACAAAATAACTATGGTCAGAACGTGACAGTACCCCCCCCCCCCAAGGTGCGGACTCCGGCCGCAAAAACCTGAACCTATAGGGGAGGGTCTGGGTGGGCATCTGTCCGCGGTGGCGGCTCTGGCGCTGGACGTGGACCCCACTCCACCATAGTCTTTGTCCGCTTCAGTGACGTCCTTTGAGCGGTGACCCTCGCCGCCGACCCTGGCCTGGGAACCCTAATAAATGGTCCCACAGGACTGAGGGACACTTCTGGACTGAAAGACGCTTCTGGACTGAAAGACGCCTCTGGACTGAAGAAACTCCTCCGGACTGAGGGGCAGCTCCGGACTGAGGGGCAGCTCCGGACTGAGGGGCAGCTCAGGACTGAGGGGCAGCTCCGGACTGAGGGGCAGCTCCGGACTGAGGGGCAGCTCAGGACTGAGGGGCAGCTCCGGACTGAGGGGCAGCTCCGGACTGAGGGGCAGCTCCGGACTGAGAGGTAGCTCATGACTGAGAGGTAGCTCATGACTGAGAGGTAGCTCAGGACTGAGAGGTAGCTCAGGACTGAAGGACAGCTCAGGACTGAAGGGCAGCTCCGGACTGAAGGGTAGCTCCGGACTGAAGGGCAGCTCTGGCAGCTCCTGACTGGCGGGCGGCTCTGGCGGCTCCTGACTGGCGGGCGGCTCTGGCGGCTCCTGACTGGCGGGCGGCTCTGGCGGCTCCTGACTGGCGGGCGGCTCTGGCGGCTCCTGACTGGCGGGCGGCTCTGGCGGCTCCTGACTGGCGGGCGGCTCTGGCGGCTCCTGACTGGCGGGCGGCTCTGGCGGCTCCTGACTGGCGGGCGGCTCTGGCGGCTCCTGACTGACGGACGGCTCTAGCGGCTCAGGACAGACGGGCGGCTCAGACGGCGCTGGACAGACGGGCGGCTCAGACGGCGCTGGGCAGACGGGCGGCTCAGGCGGCGCTGGGCAAACGGGCGGCTCAGGCGGCGCTGGGCAAACGGGCAGCTCAGGCGGCGCTGGGCAAACGGGCAGCTCAGGCGGCGCTGGGCAGACGGGCAGCTCAGGCGGCGCTGGGCAAACGGGCAGCTCAGACGGCGCTGGGCAGACGGGCAGCTCAGGCGGCGCTGGGCAGACTGAAGACTCTGGCCTCTGGAGACGCACAGGAGGCTTGGTGCGTGGTGCCGGAACTGGTGGTACCGGACTGGGGACACGCACCACACGGCGAGTGCGGGGAGGAGGAACAGGACCCACAGGGCTCTGGAGACGCACAGGAAGCCTGGTGCGTGGTGTTGGCACTGGTGGTACTGGGCTGGTGCGAGGGGCTGCCACAGGCGGACTGGTGCGTGGAGAAGGCACCGGATAGACCGGACCGTGGAGACGCACTACAGGTCTCGAGCACCGAGCCTGCCCAACCCTACTTGGCTGAACGCTCCCCGTAGCCAGGCCAGTGCGGCGAGGTGGAATAGCCCGCACTGGGCTGTGCTGGCGATCCGGGGACACCATGCGTAGGGCTGGTGCCATGTACACCGGCCCGAGGAGACGCACTGGAGACCAGATGCGCTGAGCCGGCTTCATGGCACCTGGCTCGATGCCCACTCTAGCCCGGCCGATACGATGTGCTGGAATGTACCGCACCGGGCTATGCACACGCACCGGGGACACCGTGCGCTCCACCGCATAACACGGTGCCTGCCCGGTACGACGCTCTCCACGGTAAGCACGGGGAGTTGGTTCAGGTCTCCTACCTGGCTTAACACCACTCCCCGTGTGCCCCCCCCCCCCAATACATTTTGGGCCTGCCTCCCTGGCTTCCAGCCGCGCTTACGTGCAGCCTCCTCATACCACCGCCTCTCCGCTTTCGCTGCCTCCAGCTCAGCTTTGGGGCGGCGATACTCACCAGCCTGTTCCCATGGTCCCTTGCCGTCCAGTATTTCCTCCCAAGTCCGGGAGTCCTGTGTTTTCGGCCGCTGCTGCCCGTTACTACGCTGCTTGGTCCTATTGTGGTGGGTGGTTCTGTAACGGCTTTCTTCTGTGGACGAAGGATCGGACCAAAGCGCAGCGTGGTTAGTGTTCATCATGTTTAATTAAAGCCAATAAACGTGAACACTACAAAATACAAAACAACAAAATGTGAAAAACCGAAACAGTTCTGTCTGGTGCAGACACACGAAGACATGAAGACAACCACCCACAAAACCCAACACAAAACAGGCTACCTAAATATGGTTCCCAATCAGAGACAATGACTAACACCTGCCTCTGATTGAGAACCATATTAGGCCAAACACAGAAACGTGAAAACTAGACACACAACATAGAATGCCCACTCAGCTCACGTCCTGACCAACACTAAAACAAAGAAAACACAAAAGAACTATGGTCAGAACGTGACAATTGTCAATTATGCTGATTATATTATCAAACGCTAATTGACAATGACTGTTTTTTCCCTTTCAGATAACAGACATACAGTGCCTTCGAAAAGTATTCAGACCTTTTGCCTTTTTCCACATTTTGTTACCTTACAGTCTTATTCTATAATGGATTAAATTAGAGTCCACCTGTAGTGGAAAGGCACTTGTATAAGGTTCCACAGTTGACAGTGCATGTCAGAGAAAAAACCTAGCCAAGAGGTCGAAGGAAGTGTTCGTAGAGCTCCGACACATGATTGTGTCGAGGCACAGATCTGGATAAGGGTACCAACAAAATTCTGCAGCATTGAAGGTCCCCATTGCCTTACCTTCTCACGCCGTTTGCACACACTGTATATAGACTTTTTTTCTATTGTGTTATTGACTGTACGTTTGTTTATTTCATGTGTAACTCTGTTGTTGTTTGTTTCGCACTGCTTTGCTTTATCTTGGCCAAGTCGCAGTTCTCAACTGGCCTACCTGGTTAAATAAAGGTGAAATAAAACATTTATTAAAAAAAGGTTCCCAAGAACACAGTGGCCTCCATCATTCTTAAATGGAAGATGTTTGGAACCACCAAAACTTTTCAAGCCTACACTACAGTGGTAGGCTTGATTACCAACAACGACGTGACGGCCTACACGGAGGAGGGGAGGGCCCTCGGAGTGTGGTGTCAGGAAAATAACCTCACACTCAACGTCAACAAAACATAGGAGATGATCATGGACTTCAGGAAACAGCACTCCCCTATCCACATCGACGGGACAGTAGTGGAGAAGGTGGAGAGTTTTAAGTTCCTCGGCGTACATATCACGGACAAACTGAAATGGTCCCCCCACACAGACAGCGTGGTGAAGAAGGCGCAACAGCACCTCTTCAACCTCAGGAGGCTGAACAAATGTGGCTTGTCACCAAAAACACTCACACACTTTTACAGATGCAGAACCGAGAGCATCCTGTCGGGCTGTATCACCGCCTGGTACGGCAACTGCTCCACCCACAACTGTAAGGCTCTCCAGAGGGTAGTGAGGTCTGCACAGCGCATCACCGGGGGGCAACTATCTGCCCTACAGGACACCTACACCACCCGGTGTCACAGGAAGGCCAAAAAGATCATCAAGGAAAACAACCACCCGAGCCACTGCCTGTTCACCCCATTATCATCCAGAAGGCGAGGTCAATACAGGTGCATCAAAGTTGGGACCGAGAGACTGAAAAACAGCTTCTCTCTCAAGGCCATCAGACTGTTAAACAGCCATAACTAACATTGAGTGGCTGCCGCCAACATACTGACTCAAATCTCTAGCCACTTTAATAATAAAAAATTGGATGTAATAAATGTATCACTAGTCACTTTAAACAATGCCACTTTATATAATGTTTACATACCCTACATTACTCATCTCATATGTATATACTGTACTCTATACCATCTACTGCATCTTGCCTATGCCGTTCGGCCATCGCTCATCCATATATTGTTATGTACATATTCTTATTCATTCCTTTACACTTGTGTGTATAAGGCAGTAGTTGTGAAATTGTTAGATTACTTGTTAGATATTACTGCATGGTCGGAACTAGAAGCACAAGCATTTCGCTACACTCGCATTAACATCTGCTCACCATGTGTATGTGACCAATAAAATTTGATTTGATTTGATATACAGAGGGTAGTGCGATCGGCCCAGTACATCACAGGGGCCAAGCTTCCTGCTATCCAGGACCTATATAATAGGTGGTGTCAGAGGAAAGCCCATAAAATTGTCAGAAACTCCAGTCACTCAAGGTATAGACTGTTTTCTCTGCTACCGCATGGCAAGCAGTACAGGAGCGCTAAGTCTAGGACCAAAAGGCTCCTCAACAGCTTCTACCCCCAAGCCATAAGACTGGTGAACAATTAATCAAATTGACACCAGACCATTTACATTGACCCCCTTCCTTCCTTCCTTCCTTCCTTCCTTCCTTCCTTCCTTCCTTCCTTCCTTCCTTCCTTCCTTCCTTCCTTCCTTCCTTCCTTCCTTCCTTCCTTCCTTCCTTCCTTCCTTCCTTCCTTCCTTCCTTCCTTCCTTCCTTCCGTACACTGCTGCTACTTGCTGTTTATTATCTATGCATAGTCACTTCACCCCTACCTACATGTACAAATTGCCTTTAACATGTACCTCCGCACACTGACTCGGTACCTGTAACCCCTTTATTGTTATTCTGATTGTGTTACTTTTTCTTATTATGTTTTACTTTAGTCTATTCTGTAAATATTTTCTTAACTCTTCTTGAACTGCACTGTTGGTTAAGGGCTTGTAAGTAAGCATTTCATGCATGTGACAAATAAAGTTGGATTTTATTTTATTTTGATTGGTCAGACCAGCGTTGAATAGACCTTAGCACGGGTACTTTCTGATTGAGTTTCTGCCTATAGGAAGGGAGGAGCAAAATTGAGTCGTGATCAGATTTGCTGAAAGGAGGGCGGGGGAGGGCCTTGCAGGCATTTCGAAAAGCTAAGTGGCAGTTGTCCAATGTTTAACTGGCACGAGTACTACAGTCAATGTGTTGGTAGAACTTAGGTAGCATTTTCCATTAAATTTGCTTAAGGATCAGACACTTTTTTCCAATTTTCGCTTAAAATGACATACCCAAATCTAACTGCCTGTAGCTCAGGACCTGAAGCAAGGATATGCATATTCTTGATACCATTTAAAAGGAAACACTTTGAAGTTTATGGAAATGTGAAATGAATGTAGGAGAATATCACACATTAGATCTGGTTAAAGATAATGCAAAGAAAAAAACATATATATTTTTTCAATCATCTTTGAAATGCAAGAGAAAGCCCACACTGTATTATTCCAGCTCAGGCGTAATTTAGATTTTGGCCAATAAATGGCAGCAGTGTATGTGTAAAGTTTTAGACTGATTTAATGAACCATTGCATTTCTGTTCAAAATGTTGTATCAAGTCTGCCCAAATGTGCCTAATTGGTTTATTAATACATTTTCAAGTTCATAACTGTGCACTCTCCTCAAACCATTGCATGGTATTATTTCACTGTAATAGCTACTGTAAATTGGACAGTGCAATTAGATTAACAAGATTTCCTGGGAAATGTTCTTGTTACTTACAACCTCATGCTATTCACATTAGTGCCCGCAGGGGGACACCGATCCTCTAGAGGTTAAATCCAAAATGCTGGAGTATAGGTGCAAATTTACACATTTTAGCTTCATTCTCCAAATAGATAGAAAGATGGCACCAACAGATATGTGACCTGATTCAGGAAAGTAGGCATATGTCGCAAGTCACGACTTCACAGGAGAGCCGTTTGAAATGTAAAATACAATTGTATTCATCAAAATGCGTACTTTGGCAGAAATGTGAATTTTCATGTGCCTTAATAACAAACTTGTAAGCTATCTGTAAATACGAATACAATTGTTAAATTATGAGCCTTGTTGGTTAACACACAGAAAACGTGAGCAACATTTGCACTAGCTATGATTGGCTGAGATAATGAGTGGGCTGGACATGCCAAGGGAGGAGTACGAATTGGTCTGCCAAAGAATTTCATCAGTCTGTGTTGGTAATCCTGTCTAACTTTTTTTAAAGGGTATTGTGTAGTGGAGCTGCATAAATGTGGCTCTCCACTTTCTGGAGGATCAAGCTTTGAAATCAGTGGAATTAAAGTATGATAGCTAAAGAGATGGAGGGAACACCTGTCTCCAGATTACATCTTCAAACTAAGGGCAACCGTGGCATGGTATTCCTGACAGGGAGACGCGTCCATGCACAATGATGTATACAGGTAAGATAGTCTAGCATCAGCTAGCTACATTTTTAGATATTACACATTTTCTAATTTTGACAGAAAGTGGTTCAATTTCAAGCTAAAGTGTATTGTTAGCTAGCTAGCTAACGTTAGCTGGCTGGCTCCCTAGCTGATGTTATCATTCGTTTCCCAGAGCCGGTTGGTTGGTTAGCTCCCAGCAATGCGGCATTGTTGGCACTGTTCGTTGTTTAACTAGCTAACATTGGCTGGCTGGCTCGTTAACTAACGTTACGTGACGTGTGTACAAAACCTATTGAATATGGCCAGTGTCAGTAAACGTCTGCAAAAAAGCATAATGAAATTATAGCCAGCAGAGCTGGTTTGGCTGTTTTCATGCTATCCAGAGTTTAAAAAATCATCGGCCAGAGCGTCAAGTGTGCGCTTCGAGAGTGAAACAAGATGGGTGGGGTTAAGGTGAGGGTGTGGACGATGCTGAATGGGTGTAGACGAAGAAGAGCTCTTCACTAGATAGCAAAACACTTAAAGGCGATTTTCTCAAAAGTGAGTTTACACGTTGATCAAATTTCAAAGCAGATTTACTTTGTCTTTGATCCTCAAATGCAGTGTATTATATACCATTATGTAGCTCTGTGTCTCTACTTTTATCTAATGTAAAAACACAATTTCAAATTTTGCTGCATAAGACCTAATCCAGATGGTGAGTCACATGTCAGCTCTGCTTCTAGCTCCTAAACGACTTTGCAGTATTTTGTTTTATTGTGTATTATTTCTTACATTATTATCTCCAGATTTTTTTTGTGTTATTACATACAGCCGGTAGGAACTTTTGGATATCAGAACGGCGGTAACTCACCAGCATTACAACCAGGAATACAACTTTCCCGAATTGGATCCTTTGTTCGTACCTCCCAGGGCAATTTAGCTTATTCCAGAGGCTGCTCCAAAACACCACTTGCAGAGAAGAGGTATTTGGAGTGGACTTATAGTCTGACTCAGGAGGCGTGCGCACCATCCACTGCTTCCGAATATATTACTCTCTAATGTTCAGTCTCTGGATAATGAAGTAGAGGAGCTCAGGGCGAGGATCTCCTTCCAGAGAGACATCAGGGATTGTAACATACTCTGTTTCTCCCTCCGGGAAGAAGAAAGGCGAGGGTGTATGTTTCATGATTACCTACTCATGGTGTGATTGTGATAACATACAGAAACTCAAGTCCTTTTGTTCACCCGACCTGGAATACCTCACAATTAAATGCCAACGGTATTACCTCCTAAGAGAATTCTCTCCGGTTATAGTCACAGCCGTGTATATTCCCTCTCAAGCAGATACCACGACGGCCCTCAAAGAACTACACTGGACTTTATGCAAACTGGAAATCCCATATCCTGAGGCGGCATTTATTGTAGCTGGGGATTTTAAGATCAAATGTTTCATATGAGGCGACAGTACAGAATGTCACCTTTTACTTTAGGGTATTTTCATACATATCTGTTTTACTGTTTAAAAATGAATGCACTTTATTTATCTAGTTCCCCCATTTGAAGAAGTATTTGGACAAATTCACCTATAGTTTATTAAAGTGTAAAGTAATCAAAGGTTTAGTATTTAGCTCCATATTCCTAGCATGCAATGACCACATCAAGCGTATGGCTCTACAAACTTGTTGGATGCATTTGCAGTTTGTTTTAGTTGTGTTTCAGATTTAATATGCCCAATATGAACTGAATGATGTATAATGTATTGTGTAATTTTGGAGTCACTTTTATTCGAAATAAAATATATTTCTGAACACTTTTAGATGAATGTGAATGCTACCATGTTTATCGATAATAATGAGTTAATTGTGAATACTGATGAGTAAGAAAGTTACAGAGGAACAAAGATCATACCACCCAAATAATGGTTATCTCCCCTATGTAATGGTGACATGATATTTTGGTGGCATGATCCTTGTGCATCTGTAATTTTCTCACTCATGATTATCCGTAATCATTGTAGCATCCCCATATTAATGTAGAAGTGTTCAGAAACATATTCTATTCTTATTTACAATAAAAGTGACTCCAAATTGACACAATACATTATTTACCATTCATTTCTCTTGGACACAACATAATCCGAAACACAACCAAAACTGCAAATTCATCCAACAAGTTTGTTGAGTCAGAAGCTTGATGTGGTCATTGTGTGTGAGGAATATGGGACCAAATACTAAAGTTTTGAATAAATGTAATACACTATAAGTGAATTTGTCCATACTTGACACCTTCACATGGGGGGACTAGATAGATAAAGTGCATTCATTTCTAAACAGTAAAAGAGATATGTATGAAAATACCCTCAAATACAAGGTGACATTCTGTACTTTCACCTTATATAAAACATTTTATTTCATATACAAAATGATTGAGTATAGAATCAAATTAAACGTTTTAGCTTCAGTGTTCAAATAAATATGTAGGGGAGTGCATCTAAAGTAGGAGTAGGGTTGAGCGATATTATGATAGTATCAGGTGTCAATGATGATTGACAGCTATCTTGATATGACAGATGACCTCTAAACAGTTACAGTTCATTTTTACTTAGTAAGTTAGTCCTAGCTGTAATCAAATCCATGCTTTTCTTCTCCCAGTTAAAAGCAAACTACATTATGACCCCCTGATATTGACACCACTATTGTAAATATGTCTCTGCTTTTACTTTGTTGTCCCAGAGTCCAGCTAGGCTGAAACATGTCCCTGAGCTTGGAACAGCTTCTACATTCCACTGGGCAAAAACTAGTTGAATGAATGTCGTTTCCACGTAATTTCAACCCAAAATATTTTGCGATGAGGTTAAATCAATGTGGAAAACTGATTGGATTTTTAAAAGGCCAATTATTGAAGGCAATTTACTTTTTCTTCACCCAACTTTTAACCTAAATCCAATGACATGGTGAATTTTTTTGTTGATTTCATGTTGAATTCATGTTAGTTGACAACTGAACCGAATGTAAATTAAAACTAGACGTTGAACTGATGTCTTTGCCCAGTGGGATCCAGCTTGGAAATGAATTTGGCATTCATCCTGATGTGAAGTGCACTTACCATTCACAGTGAGGGACACTTCCTTTTCTCCAGCTCCAACTCGGGGGACCACCGCCCGGCATACGTACTTCCCAGCATCATCCTGCCTCACCGCCTTGAGCGTCAGGATGTTGTCATTGCTAAGCACCTGTGGACGGTCACGAAAGGTCAGGTTGGGTTAAAGGTCAAAGGTCAGGCTGGTGATAAAACACTTGTCTCTGAACCCACGGCTGCAGCCGAGTACCATTCAATCCTCATATAAGCCAATCACAATTAACTCTCACCAAAAGGAGAGTGTTGGCAAGCATCTTAAAGTCTGCAAAGCCACTTGAGCCACTGCTTTAATAAACAGTATAAAAGTGTATGATAAAAAGTGTATGATAACAAGTGTATGATAACTCAAAAAATTGCCTATATGACAAACTGAAAGCAGTGGACCATCTAAAATATATTATTTTCAACCAATATCATTATGAATGTCAAATCAAAGTTTATTTTTCACGTGCTCTGAAAACAACAGGTACTTACAGTGAAATGCTAACTTACAGGCTCTAACCCAGGGGTGTCAAACATACGGCCCGCGGGCCGGAACCGGCCCCCAAGGAGGTTCGATCAGGCCCGCAGGATAATTTGAAAGTGGAAAAAATGCATAAAAGACATGGAATTAATATTTTTAATTCGCTGCAATTCATGGATTATCCGCTAAGGGGCGCACTCTTTCCATCAGAGTAGAAGACAAGCTGCATCACTGAGACAGACTGAAAACAGCAGACGGTATCAATGCGCCATCTGCTGCTTGTTACGACGTTGTTAATACCTTAATACCTCATTAGCCAAAATGTCGTTATCCAAACGGAGAAAAGTAGATAAGGAGTGTAGAATTTTTAAAGAAAAATGGACCACGTCCTATTTATTTACAGAGATGCACGGAAAACCTTCGTGCTTGGTGTGTTTGCAACAAGTTTCGGTATTGAAGGAATATAATATTCGACGCCACTACGAGACTCATCACAGCGAAAAATATGACGGCTTGCAAGGACAACTGAGAAGAGATAAGATTAACGAATTGCTGGCGGGTCTGAGGAAACAGCAGTCAACTTTCATCCAGAGCCGAGAAGTCAGTGAAGCAGCGGTAAAAGCCAGCTACCTAATTGCTAGCGAAATAGCATTAGCATCGAAGCCGTATTCCGACGGTGACTTTGTTAAACGATGCATGATGAAGGCGGCTGAACTTGTATGTGCCGAGAAGCGACAAGCTTTTGCCAATATTAGCCTGACGAGGAATACTATAGCAGAGAGGATTTCGGAACTATCGGCAGATTTAGACAGTCAATTGAAACAGAGAGTCAAGTCATTTATTGCATTTTCCAATAGTGCAAAAAAGGTATTAGGTGAACAATAGGTAAGTAAAGAAATAAAGTGAAAATAACAGTAGCGAGGCTATATACAGTACCGAGGCTACATACAGGCAACGGTTAGTCGGGCTGATTGAGGTAGTATGTACATGTAGATATGGTTAAAGTGACTATGCATATATGATGAACAGAGAGTATCAGTAGTGTAAAAGAGGGGTTGGCTGGTGGTGGGTGGCGGGACACAATGCAGATAGCCCGGTTAGCCAATGTGTGGGGAATGTACAGTATGATGTGTTGAGTGTCTGGGATCTTTTGCAGTTTTTCCATAGGTATTTTCTGTTTTGCATCTCTTAAGATGTCTGGATTTGATCAAAAGTGTTTTGCAAGGTTAAATACAGAAAAAAAGCATATTTGATGCCTATATAGTACATGATATTCACCTCTAGGTGAAGGAAGAATAAAGTTGCATTGGCACAATATACTAATGAAATCACTAACTGCTAGAATAGAATACAATGGAATAGAATACCTGTCACGTTCCTGACCTGTTTTCTGTTGTTTTGTATGTGTGTGATGGTCAGGGCGTGAGTTTTGGGTGGGCAGTCTATGTTTGCTGTTTCTATGTTGGTTTTGGGTTGCCTGGTATGGCTCTTAATTAGAGGCAGGTGTTTTGCGTTTTCCTCTAATTGAGAGTCATATTAAGGTAGGTTGTTCTCACTGTTTGTTTGTGGGTGATTGTCTTCCGTGTCTGTGTCTGCGTACCACACGGGACTGTAGCGTTTGTTCGTTCGTTTGTTATAGTCTGTACCTGTTCCTACGTGCTTCGTGTTTTATGTAAGTACTCATGGTGTAGGTCAGTCTACATTCGTTTTTTGTTATTTTGTAATCCTTCCCAGTGTGTGTTTTCGTGTCTCGTCGATTGATTTAATAAATCATTATGTATTCAAAACCCGCTGCATTTTGGTCGAATCACTACTCCTCCTCTTCGTATGAAGGGGAGGAGGAACACCGTTACAATACCGGTAAAATAGAATATAATTGTTAGAATAAAACAGTCGATGATAGGACAGGATATAATTGAATAGAATACAAAATTGAATAGCATAGAAACAGAACAGAAAAACATACAGTGCCTTAGGAAAGTATTCAGACCCCTTGACTTTTTCCACGTTTTGTTATGTTACAGCCTTATTCTAAAATTGATATTGATAGTTATTTTCCTCATCAATCTACACACAACACTCCATAATGACATAGCAAAAACTGTTTTTTAGACATTTTTGCAAATGTAAAAAACTTAAATATCACATTTACATAATTATTTAGACCCTTTGCAATGAGAATCAAAATTGAGCTCAGGTGCATCCTGTTTCCATTGATCATCCTTGATATGTTTCTACAACTTGATTGGAGTCCATCTTTGGTAAATTCAATTGAATGGACATGATTTGGAAAGGCACACACCTGTCTATATAAGGTCCCACAGTTGACAGTGCATGTCAGAGCAAAAACCAAGCCATGAGGTCGAAGGAATTGTCCGTAGAGCTCTGAGACATGATAGTGTCGAGGCACAGATCTGGGGAAGGGTACCAGAACATTTCTGCAGCATTAACAGTCCCCAAGACCACAGTGCCGTCCATCATTCTTAAATGGAAGAAGTTTGGAACCACCAAGTCTCTTCCCAGAGCTGAGCAATCGGGGGAGAAGGGCCTTGGTCAGGGAGAACCCGATGGTCTCTCTGACAGAGCTCCAGAGTTCCTCTCTGGAGATGGGAGAACCTTCCAGAAGTACAACCATCTCTGCAGCATTCCACCAATCAGGCCTTTATGGTAGAGTGGCCAGACGGAAGCCACTCCTCAGTAAAAGACACATGACAGCCAGCTTGGAGTTTGCCAAAAGGCACCTAAAGACTCTCAGACCATGATAAACAAGATTCTCTGGTCTGATGAAACCAAGCTTGGACTCTTTGGACTAAATGCCAAACGTTATGTCTGGAGGAAACCTGGCACCATCCCTATGGTGGTGGCAGCATCATGTTATGGGGATGTTTTTCAGCAGCAGGGACTGGGAGACTAGTCAGGATTGAGGCAAAGATGAATGGAGCAAAGTACAGAGAAATCCTTGATGAAAACTTGCTCCAGAGTGCTCAGGACCTCAGAGTGGGGCGAAGGTTCACCTTCCAACAAGACAATTACCCTAAGCACACAGCAAAGACAAGGCAGGAATGTCTTCGGAACAAGTCTCTGAATGTCCTTGAGTGGCCAAGCCAGAGCCCGGACTTGAACCCGATTTAATATATCTGGGAGACCTGAAAATAGCTATGCAGCAACGCTATCCATCCAATCTGACAGAGCTTGAGAGGATCTGCAAATACAGGTGTGCCAAGCTTGTAGCATCATACCCAAGAAGACTCTAGTAATCACTCTGTACTCTGTAATCACTCTGTAATCACTGCCAAATGTGCTTCAACTAAGTACTGAGTAAAGGATCTGAATACTTATGTAAATATGATAGCAAAAATGTCACATTTTTCGGGGGAGCTTTGTCATTATGGGGTATTGTGTGTAGATTGATGAGTAAAAAAAACAATTTAATCAATTTTAGAATAAGGCTGTAACCTAACAAAATTTGGAAAAAGTCAAGGCGTCTGAATACTTTCAGAAGGCATTGTAGAATAGAATATAATACTTTATTGCCCTTAATCCTTATACTACCAACATATTTTACATGCATGGATTACGAACTGGGGTCATTTTGACCCCAAGAAGAAATTATTGGGAAAAATAAACAATCATAGCAAAATATAAACTTAATTCGAATCAAAACATACACTAAGTTTACAAAACTATGATTCACCTGGTGTATGTCATGGAAATATCAGGTTTCCTAATGTTTTGTACACTCAGTGTAATTAGACATGTACATTATGTTATCTGAGATATTTGTTTTACCAAAACAGACCAAACAGACCATAGCAAAAGTACAGTTAATTTGCATATTCTGTCAAAAGATAATGTAAATTTCCCCTTAAATAATGTGCAGCTTTTTTCCAAGGTAAAATTCACACTAATAATAAATAGCAGATTTACCATCACTTTATTGTAGTATCATTTAGTTTTTAGAATTTTTGAAATAAATATGAATTAAAAAATGGGTGGTACACCAACATTTGAAATATACTTCATTTTACTGACAAAAAGTAATTAACCAATTGATCCTGAGACAGCTACCAAAAATATGGCTTAATATGGCTTAACACCACTACAGTATGTGTACATTCAGAGAGTAGCTGGTTTCTGTCTTACAGTTCTACCAAGTATTCATACCACTGACAGACTTTCATGAGCTGTTTTGACTGCAACTAAGCATATATCTAAGGTATTTTATATATTGTACACAGTCATAGTTATAGCCAGTTATAACCATAGACGAGTACACCAGGTGCTCCATCTCTGCAGGTGATCTGTCTATCAGGTCAAGGTCACTGCAACTGCAACGGGTACACCTCCACCCTCTGATTATATGTACAACTCTCCAGAGAAACCTGGATTCAAATAAACACTTTAGATTTGCCCTAGAATAACTACTTTTCGGAAAATACAGATTTTTATATCCACAAAAATAATGTTATTTTGGTTTTGTACACAGTCAGACTTTACATGGTATAGAAAAGTAAAATCTTAGTTTAGTACATGGGGAACTATATCTCTGCAGGTGATCTTTCTATCTGGTCAAAATCACTGATTCAGGTTCCCCTCCACCTTCTGGTGGTATGGATAAATTGTTATTATGTCTCCAGAGAAACATAGATTCAAATAAAGAGTCAGATCTATCAAATTACAATAGACGGAATTAAGTGTTTTTGTCTGGTGTCAAAATGACCCCGAAGGAGCAGATTTAAAAAAAAGTCCATATTGATACAGAAACACCAAACAATAATTTATATTTATTAAGAACAAGATGATTGGCAAAGTCTTGTGCAATGATAAAAAATATGTGCCTCTGGGCTCAAAGTAACCGAGTCGGTAGTATGAGGGTTAAGAGGGAATGGGTCTTGCACAATAAGTAACTGGAAATACAAGCATAATAAAAAGGATGATGGTGATTACAATGCCTACCACTCCAGAGCCACGTTTCATCCACACAATGGTGAGGGAGGGGTTTCCTGTCCAGGCACAGTTGAAGATAGCATCTGATCCCTGGTCCACCTGTAGAGACTGTGGCTCAGCAGCCATTCTGGGCCCATCTGGAACCACAGGAACAGAAATGGTTACACTTGATTTGGATAATCATCTGTAGATGATCTACAGATACTTAAGCTCCAGTATCAGCAAACAAATAATTGCAACTCTGTTGATACACAACAACTTGCTGGGGTTAGGGTAAGGGCTAGGGTTGAGTGTATGATTAGCGTGAGGGGAAGGGTAAGGTTGGGGTTAGGTCTAGGGTTAGGGTAAGGATTAAGGTTAGAGCGAGGGTTTATTTGATAGTTAGTTGAAATGTTGTTGACAGTTAGTTAACATCTACAAACCTTCTATTTGGGACTATCCATGTAGTGGTAGATGTGATTCGTAGTGCCTGTAGCTAGCTAGTTTTGGTTCCTTGGTCTGTTTGCTTGGGGACTACTCACAGTAGTGTGTGTGTGTGTGTGTGTGCGTGCTTGCACATGTTGCTTGCGGATTACTACTCACAGTAGACATCCACGTTCCTGCTGATGTTGGTGCTGCCCAGCGCATTGGTGACCTCACAGGAGACGGGCTCTGTGAAGAACGAGTGGTCCACGATGACCTCATAGGTGTCACCTGACACCTGTCTGATGACACTGCCCCCTTTGGCCCATCTGAATATACAACAGAGTAGGTTGAAGTTAGACCTAGATGCTGATCTTGGGTCAGTTTTGCATTTTCCCCACTAATGGTTAATTAGGATTAGGGGAGGGGAAGCTGATCCTAGATCTGTACCTGAAGCTGCCTCTGGATGCTGATCTTCGGTCGGTTTTGCATTTCCTCACTTATGATTAAAGGGGCAATCTGGCTGTTGCTACATCCATTTTTGGATTTATAAATTAATGATACTGTATGTACCCATTGATTCTTGAAGAATATTACTTATAAATGCCTCATGAGATTTTATACCCCATCTGAACCCAAAATACACAATGTTCGTAAACAAAGTAAACGTAAGCAAACACCGGATAGCCTCCAAACATGGCTCAAACTATAATGTTGATATTATGGATGGTCAGTCCTTGCATCCATAGCTCTGTCTTTGAATTTAAGAGTGGTTACATTAATCCAGCCCATACCTCATCTTCGGGGAAGATCTTTTCAGCATCTATGGTCAACTTCACTGTCTTTCCTGTTGTGACCACTCTGGCAGGAAGTTTAGGATCAGATCTAGGATCAGCTTTCCCTCCCCCAATCCTACCCTTAAAGGGGAAATCCACAGTTGAAAAAATAACAAAGGGTTTCCCCCTGCTGTTTCGGTAAAAAGCTGAGGTAAGGAACTGGAGAAATGTAAGCATTCTTAAATTCATAGACGGTTATGATTTGGTGGGGGAGGAGAAGCTGATCTTAGATTTGTACCTAGGGGCCACTTCAGCCCAGAGTGGTTACAACTGGGAAGAGGGAAGACAACGTGGGCTATGAAATCCAACCAGCAGCCCCTTTGGAGGTGGACATGAAAGACCAGTGTCTGTGTCACAAATGGCACACAATTCCCTGCATAGTACACTACTTTTGACCAGGGCACATAGGGAATGGCGTGCTATTTGGGACTCAGCCAGTTAAAACGTGTTGCATTCGAGTGCAATTTACTCCGGTGTTCTGCGCTTCGCCAAGCATAGTGAAACAACAAAAGAAAAGGTGGCTTTTGTTTTGTTTCGGTGCATTGCTTTTATCTCTTCTTCGTTTGAGCATATTCATGTGCTGCTTGTTGTCAACAAAGGGAGTGCTTGAGGAGGGCTTTACAATATAGGTTTTCTCATTTTGTCTCTGTCGTTCACACGCTTTGATGCCGAAGTCATTATAACGAAGTATAAATAAATTGGCTGTGCGAAGGACCTTGCCCGGCACATGCATAGCACCTGAACCTGAACAAACTATTGTTTACAATGACAGATGGGGGGGGGGGGGTTTAAGTAAAAAATACACAGAACCCAGTTTTGAATAAATGCGATGAACAATTATGTAGGCTAGGCTATACATCGGGACAAAACATAACTTTAGGATTCGGAGTGAAAAGAGCGACAAATCATACATAATTCACTAGGACGAACATATTTGAAAATAAAATGTGTTGTTGTATTTTAACAATGCACTGTTTGTTGTGTGTAATGCTATGTTAGAAAAGATGTTCTGGTTATAGATGTCAACATTTAGATAATGAGATTATGAACAGGCAGAACATTTTTTGTGAATACAGACAACACAGACATATACTACCTTCGAATTCTTGTCAAAACCAAATACATACATTCACGAAAAGTCCTGTTTTCATTTTCTCATGTGTGTTATGTTCAATTGCTGTAAATCTACGACTATGTCACAAATGGCACCCTATTCCCTATATAGTGCACTACATTTGACCAGAGCCTTATGGGCCCTGGTCAAATGTATTGCACTACATAGGGAATAGGGTACCATTTGGGAAGCAGACTGTATGTACTGTTGTAGAACACACCATTCACTTTCGATGCACCATCCAGGCCCGCGTTGACATTCCCTTCCAGAAACATTTCTCAATTGTGGAATGTCCATTTTAAAGTTTCATCTAGCATTCAAATCAAAGATACAGGTAACTGCCAAATTAAAGGAAACACCAACATGAACTCTTAATAGAGCGTTGGGCCACCATGAGCCAGAACAACTTCAATGCACCTTGGTATAGAACTCTACTGGGGGGATTCGACAGCTTCAATGCACCGTGTCTGGAATTCTATTGGAGGGATGAAAAACTATTCTTCCACCAGAAATTCCATCAATTGGTGTTTTGTTGATGGTGGTTAAAAACGCTGTCTCCGGCACCACTCCAGAATCTCCCATAAGAGTTCAATTGGGTTGAGATCTGGTGACTGACGGCCACGGCATATGGTTTACATCATTTTCAAACTCATCAAACCATTAATTGACCACTCCTTCCCTGTGGATGGGGACATTGTCATCCCATAGCCATGGCAGCTAAAATAATGGCCTGCCCAGCATTTTTATACCCAAAGCATGATGGGATATTAATTGCTTAATTAACTCAGGAACCACACCTGTGTGGAAACACCTGCCATAAATATACTTTGTATCCCACATTTACTCAAGTGTTTTCAATATTTAGGTAGTTACCTGTAGATCGGGTGTACACAGGATGCGACCCAAATGACACCCTATTTCCAATATAGCGCACAACATTTGACTGGAGCCCAATAGGTTTCCCAATGGGCCCTGGTCAAAAGTAATGCACAATAGAGGGGATCGGATGCCATTTGGGACGAACCCACAGAAGCAATGCAATCCGTACAAGCTAGACACCAGATGCCATATGACGGTCTGCCATTTTGCGAAAGATATTTCATCACAGCGTTGAAAGGGATCGTGACCGCATTGAAGGGGATCAAAGTAAACCAAATCGCCTATGAGTCAGAAGATATTTTACTGCCTTACCATGGCACTCGAAAAACACAGCTTGAAAATGGCAAAGACGAACTCCAAAAGGGTGATGCTGTCTGCTGTCAATGTTTCTTCAATATCCCTTCTCAATATGCTCTCTCTCAAGCCTCTGAATGTCAGATTCGGAACAGATCAGAGCTACATGTCTGACGCCCATCCTTTCCCAGTCACTTCTGAATTATTCAGTAACGATCGTATATATGAGCACCGCTTTTGAACATGTAAACCCACATAACTGTATGCACGAAGGAATCCATTTAGCTTTTTTGAGTTTTTGAAGTGCTATTCATGTTTTCTATGATCTTCTGCTGTACAATTCGAATGCAGGGTGTCGCGCACAGACACAGACACACTCACGCATGTATACACACACTCTCCTCCCAGAGGAACCCTGTTGCATAAAACAACAACAATCAAATTAGTTCATGTCGATACACATAGAGAGCGATTTGTGTTCAAATCACCCACCTTCTCATCAAACAGCTGACAAGCCGAGCTAAATCTGCACAATTGAGTCTTTTCATCAGACACCTCAGAAGTGACAAATTAGGAACCACAAATTGCCCTGCGACAAAAACAACAGCAGCAGTGACACCAACACCAGAAACCCCCGTGAGGATAAGAAGCGTACTTTATTTGCAAGCGAAACCATCTCATTCCCCTTCCCTGCCCCACTTTATCCTCTCTCTCTCTCTCTCTCGCTTTCTTTCTTTCTCTGCAGCTTTATTATAAACAAAAAGTTGCTAATGGAGTTAGCTGCCGGACCCCCCCCCCCTTCACCTCTGTGCTGTCATTCAACCAGATGGCCTGCATCTCTCACAAAATGGACCATCCACTCTCCAGAGTTTATTTATCTTTTTGTAAGGTGATCTCATCTCCCTCCTTCATGTTTTTCTCTTCCCCCAATTGAGCTTGAATGAAAGACCACCTGGGCTACAGCTCAAATTGCAACCTATTCCCTAGATATTGCACAACTTTTGACCAGGGCCCATATGGTCCTGGTCAAACAAAGTGCACTATATAGAGAAAGGGTGCCATTATGGACGCAACCTGAAGTATTAGATATTCATCTCCAAACCGTTAGGTCTCTCCACGCTTCCAAACCATCATACTTTCTCTGAGTAAAAGGTCTGGAGCGTCTGAGATAAGAGATACCTCCCTATTCCTATCCCTCCTTATCCCCTACATCCAGATTCCAAGCCCAACCTCATAGCATCGACAGCTTCCTGCTCCGACCTCTCAGGCATCGGAAGAACACTCCTCATTTCACAAGGAAAATGGTAGCTCTCTGGTGATCAATAGCCAAGCATTGGCTAAAGCCCTAATCGCACAGGACTTGTATTACTAGAGAAGGTTGTGTATGTAATTATTCCCAAACTGCCCCCTGTAATTTGTTCTTTTTTTTCAATAAATTGACTGTTATGACGGAAGCCTGGAGGTTTTTTTTCTAGACATGAAGATTTTTCAACATGTCCAGGCAATAACAGGCTTCACTGGTAACTCGAGCTTGGCTTCCAAGTTTCTAAACCATACCAAACCATCTTTGGTATAGTGTTGACGTAATATTTTGATTGAGGAAGTGTGATCATAATCATTAGGATATTTTAGCGATCCGCAGTGGAAGACGTCCTAAATGTCCCCCAGTCTGCAGATGTGAGGTAAACAGCACTTGAGATGTGTTTTTAGGCTATGGATGAGAAAGTGAACTTGTCATTTCCAAAAGTTTAGCTCAGTGGTAATGCCGCTTCGCGATCTAACAGCAAGGGTTGCATTAAATAGGCACAATGTTTTTTTACTGATGCATTTGGCAATGTTCAGTTCATTGGCACAAAACGTATAAACAAAAGCATTCACTGTGAATGTTGATACATGTAGGCCATTCATATATAGGCTAGGCGCAGCGCATCATTTTATCGAATTAGTTATTGCTTTCTTGCTCAAACCGTGAGCAACACCTGTCAAACATTTTTTTTAAATTACTTCGATTTGCACGGGAAGTTTTTTTCCGGCTGGAATTATTACTCTCCTGCTTTGTAGAAATAACCGACATGGCCGATTCGGATGGGACTTAAATTACGGATGTGGTGATTTGTGCTCATGCACATAATTACATAACCCTATCTCCCCCAGTAAAACTAATCCCATGCAAATAGGGCATTAAGAAGGCAGCGAGAAACGAGCCTGTCTGTGTGCAGCTTTAAGGCATGTAGCCTAGTGATTAGAACATTGGGCCAGTAACCGAAAGGTTGCTGGACTGAATCCCGAGTTGACAAGGTAAAAATCTGTCGTTCTGCCCCTGAGCAAGTCAGTTAACCCACTGTTCCCTGTGCGCTGAATATGTCGATTAAGTCAGCCCCCGCAACTCTCCGATTCAGAAGGGTTGGGTTAAATGTGGAAGACACATTTCAGTTGAATGCATTCAGTTATACAACTGACTAGGTATTTCCCTTGAAAGAGAATAGATAGTAGTGGTGTGTCCAAAATGGCACCCTATTCCCTGTTTTAGTGCACTACTTTTGACCAGAGCCCTATGGGTTTCCTTGTGGGCCCTGGTCAAAAGTAGTGCATTAAATAGGGTGCCATTTAGTACAGAGCCAGAGGAGTAGAGAGGATTCTTGCATCAAGTCAGGGCCCTACTCTTTCTTCTACAGTAGATTCCCATTCTCTCCTCTCTCTCCTGGGTTGGGAGGGCTGTGGACTTCTGCTTGTGTGACCAATACCACACTCTCTCTGTCCATTTCCTCACGATGCTGGGAAAGGTTCTTCTATCTCTACAGTCACAGTGCTAACTGTCCTTCATAGCTCTTATTTAGGTTACTGCCTATACCTGGAAAAGGGGGATACCTAGTCAGTTGTACAACTGAATGCATTCAACTGAAATGTGTCTTCTGCATTTAGTCCAACCCCTCTGAATCAGAGAGGTGCGGGGGGCTGCCATAATCAACATCCACGGCGCCCGGAGAACCATGGGTTAAATGCCTTGCTCAGGAGCAGAACAACAGATTTTTACCTTGTTAGATCAGGGATTTGATCCAGCAACCTTTCAGTTACTGGCCCAATGAGCTAACCACTAGGCTACCTGAGCACAGTGATAAGGTGCCTATTGTTGGAACTACTTCAGAGGTGTACAATAACTTTTCCAACTGTTCGGTTGCCTAAAATGAATGCCCTTACACAAAATGGTCACCTAAGGTTGTCAAGACATTATGTCATGTTCCTGTGGAGGTTTGGTTTAGTTCCCGGTTTGTTCATGGTCCATGACACAATGTCCAGAGAATGTCCTAAAATCGTTCTTGGGGACGTCCCGGGAACAAACCGGGAACAAGACAAAACCTCGACAGGAACATAAAACAGCATCCTGAGCACTATGTTTCGGGGACATCGTAACTATTCATTTTTGTTTGCAGGGTTGATGTCAATGGGAGACTTATGTTGCATTCGTAATCATGTGGAAGGTGGGAATTTACCCGTTTTTAAGTCGGAAATTGTCACGCCCTGACCATAGTAAGCTGTTTTTTCTCTGTGTTGGTTGGGGCTTGATAGTGACTTGGGTGTGTCATCTAGGTGTTTTTCTATTTCTATGGTGGCCTGATATGGTTCCCAATCAGAGGCAGCTGTTTATCGTTGTCTCTGATTGGGGATCATATTTAGGTAGCCATTTCCTCATTTGTGTTTGTGGGATCTTGACAATGTGTAGTTGCCTGTCAGCACTAGTTTGTATAGATTCAAAAGGGAGAATGTACGCATACCACGCTGCGCCTTGGTCTCATTCTAACGACGGACGTGACATAAATACCAATTGGATGAATTCACGAGCTTTGAACTCGTTAAAAAACGTTGATTGGGTAATGGCCAACAAGCTGCGTAAACTATAAGTAAAAGTACAGCTATCACGCTTATATTGTGTTCAAAAACCATATTAATAGATTGCTTTTTATAAATAATGTTTTGTTGTTGCATTTGACTGCCGAAAATGCTGTTATCTACGTAATTTCCTTTCTAGGTGACGTTAGAGGTCAGCATTAGTGAAACGTCGATTTAAAGTGGCAATCTGCAGTTGCTACATACATTTATTCATGTAGAAATGTATGTACGCATTGATTCTTGAAGAATATAACTTATAAATGCATCATGAGATTAGTTCAACTATCGTACCCTATCAGAACGCAAAATATAAGCTTGATTTACTCCAATGTAAACACTGTATAGCATATATAACATGGTTAAAGCTATAATTTTGATGTCATGGATGGTCAGTCCTTGCACCCATAGCTCTGTTTCTGAATTTGAGAGCAGTAACATTTCTCCAGCCCCATCCCTTAGCTTTTTGCAAAAACACAGTACACTTATTTATTTAATTGTCCCTTGAAGGGGAAGGATTTTCAATTTGGCTAGGATTTTCTTGAAAATGGACTTTGGTCAAAAATATGTGTGTGCTTGTCTTCAAGGAAGTTAAGTATTTCAGTACGGCTGCCCCTATCTCTCACAGTGATTTTTAGCTGACGTTTTTAAATGGCTGTTTAAAACAAACCAAATAATGGATTAAAGTTTCTCCTGGCCCATAGACTAAATTCATTATATAACACAGGAAAATCATGCTGGTCTCCTCAGCGTGAGTTTTTTTTATGCGTGTGATGTCAGAATGCGCTCACTGTTCCAAAATGTGATTGTTACGCAACAGGACAGTTAACACGTGCTGCCTGCAAACCAAGGCAAATTGCCTGCTAATTATCTATAAACTATGTTTAATCTTGTCAATTTCAAGTTATTTTCAAACAACAGTTTGAAATGAGGTGCGTTCAGCCTCCTCATTAATTCAAGTAGTTGTCGCCCATTTCACTGTTGCAGACAATTTACGTATGAGGCATGTTATGCAAATGTAAGATTAGGATTTGCTAGATGAGCCGGACAAATTTCTCTCTTCGGTGAGAGCCCAATGAGTGGTTCCTCAGGTCATGTATGCAGACATTTTCTCGACTCAGAATAGAACATGCTAAACTTTTTCCCGCTGGCGCCTGCATTGCTTTCATTGTTGTTTTCCTTATGTTGTTTAAGGATGAATATCATGCTTGGGTCCAGGAATCATGCGGGCCATGGGAAAATGAAAATGAAATAGGAACTGTGATATTCACGGCACGGCATGGCACTGCCATGCAGTGCAAAAGCGCCATAAGAGCTTTGCACACCTGGATTATACAATATTTGCAAGTTATATACAGCTGAAGTCAGAAGTTTACATACACTTACAGTTGAAGTCGGAAGTTTAAAAACACAATGACTCCAGGTTGTCATTAAAACTTGTTTTTCAACCACTCCACACATTTCTTGTTAACAAACTATAGTTTTGGCAAGTCTGTTAGGACATCTACTTTGTGCATGACAAGTAATTTTTCCAAAAATTGTTTACAGACAGATTATTTCACTCATAATTCACTGTATCACAATTCCAGTGGCTCAGAAGTTTACATACACTAACTATGGAAATTTAAAAGGAATCAGCCAAGACCCCCACAAGTCTGGTTCATCCTTGGGAGCAATTTCCAAATGCCTAAAGGTACCACGTTCATCTGTACAAACAATAGTACGCAAGTATAAACACCATGGGACTATGCAGCTGTCATACCGCTCAGGAAGGAGACGCGTTCTGTCTCCTAGAGATGAACGTACTTTGGAGCAAAAAGTGCAAATCAATCCCAGAACAACAGCAAAGGACCTTGTGAAGATGCTGGAGGAAACGGGCACAAAAGTGTTTTAATGACTCCAACCTAAGTGTATGTAAACTTCCGAATTCAACTGTATGTATGTGTTTATGTATTGAGCGTGTGCATTCCTTTGTAACCACGCAAGGTACTGATTTCAGAACAATTACGTTATACTCAATTGTGCTTATATAAAGTAATCTATTAGTTCTGTAAAAACAATGCTAATGGCGTCAGCGAACTATTAGCTTCTTTGAAGCTGCCCTCATCATGACCATTGGCCTGTGTACACAGTGGCTTGCAAAAGTATTCAACCCCCTTGGCATTTTTCCTATTTTGTTGCCTAACAACCTGGAATTAAAATGGATTCTTTGGGGGTTTGTATCATTTGATTTACACAGCATGCCTACCACTTTGAAGATGCAAAATATTTTTTCTTGTCAAACAAAAACAAATAAGATCAAAAAAATGTAAACTTGAAAATGCGTAAGTACTCAACCCCCCAAAGTCAATACTTTGTAGAGCCACCTTTTGCAGCAATTAAAGCTGCAAGTCTCTTGGGGTATGTCTCTATTAGCTTGGTACATACAATAGAGTACACCAGCTCCTTCAAGTTGGATGGGTTTCGCTGGTGTACAGCAAACTTTAAGTCATACCACAGATTCTCAATTGGATTGAGGTCTGGACTTTGACTAAGCCATTCCAAGATATTAAAATGTTTCCCCTTAAACCACTCAAGTGTTGTTTTAGCAGTATGCTTAGGGTCATTGTCCTGCTGGAAGGTGAACCTCCGTCCCAGTCTCAAATCTCTGTAAAACTGAAACAGGTTTCCCTCAAGATTTCCCTGTATTTTGCGCCATCCATCATTCCTTAAATTCTGACCAGTTTCCCAGTCCTTGCCGATGAAAAACATCCCCACAGCATGATTGCTGCCGCCACCATGCTTCACTGTGGGGATGGTGTTCTTGGGGTGATGAGAGGTGTTGGGTTTGTGCCAGACATAGCGTTTTCCTTGATGACTAAAAGGCTACATTTTAATCTCATCTGACCAGAGTACTTTCTTCCATATGTTTGGGAAGTGTCCCACATGCTTTTTGGCAAACACCAAACGTGTTTGCTTATTTTTTCTTTTAGCATCTGCTTTTTTTCTGGCCTGTGGGGTGTATGGCTTACAGTGGTCCTATGGACAGATACTCCAATCTTCCTGTGGAGCTTTGCAGCTTCTTCGGGGTTATCTTTGGTCTCTTTGTTGCCTCTCTGATTAATGCTCTCCTTGCCTGGTCAGTGAGTTGGTGGGCGGCCCTCTCTTGGCAGGTTTGTTGTGGTGCCATATTCTTGCCATTTTTTAATAATGGATTTAATGGTGCTCTGTGGGATGTTCAAAGTTTCTGATATTTTCTTATAACCCAATCCTGAACTATACGTCTCCACAACTTGGTCTTCATGGTGTCACTTGCTTAGTTGTGTTGCAGACTCTGGGACCTTTCAGAACAGGTGTATATATTTATTGCCAGCAGCATACCACCCTGCATACCACTGCTGGCTTGCTTCTGCCACTAAGCAGGGTTTGTCCTGGTCAGTCCCTGGATGGGAGACCAGATGCTGCTGGAAGTGGTGTTGGAGGGCCAGTGGGAGGCACTCTTTCCTCTGGTCTAAAAAATATCCCAAACCTATGTAGGGTGCCGTCTTTCCCAATCTGGCCCTCAAACCATCACAGTCACCTAATAATCCCCAGTTTACAATTAGCTCATTCATCCCCCTCCTATCCCCTGTAACTATTCCCCAGGTTGTTGCTGTAAATGAGAATGTGTTCTCTGTCAACTTACCTGGTAAAATAATGGATAAAAAAAAATATATACAGTGGGGAGAACAAGTATTTGATACACTGCCGATTTTGCAAGTTTTCCTACTTACAAAGCATGTAGAGGTCTGTAATTTTTATCATAGGTACACTTCAACTGTGAAGTGTACCTAAGTGTACCTAATAAAATGCAAATTAATTACTTAAAAATCATACAATGTGATTTTCTGGATTTTTGTTTTAGATTCCGTCTCTCACAGTTGAAGTGTACCTATGATAAAAATTACAGACCTCTACATGCTTTGTAAGTAGGAAAACCTGCAAAATCGGCAGTGTATCAAATACTTGTTCTCCCCACTGTATATATATATTGAGATCATGTGACACTAAGATTGCACACAAGTGGACTTTGTTTAACTAATTATTTGACTTCTTTAGGTAATTGGTGGCACCAGATCTTATTAAGGGGGTGAATACATGTCCATGCACAATTTTTTGGTACTTTTTTATTTTTAAACAATTTTTAAACAATTTTGTGTATGTCCATTACATGGAATCCAAATATAAATCCATTTAAATGACAGGTTGTAATGCAACAAAATAGGGAAAATGCCAAGGGGGATGAATACTTTTGCAAGGCACTGTATTCATTTGGCGTGTTTAGCATACCTCTGTCCTGCCCTGCCCTCTTGCGGAGCCCTTGTGGAGCACTTCAGTTACTGCTTCTTATGTAAATCATTCAAAATTGTCATGTTGTAAATGCAATTAATTCTTTTGTGTAATGTTTTTTTCTATTGCTATTTTCTGATATTGTATTCTAATTACGAATATTTCATATTTATTTAGTACTTTCAGAAACCACGCACACAAACAATATTGAAAACAATTTGCCATCTTTCATGCTGAAGATTGAGGCCAGCGTTTGAATGCAGCAATATACTGTTTGAATCTACACTCCTTTACAGTTTAACTGGAGAGAAAAACAACAAAAGACATAGGCATTTATTTTATTGAACAACAAACAAAAACATGAGGAAAAATGCAAGGGAAGACTGACAACTGTCATGTCAGTATAGATATGCATAACCCATATTTCAATATTCATGTAGTGGTTTAACATCAAAACTGCATTCCTACCCCCCACCATTCCTACCCCCAAGTCATAGTATCATGGCAAGTCACCTGTCAAATCACTCAGTCAGTCAGTAATTGCTGCAGATTTGCTCAATAGTGCCTGATTGTATGGTACTCCCCCAAGCACAGGGGTATGTCACAAGGTACACACATATACAGTGGGGCAAAAAAAGTATTTAGTCAGCCACCAATTGTGCAAGTTCTCCCACTTAAAAAGATGAGAGAGGCCTGTAATTTTCATCATAGGTACACTTCAACTATGACAGACATACTGAGGGGAAAAAATCCTGAAAATCACATTGTAGGATTTTTAATGAATTTATTTGCAAATTATGGTGGAAAATAATTATTTGGTCACCTACAAACAAGGAAGATTTCTGGCTCTCACAGACCTGTAACTTCTTCTTTAAGAGGCTCCTCTGTCCTCCACTCGTTACCTGTATTGATGGCACCTGTTTGAACTTGTTATCAGTATAAAAGACACCTGTCCACAACCTCAAACAGTCACACTCCAAACTCCACTATGGCCAAGACCAAAGAGCTATCAAAGGACACCAGAAACAAAATTGTAGACCTGCACCAGGCTGGGAAGACTGAATCTGCAATAGGTAAGCAGCTTGGTTTGAAGAAATCAACTGTGGGAGCAATTATTAGGAAATGGAAGACATACAAAACCACTGATAATCTCCCTCGATCTGGGGCTCCACGCAAGATCTCACCCCGTGGGGTCAAAATGATCACAAGAACGGTGAGCAAAAATCCCAGAACGACACGGGGGGACCTAGTGAATGACCTGCAGAGAGCTGGGACCAAAGTAACAAAGCCTACCATAAGTAACACACTACGCCGCCAGGGACTCAAATCCTGCAATTACATCTGCTAAGCAAGTGTATGTGAGCAATAACATTTGATTTGATTTGTTGTTGGAGAGCAGATGCTGGAAGAGTGTAAGACTGCTAAGCCAGCTGTCCACATACAAAGTGTGGCCCTTCCTGAAATGAGGAGCCAGCATGGTCATTACCACGAATGTTGGATGTCAGTGGTGGACCCGTGTAGACTATAATGTCCTTGACAAATCCTGTCTATACGTCACACATAAAGAACTTGACCCCAAACCTGTGCCTTTTGAAGGGAATGTATTGACAGAACGCCAGCCTACCCTTCCGTAACATCAGGGACTCGTCAATGCATAGGTCCTTGTATGGCACAAAGTCCCATCCAAATGCTGATGTCAGGCTGGTGAGAACATTTCTTATTTTGTGTAAGTGGTCATTTATGTTGGCAGCAGCATTTTCTATGAAATTCAGGCATAGCAGCAGAACTAGGAAGCGGTCTTGGGAAAAGGGGGTGGCAAAGAAGGGAGTTGCAAACATAGGATCCGTGCTCCAGTATTCCCTTACAGAGTTCTACTTCACTATTCCCATGAGAAGGACTGTTACCAGGAAGGTATACATTTCACTCATTGTGGTTTTCATCCATTTAGCAAGCTTCCCCCTCAATCCTGGATTTCTCTTCTACTGTAGCTCCAAGGCCTAGCGATTGATCTCCTCCACTGTCTCCCACCTGCTCCTCTGTCAGAAACAGCTTAAAGCACTCTGACTCAGAGGGAGATCGCAAGGGGGCTTTGCATTCCAGACTAGGACTCATCAAAGCCAAAAGTAGGGCCAGAGGAGGAGTGAAATGGCTGGCGGCCTTCCAGCTACCACAGCCCCTCCGTACTTCACCCACTGTTGGTCTGCCTCCATCACCACCAGCATCTTCAGAGGGATCTGGGACTTTGTCAGTGGGCAATGGGTCTTCAGATTCAGGGTTCTCAATGGCCACAAGGCTGGGGGGCAACTCCTCACTGTAACTGTCAGAATCTGATTCCTAATTTTAATACTCAGATTCTTTGTCAGAATAAACAAAAACCTCCATAATTTCCACATATCTGGGTAGTCTCCTTTTGAAAGAAATTGCTAAGGCTACAGCTTAGCCAACTAGCTATATACATAAACAACAACACCGAATGGCTCCGAGCGAGTATCAGGGTTGATGTGATTGGTTGCCAGCACACACCAACTGTATCAATAAATCACCTTCAGAAAATGGTTTGTGTCTTAATAATTTATTTACTCTTTTATTCACGGTTTCAAGTCCTGCATTCCGATTCTTGCATAGATTGTATTGGAAACAAATGATGTGTGTAAAATACTTTTTTGAATGTTGTGCTGATTATGATAAGCTAATGCTAAGCTAATTGCCAATAATGTGTAATGTAAAGCCATGTTTGTTGACATTGTTCAATGCCTTCTGTGTGTTACGTTAATGTTGGTAAGACCAAAGATGTTATAACAAAACGAGGTAAAGGTAAACTTCCCAAAGTGAATGATGGGAAGTTAATGATGGTAGATGACACAACCCCTTCAACATGCATACTGCAGACAGACCTCATCTTATTTTTGGTTAGGGTGGCTGGGAATTAACTAAAATGAATGCTTGTGTTAGCTCACACTTTCCTCAGTCAGCGCTTGTTAGCCCCCCCCTGCACAGGCATATGGCAGAGATATAACCACCATCGTCTCAGGGACCCCCGCCCATCTATAATCAATGAGATGCCAGCTGCTGTCAAGGAGTTAAGGTCTAAGGGGAGATCTGGGTACATTTAGCACACTTTTTTACGCCGACTAACCACCTGCCCCACCCCGGACTACCTACAACAATGTGAAACCTACAGTTGAAGTCAGAAGTTTACATACACCTTAGCCAAATACATTTAAACTCAGTTTTTCCACAATTCCTGACATTTAATCCGAGTAACAATTCCCTGTCTTAGGTTAATTAGGATCACCACTTTATTTTAAGAATGTGAAATGTCAGAATAATAGTAGAGAGAATGATTTATTTCAGCTTTTATTTCTTTCATAACATTCCCAGTGGGTTAGAATTTTACATACACTTAATATTATTAGTATTTGGTAGCATTGCCTTTAATTTTTTTTACTTGGGTCAAACATTTCGAGTAGCCTTCCACAAGCTTCCCACAATACGTTGGGTGAATTTTGGCCCAATCCTCCTGACAGAGCTAGTGTAACAGAGTCAGGTTTGGAGGCCTCCTTGCTCGCATACTCTTTTTCAGGTCTGCCCACAAATTTTCTATAGGATTGAGGTCAGGGCTTTGTGATGGCCACTCCAATACCTTGACTTTGTTGTCCTTAAGCCATTTTGCCACAACTTTGGTGTCACGGCCATTTAAAGGAGTGAACCAAGGCGCAGCGTTTTGAGCGTACATACTTATTTATATATTTACCGATGTCGCCAACAAAAACAATAAATATCAAAACGACACGTGACGCCAACGTAGTGCATTCAGGCAACTAACAAGGACAACTACCCACAATCCCACTTGGAAATGGCAACCTAAATAGGCTCCCCAATCAGAGACAACGATAAACAGCTGTCTCTGATTGGGAACCCATCCAGGCCACCATCAACCTAATTACCCCTAGACAATACAAAATCCCCATAGATAACAAAAAGCCTAGACAAGACAAAAACCCATAGACAATACAAAAACTAAACAAACCACCCCTGTCACACCCTGACCTAACCAAATAATAAAGAAACCAAATATAACTAAAGTCAGGGCGTGACATTTGGAAGTATGCTTGGGGTCATTGCCCATTTGGAAGACCCATTTCAGACCAAGCTTTAACTTTCCTGACTGATGTCTTGAGATGTTGCTTCAATATATCCATATAATTTTCCTTCCACATGAAGCCATCTATTTTGTGAAGTGCACCAGTCCCTCCTGCAGCAAAGAGGCCCCACAACATGATGCTGCCACCCCCCTGCTTCACAGTTAGGATTGTGTTCTTCAGCTTGCAAGCATCCCCCTTTTTCCTCCAAACATAACGATGGTCATTATGGCCAAACAGTTCTATTTTTGTTTCATCAAACCAGAGGACATTTCTCCAAAAAGTATGGCCTTTCAGGTTATGTCGATTTAGGACTTGTTTTACTGTGGATATAGATACTTTTTGTACCTCTTTCCTCCATCATCTTCACAAGAACGTCTCCTTCCTGAGGGGGATGATGGCTGTGTGGTCCCATGGTGTTTATACTTGCGTACTATTGTTTGTACAGATGAACGTGGTACCTTCAGGCATTTAGAAATTGCTCCCAAAGATGAATCAGACTTGTGGAGGTCTACAATTTTTTTCAGAGGTCTTGGCTGATTTCTTTTGATTTCTCCATGATGTCAAGCAAAAAGGCACTGAGGTACAGGTACACCTCCAATTGACTCAAATGATGTCATTTAGCCTATCATAAGCTTCTAAAGCCATGACATAATTTTGGGGGATTTTCCAAGCTGTTTAAAGGCACAGTCAACTTAGATGATGTAAACTTCTGACCCACTGGAATTGTGATACAGTGAATTATAAGTGAAATAATCTGTCTCTGAACAATTGTTGGAAGAAGTACTGGAAGAATACTTCATGTACAAAGTAGATGTCCTAACCGACTTGCCAAAACTATAGTTTGTTAACAAGAAATTTGTGGAGTGGTTGAAAAATTAGTTTTAATGACTCCAACCTAAGTGTATGTAAACTTCCGACTTCAACTGTATGTGGTTGTTTCCTGTGTTATACCCCAGTAGAGCAGCAGAACATGGACAGAGAGACTACGAAACTCCTAAAGCAGCCTGTGTGCATAAACATGAGCGGAATGTAGATTGTGTGTATATAGGCCTACTGAACACAATAAGGGCATCAAAAAGTGGAGATTTTGGGTCACCCAAACCAAAGATTTAAATTGGAGAGAAAAATAGATGTGTGTGTGTGAGGAAGAGAGTGTGTGTGTGTGTGTGTGTGTGTGTCTGTATATGCAGGTGTACTATCTCACCTGTAGTGGATGACTGGTGGGTTAGCTTTGGCAGAGCAGTGGAACTTTACCAGATTGCCCTCCATTATGGGCTGGGGCTCCACAGATAGGTTGACCAGGGGCAGGTCTACATGGGAGAGAACAGAGGGTTAGTCTATAAACCAATGCCAGAGTATGGTGTTAATATTAGCACAGCCTCAAGTCCTGCCGAGACTGAGGCTGTCCTATGGACATCGTACAGGTGAGTCTGTGCCTGGGTCGTGCTCGTTAGGGCACGCTACCAAAATGGAATTTACAAAATTTGTAATAATTTTGTATTGGACAAGTCAAAATCAATATAAAATTTTACTGGTCACATACACACATTTATCAGATGTTATTACGGGTGTAGCAAAATGCTTGAGTTCCTAGCTCCAAAAGTACAGTAGTAACTAACAATTTCAAGCATTTCATAAGTGTCAAAGGCTTTTATTGACAATTACATGATGCAAAGAGACAATATTTGCAGTGCTGATCCTTCTCTTTCAAGACCTCTGCAATCCGCCCTGGCATGTTGTCAATTAACTTATGGGCCACATCCTGATCGATGGCAGCCCATTCTTGCATAATCAATGCTTGGAGTTTGTCAGAATTTGTGGGTTTTCGTTTGTCCACCCGCCTCTTGAGGATTGACCACAAGTTCTCAATGGGATTAAGGGCTGGGGAGTTTCTTGGCCATGGACCCAAAATATCGATGTTTTGTTCCCCGCACCACTTAGTTATCACTTTTGCCTTATGGTAAGGTGCTCCATCATGCTGGAAAAGGCATTGTTTGTCACCAAACTGTTCCTGGATGGTTGGGAGAAGTTGCTCTTGGAGGATGTGTTGGTACCATTCTTTATTCATGGCTGTGTTCTTAGGCAAAATTGTGAGTGAGCCCACTCCCTTGGCTGAGAAGCAACCCCACACATGAATGGTCTCAGGATGTTTTACTGTTGGCATGACACAGGACTGATGGTAGCGCTCACCTTGTCTTCTCCGGACAAGCTTTTTTCCAGATGCCCCAAACAATCAGAAAGGGGATTCATCAGAGAAAAGTACTTTATCCCAGTCCTCAGCAGTCCAATCCCTGTACCTTTTGCAGAATATCAGTCTGTCCCTGATGTTTTTCCTGGAGAGAAGTGGCTTCTTTGCTGCCCTTCTTGACACCAGGCCACCCTCCAAAAGTCTTCACCTCAGTGTGCATGCAGATGCACTCACACCTGCCTGCTGCCATTCCTGAGCAAGCTCTGTACTGGTGGTGCCCCGATCCCACAGCTGAATCAACTTTAGTAAACGGTCCTGGCACTTGCTGGACTTTCTTGGGCGCCCTGAAGCCTTCTTCACAACAATTGAACCGCTTTCCTTGAAGTTCTTGATGATCCGATAAATGGTTGATTTAGGTGCAATCTTACTGGCAGCAATATCCTTGCCTGTGAAGCCCTTTTTGCGTAAAGCAATGATGACGGCATGTGTTTCCTTACAGGTAACCATGTTTGACAGAGGAAAAACAATGATTCCAAGTACCACCCTCCTTTTGAAGCTTCCAGTCTGTTATTCGAACTCAATCAGCATGACAGAGTGATCTCCAGCCTTGTCCTCGTCAACATTCACACCTGTGCTAACGAGAGAATCACTGACATGACGTCATCTGGTCCTTTTGTGGCAGGGCTGAAATGCAGTGGAAATGTTTTTGGGGGATTCCGTGCATTTGCATGACAAAGAGGGACTTTGCAATTATTTGCAATTCATCTTATCACTCTTCATAACGTTCTGGAGTATATGCAAATTCCCATCATACAAACTGAGGCAGCAGACTTTGTGAAAATTAATATTTGTGTCATTCTCAAAACTTTTGGCCACGACTGTACATTTGAAATAAGTAAAGCAGTATGTAAACATTACTAAAGTGAATAGTGTTCCATTGTTAAAGTGACCAGTGATTCCATGTCTATGTATATAGGGCAGCAGCCTCTAAGGTGCATGGTTGAGTAACCGGGTGGTAATCGGCTAGTGATGCTATTTAACATTCTGATGGCCTTGAGATAGAAGCAATTTTTCAGTCTCTCTGACCCAGCTTTGATGCACCTGTACTGACCTCACTTTCTGGATGGTAAAGGGGTGAATAGGCCTTGGCTTGGGTGGTTGATGTCCTTGATTATCTTTTTGCCCTTCCTGTGACATCGGGTGCTGTAGGTGTCTTGGAGGACAGGCAGTGTGCCCACGGTGATGCAATGGGCAGACCGCACCACCCTCTGGAGAGCCCTGCAGTTGCAGGCAGTGCAATTGCCACAACTGTAAACATTTGTGAGGTTCTTAGGGCACAAGCCACATTTCTTCAGCTTCCTGAGGTTGAAGAGGTGCTGTTGCGCCTTCTTCACAACACTGTCTGTGTGGTTGAATCATTTCAGATTGTCAGTGATGTGTATACGCAGGAACTTGTAGCTTTTCTCCTTCTCCACTGAGGTCCCGTCGATGTGGATAGGGTTGTGCTCCCTCTGCTGTTTCATGAAGTCCACAATCAGCTCCTTTGTTTTGTTGGCATCGAGGGAGAGGTTACTTTCCTGGCACCACTCCGCCAGGGCCCTCAACTCCTCCCTGTAGGGGGTCTCGTCATTGTTGGTAATTAGGCCTACTACTGTTGTGTCGTCTACAAAAGTTATTGAGTTGGAGGCCTGCGTTGCCACGCAGTCATGGGTGAACAGGGAGTACAGGAGGGGGACTGTGCACGCACCCTTGTAGGGCCCCAGTGTTGAGGATCAGAGAAGGGGAGGTGTTGTTTCCTACCGTCACCACCTGGGGTCGGTCCATCAGGAAGACTGGGATAGGGAGAGATTGAATATGTCCGTAAACACTGTCTGCGGATGCGGCTAGGGAAGCCGTCTGGGCCGGCAGCCCTGCGAGGCTAACGCGCTTAAATGTCTCAGTCACGTCGGCCACGGAGAAGGAGAGGTGTTTAGCTTGTCCGGGAGCAAAACGTCTGTGTCCGCTACATGGCTGATAGTCCCTTTGTAATTCATGATTGTTTCATGTCTGATCCATTGAATTGCAACTCTACTTTGTCTCTGTACTTACGTTTTTGCCTGTTTGATTGCCTTACGGAGGGAATAACTACACTGTTTGTATTCAACCTTATGCCGAGTCACCTTGTCATGGTTAAATGTGGTGGTTCGCACTTTAAGTTTTGCACGAATGGTACCGTCTATCCACTGTTTCTGATTTGGATAGGTTTAAATAGTCACAGTGGGAACAACGTTGCATATACACTTCCTATTGAACTCAGTCACCGTGTCCATGTATTTGTCAATGTTATTCTCAGAGGCTACCTGGAACATATCCCAGTCCATGTGATCAAAACAATCTTGAAGCATGGATTCCGATTGGTCAGACTTGCGTTGAACAGACCTTAGCAAGGTAAAGTTTCTGCCTATAGGAAGGGAGAAGCAGAATGAAGTCGTGATCTGATAGCGTGAGTACTACAGTCAATGTGTTGATAGAACTTCGGTAGCGTTTTCCTCAAATTTGCTTTGTTAAAATCCCCAGCCTCAATAAATGCAGCCTCAGGATATGTGGTTTCCAGTTCGCACAAAGCCCAGTGTAGCTCAGCTTGTCGTAGTTTCGGCTTTAGGGGAATATACACAGCTGTGACTATAACGAAAGATAATTTTCTTGGGAGGTAATACGGTTGGCATTTGATTGTGAGGTTTTTTAGGTTTGGTGAACAAAAGTACTTGATTGTCTGTAGGTTATCACAATCTCATCATGACTAGTTAATCATGAAAGATACACCACTGCCTTTATTCTTCCCGGAGATTTCTTTATTCCTGTCTGCGCGATGTACTGAGAACCCAGCTGGCTGTATGGACGGGGACAGTATATCCGGAGAGAGCCATGATTCCGTGAAACAGTATGTTACAGACCCTGATGTTTTTCTGGAAGGAGCTCCTCTACTTCATTATCCAGAGACTGAACATTAGCGAGTAATATACTCGGAAGCAGTGGATGGTGTGCACGCCTCCTGAGTCGGACTAGAAGTCCAGGCCGAATACCTCTTCTCAGCCAGCAGCGTCTTGGAGCAGCCTCTGGGATAAGTTCAATTGCCCTGGGGGGTACGGACAAAATATCAAATTCGGGAAAGTCGTATTCCTGGTCGTAATCTTGGTGAGAGACCGTCGCTCTGATATCCAATAGTTATTTCTGGCTGTATGTAATAATGCTAAAAAGTCCAGCTAATCCCCATTAGAGAGGATGTGTTAACCAACATTGGATATGACGACAGCATCTAGGGCTCAATGAAATTAAAGGCATAGTTCAGGATTTTGGCAATGAAGCCCTTTACTTCAGTCAGATGAATGAGTGGATACTATTTTTATGTTTCTGCGTGCAATTTGAAGGATGCTGCTATCAAACCTTTGCCCAATTGCTAACTAGCGTTAGCTTGACTGGAATATTGCTAACTAGCATTAGCTTGACTATTGGAAGTCTATGGGAACAGCTAGCATGCTAGATTTTCAGTCATTTCGCCTATGCTAGCTAGCATTGGCTCTCGAAACTAACTAACTTTCTTCTTACTGGATGCAGATACATACAAATGGTATCCATAAGTTAATCTGACTCTTTGGAAGTAAATATCGCCATCCCTTTAAACACCCAGTGCAGCATTTGCTGAAATAGTGATTAACGACATATTGCGGTTATTTGAAATTGTAAAATGGTTAATTCGGTTCCCTATTAGCTTTTGCAGAAGCAGCAACTATTCTTCCTACAACAAAATCAGACTTAAAGGGGCATTTCACCCTGGCTCTGTCATAGCATACAGTCATTACTATATTCACAACATTATGTTTTTAATCATAAACATCACAATTATCCAAACCACAAGCTAGAACTAGCACATTTTAATTTCACAGGTAGAATTGAGAAGTTTCGACTCCCTTTGTATTCGTCTGCTCATAGTGAACCACAAAGTCTGGCATTCATAGCGAATGCTGATCGTGCCCACAAACTTGAATAATGACGTTGTTTACTTCGTACGACCGACACACAGTAATCTCAGAACTTCTAAAGGCAAGTTTTTTTAGAAAACGTTTGTTTTTCACAGTTTTTCATCCTGCCCGTGTAGTGTTCTGTGCCTGGCAGTGCTAATTACAAACAAGATTTATCCCGCTTCTGCCAGTGGCTTGTGGCTATCAAGAATGATGCGGTGACCAAAGACTATCAGAGGGATTTTCAGGCTTAACTGATGGGGAATCCATTTCGACGACAGCTGAGAAGTGATGCGATACCATCCATTTTCCCCCCCATTTATAACAAAGATTTAAGATTCTGAATTACAGGTAACCTAAAGTTAGCTAGCTTGCTAGCCTAGCCAGCCAAGTTAGCTATCTTTTGGTATATACCAACATGCAAATATTTAAACATGTTAAGTTTGCTGAAGCCAGCAGCATACCACCCTGCATACCACTGCTGGCTTGCTTCTGAAGCTAAGCAGGGTTGGTCCTGGTCAGGCCCTGGATGGGAGACCAGATGCTGCTGGAAGTGGTGTTGGAGGGCCAGTAGGAGGCACTCTTTCCTCTGGTCTAAACAAAGATCCCAATGCCCCAGGGCAGTGATTGGGGACACTGCTCTGTGTAGGGTGCCGTCTTTCGGATGGGACGTTAAACGGGTGTCCTGACTCTGAGGTCATTAAAGATCCCATGGCACTTATCGTAAGAGTAGGGGTGTTAACTTCTCACGAGTCACCAACCCTGATCCGGTAGCACCCCCCCCCCCCACTGAGTAGCATAGCTAGCATAGCGTCACAAGTAACTTGTAGCATCTAAATATCATTAAATCACAAGTCCAAGACACCAGATGAAAGATACAGGTCTTGTGAATAAAGCCACCATTTCAGATTTTTAAAATGTTTTACAGGGAAGACACAATATGTAAATCTATTAGCTAACAACGTTAGCAAAGGACACGATTTTTTTACTCCCAACAGCTTTTTCCTGCGTCAGTAGCTATCACTAATTCGACTAAATAAAAATATATATAGCCACTAACCAAGAAACAACTTCATAAGATGACAGTCTGATAACATATTTATGGTATAGCATAGTTTTTTGGGGGAAAAATTTGCATTTTTCAGGTATAAATCACAGTTCTACATTGCAGCTGCAATCTGAAATAGTGCTGACCCAGCCAGAACAATTACAGAGACCAACGTCATATAACGAATTACTCATCTTAAAACATTTCAGAAAAATACACAGCGTACAGATATTGAAAGCCCAACATCTGGTGAATCCAAACAATATTTCAGATTTATTAAATGTTTTATAACGAAAACAAAATGTAGCGCTAAATTAGCATAGCTATACCAGGCAGATTCGGCTAGGCGCCCACGGCCAGTTCACATGCACAACAGATATGATATAACATCGTAAATTGGGTCTTACTATGGCTGATCTTTCATCAGAATGTTGATCAAAGTGTCCTTTGTCAAGATGAGTCGTTGGTTCCGTTCAGAATTGTTCCTTTCCCACTCCATTTAGAACAGGTACTGGTCGAGTGGCACGGATCTCTCAAACGTAAATAAAATCAGACAACGGAACACCACAAAACTCCCGAAAAAATTCAAATAATCTGATTAAACTATATTGAAAAAACATACATTACGATGATCTGGTCACATGTATCAAACAAACTTCGAGACGGAGATAGTTTTCATCCATAATGGCCGCACAACAGAAGACAATCGCAGCTACAAGTCGCACGATTTAGACAACCGGAAGTTGTCGGTCACGCCAAAGAATTAGCTCTCATTTCACGTCAGTCCCAGATAAACAAGATATTTTTCCTCTGACGTCCTCTTGACACCCAGAGGAAGGCCAATGAGGTGTGTTTCGGGTCATAGGGGGCACGACCATATATAGGCAGAGCGTTGAAGCTGGCATACACATCTTGCTTTTTTCTTCTTGGTCATGGAAAGTGCTGTCAAATGACTTCTGTATCACTCAGAGACAAAATTGAAACGGTTTTAGAAACTAGAGATTGTTTTCTTTCCAATGGTATTATTTATATGCATATAGTAAGAGCAATAATTGAATAAGAGGCAGTTTAATCTGTAGAGCAAATTATGCTAATGAAAAATAGCACCCCCTGTATTCTCAAGAAGTTAACCCCGGTGTCCTGGCTAAATTCCCAATCTGGCCCTCAACCATCACGGTCACCTAATAATCCCCAGTTTACAATTGGCTCATTCATCCCCCTCCTCTCCCCTGTAACTATTCCCCAGGTCGTTGCTGCAAATGAGAACGTGTTCTCAGTCAACTTACCTGGTAAAATAACGGATAAATAAATAAAATAAAATACAAATATATATACACTGTCAGTCAATTTGGCCTATTCCATGGTAGTCACTGCAAGACTGGTAGCTACCTTCAGCAGAGCAAACATGGTTGTACTGATGTAAGCTAGCTAATGTTACCAAATAAAGAGTATCTCAATTGGTAGACATCTACTCCACCTGTCTGGAAAACACTCCGTTACTAAAAATAGAATTGTCAATATAGCTACAGTAACTAACTCATGTGTATAAATCATTTATGGTTGGTTCATTGGTTCTCAGCTGGCTAGCAAGCTTGCTGCCAATTTAGTGAGGCTACTAAGCAAACAGCAAGCTGAAAATATTGAAATGTCCTTTGTGCTGCCATCCTGTTAGAAGGTAACAGATTATTTTATTACAATAGTTAAAATGGATTTTCATTGTGTTCCATGGTGTTATTTGCCCCCTAGTGGAGCTTTCTGGTACTTAGACTGTACGCAATCAGGAAGTAGAGAATTCGTTCTGCACGCTTAGAAGCAGCTAAAAACAACGCTACGGTGCAGGTCTTTCAGTGTAGTTATTTCTTGTCACGCTTCAGCCTTGGAAAATATTTGTTTGTAAGTTCGATTCAAGCATTTAGCTAATGATGATAATCTTGTTATTGATAGAGTTTCTTACATATCAATGTTGGTTGGTTGCATTTACTCACAAATTGCAATGCCTTTCATGTATGATGTTAGCTGTATTACTTTGCTCGTGCGTCATGCAAACGAATTGTAAAATATACAATACTGTATTTTTGTTACTGTTTCTAGTGTAATATGCCTTGTTATTCTACATAGATGGTTGTACATTATTAGAGTAATGAAAGGAGTTAGTCAATTACCATATGAGAAAGCAATTAGCTATATGGTTTGGCATCATGCCAGATGCATGGTACCGTAGCACGTGCTTTGTATTCATGCAACTTCAAATGTATAATGTACAGCTACAGTATGTTGGTGTGAATTGAATACTAAAGTATATTCTTTTCTGTGTTTTGCAGTTTTACAACATAAACGTTTTCAATATATTCATTCAAGAAAATTCACGCCTTGGGAGTTTTATTGAAGATTTAGTTGTTAGCTATCTGTCTAGTTTTGCATGGGAACGCAACTCAAGGGCAGAATATCCTTGTTAGGTATACTTTGCTAGCCAGTCAAATATAGATAAATCCAATTAGTGGAGTGGTTAAATTGTGTGTTTTGTTGTAGGTGGTACAGAATCTGAGTTCACCAACATGCACTTCAAACCTATAGCTCTGCACAAGGTGAAGGTAAGTTGGCCAAAATATTTACAAGCTGACAGCTAAGATAGGTCCATTTACCGTAAGCATGGTATAAACATGAATTGGGTAGTGTTTGTATGAATTGTGTTATGGGGTTACAGGTGATTAGACTTAGTCTGAGGACCACAGAGTACCTTCCAGACCATGTAATCCATTTAGTTTATCTCTCTTCACCTTTTTTCTAAAACTCAGGTTATCTGAAGTCATTCCACGGTGCCCTGCTGAAAAATACCCCAAAGTGGGGGCCTTTTTGGGTACACAAGCATGAGGGAGGGGACACACCTTACGGTTATGGAGCACAACAGATTGTGGGACAGACACCACCACCAAGGAACACTGAAAGGTATACAATCAAGACTACAACAGTAATGACACAACCGCTTTATTCTCTCTGCAGATTCTCAAAACACAATACAAATTTCTGTGGAAAGGGCAACTATTGACAAGAATTATCTGTCAAAGTCAATGGGCTGGGGGAGGTTTACAGACAGTACTTTGAGATGAGGGAGTTTTGGTTGTGCAGGGTTATGCTTAGACAGTTAATGTGTTGAGTGATTTAGGTGCAATTTCTTATCAATCTCCCATACATAAATTCATACTGTGCAAGAACCGCCTTCCTAAGACTTTTCACACCTTTAGCCCAGCCCATTCACATTGTTGACTGATCCTTCCTCTAAAAAGCAGCTCCTAATGTCCCCTCATTGTGCCTAAACAATATGCTAGATGGTAAAGATATCAACTGAATGGGACCAACAAAGGCATGTTGTCCTACGTCCCTTCCACAAAGTGTAAAATGCTAAGACCACAACCGTATCTTTCCAGGAGAAGTGCAGCACCAGGAAATCTTCTGCAAGAGGACCATCTAGTTGGTGGTTAAGAAGCCCTACACCACTTTTGGGTGGGAGTCTTATCTTAGCTAGCCGTTCAGGACAAGGCCATCACAATAAGCACAAGGAGTCTCAGCTTCCCCAGCCCACTATTGCCAGTGTGCCTTATAAAGGACTATGGCTGCGTTTACACAGGCAGCCCAATTCTGATCCTTTTTTCACTAATTGGTCTTTTGACCAATCAGATCAGATCTTATAAGGATCTGATGTGATTAAGACCAATTAGTGGAATAAAATGATCAGAATTGGGCTGCCTGTGTAAACACAGCAAGTGTTGCTAAGCGTAAGACTATTTAGAACATTGGTCTCCAACCCTGTTCCTGGAAAGCTACACTCCTGTAGGTTTTCGCTCCAACCCCAGTTGTAACTAACCTGGTTCAGCTTATCAACCAGTTAACTATTTGAATCAGGTGTGCTAGATTAGGGTTGGAGTGAAAATCTACAGGATGGTAGCTCTCCAGGAACAGGGTTGGAGAGCCTTGATGTAGAACCCCCATAAAATAAATATGGATATTTTTTTATCAACCTTCAAAATATGTCTCCCATTATGGATTCACAGAATATATTTCTACTGAACAAAAATATAAACGCAACATGTAAAGTGTTGTTCCCATGTTTCATGAGCTGAAATAAAATATCCCAGGAATGTTCCCTATGCACAACAAGCTTATTTATTTTACATTTTGAGCACAAATTGGTTTACATCCCTGTTAGTGAGCATTTCTCCTTTACCAAGATCATCCATTCAACTGAAAGGTGTGGCATATCAAGAAGCTGATTAAACAGCACGATCATTACACAGGTACACCTTGTGCTGGGGACAATAAAAGGCCATTCTAAAATGTGCAGTTTTGTGACACAATACAATACCAAAGATGTTATAAGTTTTGAGGGAGAGTGAAATTGCCATCCTGACTGCAGGCATGTTCACCAGAGCTTTTGCCAAAGAATTGAATGTTCATTTCTCTACTATAAACCACTTCCAACGTTATATTAGAGAATGTGGCACTAAGTCCAACTGGTGGCACTAAGTCCAACTGGCCTCACAACCACAGACCACGTGCAACCACGCCAGCCCAGGAAATCCACTTCTTCACCTGCTAGATCCTCTGAGAGGGTGCTGAGGAGTGTTTCTGTCTTTAATAAAGCCCTTTTGTGGGTGAAAACTAATTTTGATTGGCTGGACCCTTGGCTGCACCCTTGCCCAGTCATGCGACATCCATAGATTAGAGCCGAATTAATTCATTTCAAGTGACTGGTTTCCTTATATGAACTGTAACGCAGTAAAATCTTTGAAATTGTTGCATGTTGCGTGTATATTTTTGTTCAGTGTATATATAAGCTGTACAGGGCTCTGTAGAATCAAACAGATGCTAGACATTCAGATATCCAAAGAATGTTTGGTTATTTGTTCAAATCTAAAATACAAGAGTATACACAATTTAATGCTAACTCAAAAGAACTGGGTATTCAACAACAGTGTTATATGGTAAAAGCAACATACTAAAAAATAGTATGAACAGTGTAGTATAGTTTAGTGTGTCTGAGTGTGTTTCAGGTGGAGAGACACCTGACACACGCGCAGAGAATAGTAGTTACAGATTATTACACCAGATAATGGGATTTACCTAAAGACTTTTAAAGACATCTTGTCTATTTCAAGTCTTCTGTCATTGATCGAGACAGGTGGGTGTCCACCCCAAGTGCTGCATGTCATGATGACAGAGAGCTGTCTTGATCAATGAGTGAGAAGACTTTAAAGAGACACAATGTTGGTGCACATATTGCTGGATAATTTTATGGAGCAAAAAATATATTTTGGGATTGAGGGCAGCATTTTCACTTTTGGATGAATAGCATGCCCAGAGTAAACTGCCTCCTACTCAGTCCCAGATGCTAATATATGCATAGTATTATTAGTATTGGATAGAAAACACTCTGAAGTTTCTAAAACTGTTTGAATGATGTCTGTGAGTATAACAGAACTCATATGGCAGGCAACAACCTGATAAAAAATCAGAACAGGAAGTGGGAAATCTGAGGTTTGTAGTTTTTGAACTCAGCCCCTATCGAATAAACAGTGGGATATGGGTTATTTTGCACTTCCTAAGGCTTCCACTAGATGTCAACCGTCTTTAGAACGTTGTTTTAGGCTTCTACCGTGAAGGGGGGCCGGATGAGAGCTGGTCTGGCAGCAGCCTCGTTCTCAGTCATGCGCGTTCACATCAGAGGTAGCTCTCGTTCCATTGCTTTTCTACAGACAATGGAATTCTCCGGTTGGAACATTATTGAACATTTATGATAAAAACATCCTAAAGATTGATTCTATACTTAGTTTGACAAGTTTCTACGACCTGTAATATAACTTTTTGAACTTTTCGTCCGACTGGACCTGAACGCGCGTTTGGATTTGGTTACCAAATGCCCTAACAAAAGAAGCTATTTGGACATAATTGATGGACTTTATGGAACAAATCAAACATTTATTGTGGAACTGGGATTCCTGGGAGTGCATTCTGATGAAGATCATCAAAGGTAAGTGAATATTTATAATGCAATTTCTAACTAATGTTGACGGCGCAACATGGCGGATATTTCTTTTGGCTGTTTTGGGCTCTGAGCGCCGTACTCAGATTATGCTTTTTCCATAAAGTTTTTTTGAAATCTGACACAGCGGTTGCATTAAGGAGAAGTTTATCTATATTTCCATGTATAACACATGTATTTTTATCAACATTTATAATGAGTATTTCTGTAAATTCACGTGGCTATCTGCAAAATCACTGCATGTTTTGGAACTACTGAACGTAACACGTCAATGTAAAATGAGATTTTTGGATATAAATATGAACTTTACCCGACCAAAACATACATGTATTGTGTAACATGAAGTCCTATGAGTGTCATCTGATGATCATCAAAGGTTAGTGAGTCATTTTATCTCTATTTGTGCTTTTTGTGACTCCTCTCTTTGGAGGGAAAAATGGCTGGGTTTTTCTGTGACTTGGTGGTGACCTAACATAATCGTTTGTGGAGCTTTCGCTGTAAAGCATTTTTTAAATCAGACACTGTGGCTGGATTAACGAGAATGTTATCTTTAAAATGGTGCCTAATACTTGTATGTTTGAGAAATTTGATTTATGAGATTTCTGTTGATTTGTATTTGGCGCCCTGCAATTTCATTGGCTGTTGGCGAGGGGTTCCGCTAGTCCCCAGTCCTAGACAGGTTTAATAACGGAGCATTTTCTAAATTAAAACTGCGATTACATTTCCAACAATATCTAGCCTAATAGAAAGAAATATGGCATAAGCCTCAACCTTTGCACAATGACCAGACTGCACAAATGAGCCTAGGTAGGTAGGCAGACAGTATCTACCTACAGTCATGTCTATGTAACTGATGTGAAATTGCTAGCTTTTTAGCGGGCTGCGCGCTAACAGCGTTTCAATTGGTGACGTCACTCGCTCTGAGACCTTGAAGTAGTTGTTCCCCTTGCTCTGCAAGAGCCGTGGCTTTTGTGGAGCGATGGGTAACGATGCTTTGTGGGAGGCAGTTGTTGATGTGTGCAGATGGTCCTGGTTCGAGCCTAGGTAGGGGCGAGGAGAGGGACGGAAGCAATACTGTTACATTGATGCTGTTGACCCAGATCACTGGTGGCTGCGGAAAAGGGGGGTGAGTGTAACCGATGTGAAATGGCTAGTTAGTTAGCGAGGTGCGTACCTAACAGCGTTTCAATCGGTGACGTCACTTGCTCTGAGACCTTGAAGTAGTTGTTCCCCTTGCTCTGCAAGAGCCGCGGCTTTTGTGGAGTGATGGGTAACGATGCTTCGAGGGTGGCTGTTGTTAATGTGTGCAGAGGGTCCCTGGTTCGAGTCGAGGTAGATGCGAGGAGAGGGATGGAAGCTATACTGTTACACTTAGGCAAATATTTCTATAGTAAAACCAGCTTCCGTTTTAGAGATGTATAAAATGTAATTTTATTGTAATGTAATTTTATTTATTTATTTATTGTTGTATCGTTTCTCCTCACTGTTTTCTAGTACACATAGCTAGCTGTTTGGAATCCTGTCTTGCGTGATGCCTATAATTTTGTGTGATTGAAATGCATCCAAGGTCATAATCATAACCAATGTCAACCCTTCGTCAATTATGTTACATAGCTAGCTAGTAAAATTATTTACAGTTGCTGATGTTACACGTTTGCTAACAATTTATAAATGTGAGGTGTGGCGCATAGTAAGTTAGCAGGCGCCAGGCTAACTAGCTATCCAACTCCAGTAATGTGCTAACGTTTGCTGGAAAACCTAGCTTTAGGTTTCTGGTTGTAACAGCGTAGCTTGCTGTTTAGTAACTCGCCATATCTATGACTAAAAAGGGAAGAGGTTTAATTAACAATCGAGATACAAGAGATTTCCGATTGTAGAACCTATCTTATTTTTAGTCATAGATATGGCTACAGGTAGTTGTTTAGCTAGCTAATTTAGCTAATTAGGTAGCAAAATATAAAATATTTTGATTTCTCCCCTGTAACACAGTAGTATGTTAGCCCAATATGGGTTTCAGTAGTTAAACTAATGTTAGCTAGCTAGCTAGGTGTCTTGCAGGAAAAATTACTTACTTAGCTAGACACCGTGTTTGTCATCTGCCCTCTTGGCGCTGGTATCGGCTGTAGCTGAGCTTCTAACGTTAGCTAAATCCAACTCTTTGTTTCGAATCCTCTTCGCTATATTCAGATTAAAACATGTATGATTGAATTTCAACTTGTAGCTAATAGATGGTCCATTGACAAATTCGTGTTGATGAGAGGAATCACCTGAAGTCATTGCGTCTGGTAAATTCTTTCAGTATTGCCTAAAGGATTGTTGTTAGGGGCCAGAGCCCGAAGCACCGCCCAACACAAGTTGTAGTCTTTCAGAGATTGTAAAAATGTGTCGGCTTGTATATTTAGCTATGATTCCGCCGATAGGAACATCGCTGAAAGACGTCCAATGGCTCTATCGAACAAGGACAACCATATCTAAACACACACAAACTTAAAGTGTGATCAGTGGAACGTAGAGCCTTCGCGAAATGCCACAAAGCAGGACTACATGTATTTTTAGATCTCACCCCCCATCAATGACCTTGAAGCCGTCATAGAGTGTATAATTCAGTGCGCAAAACCCTGACCTGCCTTCCTCCTGGGCATCTATGTCTGAAACACATCTCACTGTCCTAGAAATGTATCAGACATGATGAAAACAAGCCCAAATTCCCCCAGGGTGAAATTCCCCTTTAACCCCATCAATGACGATGGCCTGAGTTATGTCGCCAAGATAATCGTGAAACCATGAACAGGCGTCAGAGCTCAGGCCTTCAATAAAATAGCATGATCACCAGCTTTTGGCAGATCCACAAACAAAGTAGCACATTTCATTTTAGTCTCTTAAGCATTGACAAGAACATTAACAACTAAAGTCGTTGCTGTAATAGTGCTATGCCCAGGCCTAAACCCTGATTGGTTTACATTCAAAATACATTTCTCAAATAAAAAAGAGCAAAGTTGTACATTTACCAATGATTCAAGCATCTTAGCTAGACAAAGAAGCCTTGAAATGGGGTGGTAATTATTAAGATCACTACTATCCCCGCCCTTATGGATTGGCAGCACAAGAGCTGATGTCCATACTTGGGGAATATTTCCTGATAAATGTTACATAAAAAATGTGAGTTATTGAGCCAACAATGATGCACACTTAAGCAGAGCAGTATCCATTGGTCGTCCCCTGTGGATTTATTGTTGTCTGTTGCTAGCATAGCATCCAGGACTTCTTATTCTGTAAATAGCCCCCAAAAAAGCTTTTGCTATCATTTCTCTGATCATTCAGCAAGTTTCCCCTGACAGCATCCTGCCCAATATCATTGTGAATAGGCTTAGAAGTTTTTTGAAAGAGAGAGCCCAGTGAAATAAAATGGTGATTAAATGCATAAATGATGGCATTTTTTTCTGTAATGAGGTCAGTGTCTGAATTAATTTGTTGTGGCAGAGAGGAAGTAATAGTACCCTTCAGGGATTTGACAGTTTTCCAGAATCGTATTAATCACCAGTTTATTATTAATCACTCTTTCTGACACTGATAGTAACTCCTTATTTAGAATTTCAGTGAGCTCATTGGCTTTGTGTGCTGACATGTAGAGTGTGGAATCATCTGCATACATAGTCAATCTAGCTTTGTGTAAGACCAGTGGCAAATCATTTGTAAAAATAGAGAAGAGTAACGGCCCAAGGCAACTGCCCTGAAGGACACAACACTATACATATCTGACGTTAGAGAAGCTTCCATTGAAGAACACTGGATTCCATTAGATAAATAATTTTCCAACGACGTGATGTTAGGTGATGCAAAGCCATAGCAAGTGAATTATTTGTTTGTTTTTCTTTTCAATTACAATGTATGATCAATAACATCAAAGTCGGCACTTAAATCTAACAATACAGCTACAACTATCATCTTATTATGCATTTATTTAACCAATCATTAGTCCTCTGAGTCAGTGCAATACAAGTTGAGTAGTGCCCTTCTATATACATGCTGAAAGTCAGTAGTTAACTTGTTCTCTGAAAAATAGCACGGTATTTGGTCAAACAATTCTCTCCATCAATTTACTAAGAACATGCAGCAAACTGATTTGGCGGCTGTTCGAGCCAGCAAATGGTGCTTTACTATTCTTAGGCAGTGGAATTACTTTAGCTTCCTTCCACACCTGTGGACACACACTCCTTTGGGCTTTGGTTGAAGATATAGCAAAAAGGGGTGGCTACACAGTCTCCTACCATTCTCAATAGTTTCCCATCAAGGTTGTCTATATCTGGTGGCTTATCATTATTGATGGATAACAATAGTTTTTCCACCTCTCCCACACTAACTTGACCAAATTTAAAACAGCAATCCTTACTTTTCATTATTATATATGTTATACAAAAATATGATGTCTCACTGTTCAATATTGCCATTTCACTTCTGAGTTTTTCCACTTTAGTAGTGAAATAGTAAATGAAATGATTGGCAATATCAAAAGGTTTTGTTATAAATGACCCGTCAACTTCAATGAATGATGGGGGCTCTAACAGTTCTCACAGTTAGTTTCTTAAATGGTGCATGCTTGTTAACAATTGGCATTAATAATTTTACAAATACTTCCAGTGCTACATCTGGATCCACTTCCTCATACACAGACCAACATAAATTTGTTTTAAATTTTCAATAAAAGAGTCCTGAGAAAACATGTTTTATGATCTCTTATAAATTACTTTAGGCCCAACCTTTGGCACTTTGTCTTTCCTTGTTATTGCCACAATGTTATTTTCACTACAGCCAATGGGAACTGATATTGCTTTGGATCAAAGCCCTGCAGCATTAGTGAAGAGTTGATCAATACAAGTGGATGTCACAGATCCAACACTATTGGTATGCACTCTAGTTGGTTGAGTGATAACCTGGGTCATATTACAGGCATTAGTCACAGTTTGAAGCTTCCTCTTGAGAGGCCCGCTAGTTGCTAACCAGTCAATATTCAGGTCACCCAGAAAATAGACACATATTATCAAGCATTGCACACATATTATCCAAATACTGTCTTAGCACAAAATAATAGGCTTTAGATGAGGCAGGTGAACATACAACCACAACACTTCAACAACATTTGACATAAGATCCTCTCTAAGCTTTACAGGAAAATCAGTCTGAACATATTCAGCAACACCTCCTCCATAGGCATTCCTGTCTTTTCTGTAGATGTTACATCCTTGTATTGCTACTGCTGTATCATCAAATAATTATCTAAGTAAGTTTCAGAGATAGCCAGTATATGATGATGTTAGCAAGCTATTAGATTTTTTAAACCTTATTTTTAAGGCTACATATATTAATATGGGCTAATCTTATCCCTTTCTTGGGTAGCTTATCAGAAAAAGACATAATAAAATAAATACATTCTTTGGCTGATAAAGTCAGTCAATCAGGCACTTGTGAGTGTCAGTTGCTGTGTGTGTGTGATATTGGGCTGAAGCTATTGACTCGGAAGCTTGGGTTTCTCCCTCCTCCCAGGCTTTTGGGATGGAGGGTGGACAATGAACTTGTCGTAGCGGATGTAAGCAATGTCCCCATGCTTTCTTTCCGCCTGTGGCACACAGCTTCAGAGAAGTCCTCGTTGAGGAAGATGTTGATTCCTCTCAAGTTCACGGCTTTCTCCAGAACAGCGATCTTTTCCTTGAACCTTAGGAACTTGACCGCTATTGGCCTGGGTCTGTCACCTGGGCTGGTTGCAGATTTCCCAGACCTGTGGGCGCGCTCCGCCTCAATCTTCCAATGATCCATCGGCAGCTTTGCAGTGATTTTTTTCTCACTTTCTCCTCAGACTCCGTCCAGGTCTCATGGGGAGACTGGTATGCCATCCACAACAATGTTATTCCTCCTGGATTGTCCCTCTAGATAGTCTGTTTCCCAGTCATTTGTAATAATGACTGACAGATAGTGCTGATGACATCTATCGTGGACTTACAGTTTGTTGTCAACTTGCTGCAAATCTCTTACAGGACATCCACTTCTGCCTGGGAGAACTGCAAACTGTTCTAAAAGTCTTGGACCTCTCTGGTCAGATAATCCATTATTTTGTTAGTTGAGTCCACTAGCAATTTGACAAAGCTATTTTCCTGTTTCTGTAACAATTGTTTGTAGATATTTAAAATATTTAAAAGATCACGCTTCTGTGAATGTCAAACTACTGTCTTCTCCATACCTCCCACCTTCTTTAGCTTTGGGTGGCATGATGGTAGAAACTTAGGTTACCTCTGGTACTCCACGCAATACCAGCCAGCACAGTTTGCAGGCCCGATGAAAACAGTAGGGATTTAATCAGCCACAAGCCCGGGACTATCTGCGGTCGCAGCTACAAGGGCTAACCGTGTCGTGGACTTTTTAGTGTCTGTAAAACCAGATTGATTCCCCTAATGGAGTAAGTGGATTCAGATGTGTGTGTGCGTGTGTGTGTGTGGTTTGTTTGTCTGTCTGTCTGTCTGTGTGTGTTTGTGTGAGAATATGTTTGTGTGTTAGCACAGGCACGTGCGTGAGCGTGTGACCCCAATCGAATGCAGATGGATTCAGTTGTCAGTCAGACATGTGTGATTGCAAGAAGCAGCTTGTTAACAACTGTATAAACATTGTTGCAGTGGCTGGAGTTTGATGCTATCCTGATCCCCGGTAAGACATTTTCACACAGCAGTGCTTAAACCGGTTAATTAAAGATTCACTCAGGCAAATATTGGAGATAAAAGAGCAAAACAAAGCAAACAACAAACATAGCGGAAAGGGCTCGTTAATACTCTCCTCTGTAATGGCTGATATTTTCCATTCAGATTAATTGGAGCCTCGTTTCACTTGCTAATTGCTACATTAGAAATGTACGCAACTTTTTAAAGAATACCCGTGATGAAGGACCGCTCCGGATGAAAGTAACTAACACATAAATTAAACAAATGAAGCAAACAACAGTGTTCAGACGAATGAACTGAATGTGCCTTCAGTGGGAGCGTTGGGAGCGATGTCTCCGTCAGGGTCCTTTTTCGGGCTGTTTTCAAAACAAATCACACTTAGTTAAATAATCTGCTGCTGAAATGACTGAAACAGAGTGGGATTGTGAAAATACAACAGGCTGTATCCAAATGACCCCTGGCACTAGCCTAGGCAGCCTCAGCAGCCCCAGAAGCACGCCAGAGATGGATAGCGGGGGCCCGGAACCATCAAACGCTCTCTCACTCTGTAACTCTCAAAGTGCTTTAGATGTGTGCAGCGATGGGGCCCATTCTGTGCTGCTAGTTCCAAAAACGCTCTCTGGGATTTTCTTCAAAAGTACCTCTGATCTTTGATATAAGCAAATGGAACTCTTTCACTTTGACTTGTGTCGCCTTGATTGTGTTTGACTTATCAGGAAAAGGTTTAGAAAGTATACAAAATTACCTCCTGACCCTTTGGCCAAGGGGAGATTATAAAAATCTATTTATGTAGCTTAGTGTGTTTTTCATTCAACAGATCTTGCCAGTGCATTATTGGTAATTGTCACATTGGTATAAGGATCGGGAGACAGGCGCAGGAATGCGTAATACGTTTTTTTTTTATTATTACCCAAATTACAGCGTGCCATGTAAAGGCACTGTCACCCACTGTCACCCCCTGACCATAGAGAGCCCTCTGGTGTAATAGGTCAGAGCGTGACTAGGGGGGTTTAACTTCTTTGATATAGGGGGCAGCATTTTCACTTTTGGATAAATTGCGTGCCCATAGTGAACTGCCTCCTACTCTGTCCTAGATGCTAATATATGCATATTATTATTACGATTGGATAGAAAACACTCTGAAGTTTCTAAAACTGTTTGAATGATGTCTGTGAGTATAACAGAACTCATATGGCAGGCAAAAACCTGAGAAAAAATCCAAACAGGAAGTCAGAATTCTGAGACTGGTTGATGTTAAAGTCATCGCCTATTAAATTCCCTGTAATATATGGATCTGTTTGCACTTCCTACGCCTTCCACTAGATGTCAACAGTCTGTAGAATGCTGAATGAAGCCTCTAGTGTGATGTGGGGCCGGATGGGAGGTGTTTCGGGTCATTGGTCTGGCAGATTGCCAGTTCTTGCTCACGCGCTTTCCTCATGATATCGCCTTGCGTTCCATTACTTATACAGACATGAATGAATGCTCCGGTTGGAACGTTATAGGATATATATGATAACAACATCCTGAAGATTGATTCTCTACTAAGTTTGACCAGTTTATTCGACTTGTAATATAACTTTTTGAAGTTTTCGTCCGACGCTTGCCTGCATCTGCGTGAGCGTTTGGACACGTGTACTACACATGCTAGCAAAAGTAGCTAATTGGACATAAGTAATGGACGTTATCGAACAAAACAACGATTAGGATTCCTGGCAGTGCATTCTGATGAACATAATCAAAGGTAAGGGAATATTTATGATGTAATTTCGTATTTCTGTTGACTCCAACATAGCGGAGAAATGTTGTTAAATCTGTGTAACATGATGTGTAACATGATGTCCTATGAGTGTCATCTGATGAAGATCATCAAAGGTTAGTGATTCATTTTATCTCTATTTCTGCTTTTTGTGACTACTATCTTTTGCTGGGAAAATGGCTGTGTTTTTCTGTGGCTATGTACTGAGCTAACATAATTGTTTGGTGTGCTTTCCCCGTAAATCCTTTTTGAAATCAGACATGTTGGCTGGATTCACAACATGTGTAGCTTTAATTTGCTGTCTTTCATGTGTGATTTCATGAAATATTGATTTTTATAGTAATATATTTGAATTTGGCGCGCAACATTTTTTCTAGATTTCGGCCAAGTGGGACGCTACCGTCCCGCCTATCCCGGGACGCGAGAGTCGCCAAGGAGTATAGGACGACAGCGACGACGCCGGGGTCCATGGCCACAAACAGCCCAAGGGCAACCCCAAAATCTTGGGGGAGGGCACAAGGGGCGGTCGGCTGAGCAGAGGAGAGAGCCAGAGACCTCTGGGAGTCGATGGAGGAGTTTGAGGAGGGATACCGGAGAGAGGTGTTGGCTAGGAGTATTCTGCAGCGCACTCGCCCTGAAGAGCGTGTCGTCAGTCCAGTGAAACCTGTCCCGGCTCGACATACCAGGCCACCAGTGCGCCTCCCAAGCCCGTTACGTCCTGTGCCGGCTCCCCGCACTCGCCCTGAAGAGCGTGTCATCAGTGCGGTGAAACCTGTGCCGGCTCCACGCACCAGGCCTCCAGTGTGCCTCCCCAGTCCGGTACGTCCTGTGCCGGCTCCCCGCACTCGCCCTGGAGAGTGTGTCACCATTCTGAGTCTCCAGCGACGGTGTCCAGTCCCGCTCCAAGGCTTGAGCCTTACTCTGCGCCGGTGCTCAGTCCAGGCACGGCATCCAGTCCCGCTCCATGGCCGGAGCCTTCCTCTGCGCCGGTGCCCAGTCCAGGCACGGCGTCCAGTCCCGCTCCGCACCGGAGCCGCCACTGACGCTAGTTGCCCACCCTAAGCCTCCCCATCTAGGTTCAGGTTTTGCGGTCGGAGTACGCACCTTTGGGGGGGGGCTACTGTTACGCCCTGACCATAGAGAGCCCTCGGGGTTCTCTATGGTGTAATAGGTCAGAGCGTGACTAGGGGGGTTTAATAGTTATTATAGTTCTATGTTGGTGTGTGAGTATGGTTCCCAATTGGAGGCAGCTGAATATCGTTGCCACTAATTGGGGATCATACTTAGTGTGTCCCTTTTCCCACCTGCGTTGTGGGATATTGTTTTGTTTAGTGCCTATGTGCGCTATGAATGGCACGTTCGTTAATTCTTTGTTGTTTTGAAGTGTCACTGTAATAAATATGTGGAACTCTACTCGCGCTGCGCCTTGGTCCACTTATTTATTCGACGGGCGTGACACAAACAAACATGTAAACAAAACACACTGAGTTGAAACCCAAACAAAAGAGTGAGGAGTACCTCGAATAAATAAAACAAGCGCACACTTATACAACACGGGACGAGACCTGTTATCATCTACACAATACAAGTGGCACGAAAGCCAGAACAACACAACACAGGTACTCACATGCACCAACGGACATTGTAACAACAATGGACAGCCCAATGGAAACATATATACTAATTACATTTACATTTTAGACATTTAGCAGACGCTCTTATCCAGAGCGACTTACAGTAGAGTGCATACATTTTATTACATTTTACATACTGAGACAAGGATATCCCTACCGGCCAAACTCTCCCTAACCCGGACGACGCTATGCCAATTGTGCGGACCTCCCGGTCGGAGGACCTCCCGGTTGCGGCCGGCTGCGACAGAGCCTGGGCGTGAACCCAGAGACTCTGGTGGCGCAGCTAGCACTGCGATACAGTGCCCTAGACCACTGCGCCACCCGGGAGATCAGTGGGAATAGGGGATAGGTGTGCGTGATGAAAGTTCCGGAGGGATCCGTGACAATAATAACTTTCATGGATTAAAGATGTTCATTAATTTCCCATAAAAATAAATGGGATGCTTGTTATTCCCCCGTAAAGGCCTTGTAGGAAGCTTTGCTCGAATATTACAGGTAAAAGATTGACAATATACTCCCAGCTCCAAAGATAAATAAATAAGCCCCCAAATCTCCCAAAATATAAAGCAGCCACTTAAAAGCAAACATCCTTAGGTCAAGTCTTAACTCTTTTCTATATGTTGAAGAAACACTCTTATATTAGTTTTTTTATCCAAACACTTTTTATTAAGTACTTTTATGAGGACAGAGTGATACAGAAATAGCCATATACATTTCAGTCCGAGAGCAGTTGCATCAATTAAATTTCCCATGACCACCATGGTCAGGTCAGGTGTGTTAAGGTAGAGAGAGCTGTAGCCAGGCTGATAAAAGTACAGTTTAGGCTAACTAGGGGATCTCAAGATGCCACTCTTTGAGGAGTGTTATACTATAGCCCTTCTAACGGCACTTGAGTTATCCTACTGGAGTTTTCCATATGGGCTCTCAGCTGGACTTTACTTCCCAGAATACCACTACCACCTGAGGGGGCACGAGACATAGGAGGAACCCCTGAGGTGTTCCCCTAGGCTCTCAGCTGGGGCCAGTTCAGTTCAACTGCCATGGCTATATCGTGTGAGAGGAGATTGGGGATTCAGCTGCAGATCACTCCAGTCATATGCTACTTCTGACCTCTGCCAAACTCTCACACGAGCCCTATACACCATGTATCAAAATATATCAAAATGTGTAGTGCTAAAACGAGCTATCTATGTGTTGGCATGGCTATAATAGTTTGTGGAGATTAGAAAGAGGAAAGCAATTTGTGTTATATAGAATGTACTTTTGCCAGTCTTGAAAGGGGAAACCTCAATGTAAAGTCACGTGAAGGGCGCTGATTTTAGCGATTGTGATTGCATTCGCACATCGCTTCAATGAACGATTGCAATGGCGCAACACGTTTCTTTTCTGGGTGGGAGTTTAAGTTGTGGACACTGCGTTGACTCATTGGCCGAGACACGGCAGCAAATGGAGGTTGGCCAAAGAAACAAGCTGACATGCCACAAGACATACGCTTCAAAGTCTGGAACATCACTCGTTTCCATCAAGGCCAACCAATCAAACTATCCCTCTTTGAAATATGAAGATGTTGTTTTACCATTGTCAGTCTGCTGTCTATTGTGGTTGAAGTACACACAATTGGAAAGCAGAAAATAAAAACAGCTAAATTAAATTTTATTGGTCACATAACCATATGTATTTGCTATCTTGAATGGCTGCTCTTTTCCATGTTGTTACCTCCAGATATCTTCTTTATCTGTTGGAGGATACCTGGTCCAGATCATTGTTGTGCTGTTTGCTCCCATTGCTGATGGACTACTTTGTTGAAAGAAGAAACGCTTTTTTTTAACAAACTTTGTTGAGGAGCTCCGAACAGGGTGGAGTGGGCGTATGACATTATTGTTACCTTAGCTGCTTTTATTTACTGCTTTCCAATTGTGTGTACTTCAACCACAATAGACAGCAGACTGACAATGGTAAAACAACATCTTCATATTTCAAAGAGGGAAAGATTGATTGGTTGGCCTTGATGGAAAAGTTTGGGAGTACAAGCTACTGTTCGGGAACAATGGAAGGCAGAATAACAACACCGACAACAATTATAAAAAGACACTTCTAAAGATAATTATGTTCAAGAAAAATAGTTGTCGAAAAGGTCTTGTTGTTGCTTGATTCTCTGTTAATGTTTTTGTGCTTGTCATTCTTATGGAAATCAAACGCCTGTGCTTTTCAAAGTTGATCCACCTTTGAAGACTGCCTCAATCTACCCCAGTCTGTTGGTTCCAACTGACTTGAATATCGGTTCTACATTCAAAACAGCAGATACCTGTGGGCCGTATTTCTCATTAACAGTCAAATGCATTTCAATCAGAAAACACATTTGCACGTCGGACAGATGTTCTATTCATAATGCCTTATGTTGCAGGATTCATCTTTTTTTTAAACACACCTGCAGGGTTTGCAAATTAGATAGCAAACAAAGAAGGATGGGCTGGAATGACAAAACAAATAAAATTCCACCCACCTTATGAAGGCTAATGCACCGTTTGAAAAGAGGGAGAGGTGGGGAACTGTATAATGAGAATGACTGGGAGAGGGGTCTTCATGTGTTTGTACATAATATCCTGAGGGTCTATTTTAATGTGACCAGATGCAGATTCATAAATGCTTAGTTGCAGATGACAATATTACATCCCATATTAGTCATTCCATTGGTGGGAAGGGGGGCAAGGGATCTTCAGCTTTAAAGCTGAATTTATTTTAAAAAGCCAATGACTAATTCATTTGCCATGAAATCTATGACAATGCAATGATGAAGGTTATGACAAAATTGGGCTCACAGGCTAAGTCACCCACAGGCACAAACCTTACCCCCATGAAACTCACCTATCATGTTCACTTCCTTAGGAGCCTTCTGTCAAAAAACCTGTGAAGTTGCTAATGGGGAGGTTCTAATAGAGAGATAGATACTTCTGGTGAATGTAAATGTATGGGGATATTTTAGCGAGAGCTAGCAGACTCCTGGGAGAGACTAGGCAGCTTCCTTCAGCTTGATGAAGCAGTTTTCTTACTTTAGCTGGCAGAGTGAGTGTGTCTTTGCTGTGAAGAGATACATTGTGTGTGTGTGTGTGGCTATGTAAGAGAGAGAGAGAGAAAGAGAGTGTGTGTGTGTGTGTGTGTGTGTGTGTGTGTGTGTGTGTGTGTGTGTGTGTGTGTGTGTGTGTGTGTGTGTGTGTGTGTGTGTGTGTGTGTGTGTGTGTGTGTGTGTGTGTGTCTCTGTGTGTGGTTCCCAGTGGACACAACACCCCCCCCCCAAAAAAAAGAGCAGTATTATTGCACTGCTCTTATCCACTACATGCAATTACTCCTGGAGGCCCTCGGACTCGCGCCCTTCTTGTGCATTGATTCTTGCAGATCATTGTGGTGTCACTCAGGAGAAAGCCAAGGAAAAAATTTAAGGACCTCTCAAAAATAACGTCTTTGTTTTTTTGGGACGAGAGAGCTGTTTTAAAAATAAAAAAAACTTTCTGTAAAGTATCAGCAATGGGTACATACAGAGTGCTTACTGTACTGCATAAATGTACATGAAGTGCTTAAATACAGTTGAAGTCGGAAGTTTACATACACCTTAGCCAAATACATTTAAACTCAGTTTTTCACAATTCCTGATATTTAATCCAAGTAAAAATTCCTTGTTTTAGGTCAGTTAGGATTACCACTTTATTTTAAGAATGTGAAATGTCAGAATAATAGTAGAGAGAATTATTTATGTCAGCTTTTATTTCTTTCATCACATTCCCAGTGGGTCAGAAGTTTACATACATTCAATTAGTATTTGGTAGCATTGCCTTGAAATTCTTTAACTTGGGTCAAACGTTTTGCGTAGCCTTCAACAAGCTTCCCACAATAAGTTGGGTGAATTTTGGCCCATTCCTCCTGACAGAGCTGGTGTAACTGAGTCAGGTATGTAAGCCTCCTTGCTCGCATACACTTCTTCAGTTCTGCCCACAAATGTTCTATAGGATGGAGGTCAGGGCTTTGTGATGGCCACTCCAATACCTTGACTTTGTTGTCCTTAAGCCATTTTGCCACAACTTTGGAAGTATGCTTGGGGTCATTGTCCATTTGGAAGACCCATTTGCGACCAAGCTTTAACTTCTTGACTGATGTCTGGAGATGTTGCTTCAATATATCCACATAATTTTCCATCCTCATGAAGCCATCCATTTTGTGAAGCGCACCAGTCCCTCCTGCAGGAAAGCACCCCCACAACATGATGCTGCCACCCCCTTGCTTCACGGTTGGGATGGTGTTCTTCAGCTTGCAAGCCTCCCCCTTTTTCCTCCAAACATAACGATGGTCATTATGGCCAAACAGTTCTATTTTTGTTTCATCATACCAGAGGACATTTCTCCAAAAAGTGAGATATTTGTCCCCATGTGCAGTTGGAAACCGTAGTCTGGCTTTTTTATGGCAGTTTTGGAGCAGTGGCTTCTTCCTTGCTGAGCGGCCTTTCAGGTTATGTCGATATGGGACTCGTTTTACTGTGGATATACTGTAGATACTTTTGTAACTGTTTCCTCCAGCATCATCACTAGGTCCTTTGCTGTTGTTCTGGGATTGATTTGCACTTTTCGCACCAAAGTACATTCATCTCTAGGAGACAGAACGCGTTTCTTTCCTGAGCGGTATGACGGCTGTGCGGTCCCAATGGTGTTTATACTTGCATACTATCGTTTGTACAGATGAACGTGGTACCTTCAGGCGTTTGGAAATTGCTCCCAAGGATGAACCAGAGTTGCTGAGGTCTACAATTCTTGGCTAATTTCTTTTGAGTTTGAAGGTAGGCCTTGAAATACATCCACAGGTACACCTCCAATTGACTCAAATTGTCAATTAGCCTATCAGAAGCTTCTAAAGCCATGACATCATTTTCTGGAATTGTCCAAGCTGTTTAAAGGCACAGTCAACTTACTGTATTTAAACTTCTGATCCACTGGAATTGTGATACAGTGAATTATAAATGAAATAATCTGTGTAAACAATTGTTTGAAAAATTACTTGTGTTATGCACAAAGTAGATGTCCTAACCGACTTGTCAAAACTATAGTTTGTTTAACAAGAAATGTGTGGAGTGGTTGAAAAACGAGTTTTGATGACTCCAACCTAAGTGTATGTTGACTTCCGACTTCAACTATACAAACTGTATGTGTTCGATATGGGGAGTGTACCTGTTGTTTATGCACTTTACCGGTACAGCAAGGTCCATAATTGGACAGCCTCAATCTCAGCAGGACGTACTGTCCTAATATAGACACTGTATACAGTAGTACTGATACCACTGTGCATGTATTAATAAGACGGTATTTGTAGTAGACTAAAATCAAACAATGTGATTAAAGGCCACTTTGATAGTGACGGTTGTTTCTACAAGGGTTTTAATTTCATGTTTTTATTCATTATTGTATTAGGGTGGGTGCCAGAACAAATAATGACATTGAAAGGATGCATGCTCAGGTACAGCCCATTAGCTGCCCACCGATTAGACACATTACTTCGCTAATAAGCAAGGCAAGGAGATGATTGGATGCAATAAACCCCCCTGTTCATTTGTTTGTCTCCCTACAGAGGAGAGAGGGTTCAGCTGCTGCTTACTGTTGGTTACATGGTAGTAATAACAACAAAAACTATGTGGTAACAACGGATACTTTTTCGTACTTACTTCAAATAACACAATTGGTAGCTTCTTGTGTACCAAAGAAGCGGAAGTGTAATTACAATGCAACTATGAATTGATAAGTACCTGGTAAACAGCGGGCTGGAAAATACATTTAAAAAATCCCCTGCTTATTGTTGTGTATTGTATTGATGGGTCATTCGCGAACGAAGGTCTCTGTTTGAACAGATCTTTTCGGTGAACGTCAGAAACTGAAGCACATCGGTGAAAGAGCTGTTCATTTGGCTTCCTGATTTGCATACTGCTACTACTGCATTTTGAGCTCAAAACAATATTTTTTTGCATAATTATCTGAAGAGGGTGAACCCTCACTGATACAATAAATAGTGGAGAGTGTCAATCTGGTCCATGCCAATTTTTTCATTGCGTACAAAATATATATATTTTGGCTGTCGGTCTAATAATTTGGTCAAGCAAAATTGTATTTAAACGTGCATTTCACAATCTGACATAATAGTAGCCTAACTTTTGGGCTTCATATTGAAGTTTTTTTTGTGGTTCTATGGCAAATAAAGCCAAATGAAAGACTCACTGAAAAGACTTGGAATGTCCATCACTAATGTATTGGGTTTGTGTCTCAAAGCATCATGGGAGTTGTGTGTATTGAGATGATCACGTTCTAGATAAATGGTTGATATGATTCCTGTCTCCCATCTCATCATTATTGAATTGTAATAAAGACATAGTAATGAAACCCATGAGATATAACAAAAGATATGCAACGAGTAAGTCTGAACCTACAAGATCTATTCTGTCTTACTAGAAGTACCAAATCTGAAACGTATTTTCCATGATACAGTCTAGGCTAATGTTAGCACAGTGTATTGCTAGCAGAGGCAAGTACATAGTCGAGCTAGCTAAGAGAGAGAGAGTTTGCATAGTCATGGATGGCAGAAAATGATTTGAGATGGACGTTGGAGCGGGAAAACAATGTGATTAAAAAGGGAAGAATATACAATGTGTAAAGGAAAGGACATTTATTCAACTGTGAAGGCAAACTTTGGAAATAAAAACTGCTAAATGAGCGAACTTGAGGATGAAACGTCAGTGAGTGAAGTGAAAGAAGTGCACATGACTAAGGAAAATATTGCTATGGTTGAGGAAAATATTGAAGTGAGTGACCATCAGGAGTCTATTGAGAAATGAAAAATGGCTTGAATTCAACCCCTCAACCCCTTTCCCCCACAACAACTGTAGACTCAGATTCTCAACAGTTGCACCATTCCAGAGCCCAACTCAAGAAAGGTCTTGATTAATGAATGCATATACAGTTGCAGCAGTATGAGAAGGCCTGCAAAACTGAGCAAAAAAATGGGCAGAAATGGGGAGATTTGATTAACCATTGTCACGTCCTAGGTGATGGAGGTCAGATATACCCCCTTTCCCAGAAACACCCACACATGGTCCCCCGTTGTGACCATATTCCCAAGCATCTCTGTGCAGTCAAACCTTTGATTTTGTGCCACCAGGGCCACAATAAGATGCCCCCTCTCTGAATGTCCAAGTGTAACCATCTCCACATGCGTTACTGCAGCTAGTGTTGCCAGCACTGCCACTGCCTGGGGGCACCCTAACGGAATCCCCACCGGCTAGGTACAAGGTCATCAAGGTTCTCATTAGCAGCTTTGAGAATTTCCTTGTATATTATGCTCTCCCATCAGGGGGCTCTGGTTTGTAGGACCAACCCTGCCAGGCAGGTTCAGAATCTTGAGGGGGCGGTGCTGCTCTAGAAGGTCTCTGACGGCATTTTGGCTGCATACAGGCCGCTTACAGCAGGCCCATAAAACAGATAGGGACTTCTCATTAGCGTCTGCGTCGTTCAGGTGGGTGTCTAGGGTATAGGGTGGTGTACCGTTCCATCAATATAGGATCATAAATAAATAAATAAAATGTATATTTTTTTTAAAAATAGTTCCCCATGATACAGTAGGACAGTAAATAAATTAGATGCATAATTTATTTTAAAATGCAGTTCCACCATGATAGGAGAATAAATAAACAAGATGTATAATTCATTACAAAATGAATATTCCTCATCTGCACAAAATTGAAAGCTCTCTCACAACCCCTGCTCACAGACATACATTGGTTCTGGGATATGCAACCATTTCCTTTCTTACTCACTTAACAACTTCTTTATGATAGGGGGCAGCATTTTCACTTTTGGATGAATTGCGTGCCCATAGTGAACTGCCTCCTACTCTGTCCCAGATGCTAATATATGCATATTATTATTACTATTGGATATAAAACACTCTGAAGTTTCTAACACTGTTTGAATGATGTCTGTGAGTATAACAGAACTCATATGGCAGGCAAAAACCTGAGAAAAAATGTGAGAATTCTGAGACTGGTCAATGTTCAACTCATCGCCGATTCAATTCCCTTTAAGATATGGATCTGTTTGCACTTCCTACGCCTTCCACTAGATGTCAACAGTCTGTAGAACGTAGGATGAAGCCTCTAGTGTGATGTGGGGCCAGATGGGAGGTGTTTCAGTCATTGGTATGGCAGAATGCCAGTTCCTGGTCATGCGCTTCCCTCATGATATCGCCATGCGTTCCATAACTTCTACAGACATGAAGGAATGCTCCGGTTGGAAAGTTATTGGATATATATGATAACAACATCCTGAAGATTGATTCTCTACTTAGTTTGACCAGTTTATTCGACCTGTTATATAACTTTTTGAAGTTTTCGTCCGAGTTCGCCTGCATTTGCGCGAGCGTTTGGACATGTGCACTAAACATGCTAGCAAAAGTAGCTACTTAGACATAAGTAATGAACATTATCGAACAAAACAATGATTTATTGTGGAACTAGGATTCCTGGGAGTGCATTCTGATGAAGATGATCAAAGGTAAGGGAATATTTATGATTATTTATAATTTCGTATTTCTGTTGACTCCAACATGGCGGAGAAATGTTGTTATGTTTGATTATTGCATGGTGTGCTTTTTACGTAAAGTTTTTTTTTTATCTGACACAGCAGTTGCATTAAGAACAAGTGTATCTTTAATTATATGTAAAACATGTATCTTTCATCAAAGTTTATTATGATTATTTCTGTTATTTGACGTGGCTCTCTGCAATTTCTCCGGATATCTTGGAGGCATTTCTGAACATGGCGCCAATGTAAAAGATTTGTGGATATAAATATGCACATTATCGAACAAAACATAAATGTATTGTGTAACATGATGTCCTATGAGTGTCATCTGATGAAGATCATCAAAGGTTAGTGATTCATTTTATCTCTATTTCTGCTTTTTGTGACTATTATCTTTTACTGGGAAAATGGCTGGGTTTTTCTGTGGCTATGTACTGAGCTAACATAATTGTTTGGTGTGCTTTCTCCGTAAATCCTTTTTGAAATCAGACATGTTGGCTGGATTCACAACATGTGTAGCTTTAATTTGGTGTCTTTCATGTGTGATTTCATGAAATATAGATTTTTTATAGTAATATATTTGAATTTGGCGCACTACATTTTTTCTGGCTTTTGGCCAAGTGGGACGCTACTGTCCCACATATCCCAGAGAAGTTAATGCCACCCTTTACCAAACACCAAAAAACACACACCACCCCATCCATCTCAATACATCCACCCATACCCACACACTGTGCCCTCTGTCTGCTGTTTTCATCTCCACCATGTTGAATTAGTGCTTTTGTGTTCCAATTAGTTATATTTGAAGATAGATAGAAAAGCGATAGTATTGGTGTCTTTCATTATTTGCCTCCTCTATGAGAACTTTGTAATTTTTAGAATAGCCATGGAGTAGTCTTTCTGTCTCTGAACAATTGGTTATCAAAATACAGTGTATCGACTACGAGAGCTATGCGTTTCCCTTTCAATCTATTTTCCTTGTAAATTGGATACAGAACTTCCTTCGGGAACTGGTCATTCATGCTTATTTTCGTGCCAGCAAGTCTTTTACCCAGGCTTTTAACCATTGTTTTATCTTTAAAGGAAGCAAATTTGTCAACTACTGGGCGTTCATACCTTTGCTCTCTCTGTCCGAAGCGGTGTATATGTTCGTCTTGGATTTTGTCGATAGCTTCGTGTGGGATCTGAAGCGCTGTAAGGAGGAACTCTAACTACACATTCAGGAACTTCTCCTTCTTTCTCTTGGATACCTGTAACTACCAGATTCTCTCTCATGGATCTAGTCTGTATGTCAAGTAAGTCTTCTCTCAGAACGATGTTCTCCTTTTTAAGTTCATTAACTTCGGTTTCAATCTTATTGACTGTCCCTTTTAACTTGTTTGTGTCTTTCTCCAATGTCGCAGCTTTTTCGTCACTCATCTTGAGGCTTGCCTTAAACTCTTTTATATATTTGCTGACTAGTTCAAGTATGCACAGTTTGTCATTTATTGATTTTAACAGATCGGTTTCGACCTTTACCATTCCCGGTGATGAAAAGATTAAATTGTCTGTGTCTGTAGAAGAGTCACATTTTTGTTTTGCCGATAGGTTCCCCTGTGTTACTCTCCGTCATGTTTGGGTGTTGCTTGTTTTCGTAATATTTGTTGATAAATTTCTCTAGTTTTATGATTTGTTTTGTGTTGTTATCCAGATTAAAGGTTTTTACCCACCAGATTATGAAGTGCAAATATTTAGTCTAATTTACCGATATTGAATATTACGTTTTAATCTTGAGGTTATCTACATTGCTGTGTTCCGTCCGCCATCTTGGTTTCTCTGGCACTAATTAAATCATGTCTTTGCTTCATTAATGGTTAACTAACAATCTGTTCCAAAATGAAAATTGAGGGTATATCAGCCAAAAGAAGATTTTCAGTAACCATCGGATCGCCACTCCTACGAATGGCCACTTTCCTCCCGGTGATTGGTGTATAGCACATCAGGTCTGCACCGTATCATCCATCAACCAATAGGTTGGAAGAAAAGTTTGTACAAACCAGGAGTTGGAAATTATTTTGCAATTGTTTAGTTCTGAACAGATCCACACAGCCTGGTATTGAACCAGGATCTGTACATGCGCAGCTAGCACTGCGATGCAGTGCCTTAGACCGCTGCACCCCTCGGGAGGCCTTTTTTAACCTGTGAAATCAAGTTTTTTACATTTAGCTAATTAAATTACTTCATCAGTCAGTGCAGAAAGAGCAGGCAAGCTAGTTGTATACATGCATGATGCACAGACAAAGACTATGGAGCAAGATGCAACTGAAATTTTGCAGGTGGGGAAAGAGCGAGAGATGGTTGAGGAGGAGGCTTGAAGCGCTGGGCATCTTTTTATGACAGGCGTTATATGAATTAGGTCCACAGAATTATACCTAGGAGGAGCGGCTTCTATGGAGTAACTTTGAATGTGCTTGAACTAGCTAGCTAACAAGCTTGTGTGTGTAGAGCTGTACCAGAATTAAAAACACGTCTTACGTTTTTGAAATTAATAAATCCAACGTGAAATGTTGATAACTAGGCCTATAGTAATCTTAACTAGCATTGAAAAAGTTTATCCATTCGTCTCTAGCTCAACGCTTCTTGAGGAAGACTCTAGTAGTTAAAACGCATTGCAGTTGTGCATCCTGATGTATTATGCTGACTGCTCCTATATGTATTATTTTGTAAATATATTCTGTTAATAGTTCACTAAAGTTAATAGCAATTTACTGGCTGCCTACTCACCTTATTTCTTAGATTACATGACATTTAGGGGCCTACCTTCCCACTGCCCTCATCTCATCTCTAGCTAATTAAAAATCTCTCTCCCTATCTTCTGAATCAAGTGCCAATGTAACGTCAGTATAGTCAGAAGCCTATGCTTCGGAGGGGGGGGACCCTATAAATGCACAGGCAAAGAATTTGAGCTTGCAGGCAGACACTGGAATATGTTTCTGAGTGACAGAGTGAAGGCTTTGCATTTTGTTGTGGGACTGGAAAAAAATGCCTGGAATGTAAAATAACTGGTTATTAACTGGTTCCCCTGTTTTTAAAATAACGCTTCTGTTCCGGAACAGTATGGATCACTTTTGTTCCAGGTTCCGTTTCTGTTCCTTGAAAAATGTCATTTTTTTCCGGTTTTCGGTTCTGTTCCCTGAACTGGTTCCAAGCCCTGGTACAGACGATGAAACATGCATTGAAAGCGTCTCAGGGTCAAGGGATACTGCACCAACGCTTGAACAGCGTCCTTCTATCCTACATGGATTTTATACTGTAGATATGTGGTAGTGGTGGAGTAGGGGCCTGAGGGCACACAGTGAGTTGTGAAATCTGTGAATGTATTGTAATGTTTTTAAAATTGTATAAACTGACTTAATTTTGCTGGACCCCAGGAAGAGTAGCTGGGGAGCCATAATAAATACAAATACAAGAACATTCCTCATTACTCATGAAGAGAGATCTCCACACAAGCTTTGACCTTCTCAAACCTCCGAACGCAAAAGCGACATTGCGACGTCAATAGGTGTCACGATCGTGTGGAGGAGAGACGGACCAAGGCGCAGCGGGATATGAATACATCTTCTTTTATTAGAACGACGAAGATGAAACACGAAACAAAACACTTATACAAACTATACAAAACAACAAACGACCGTGAAGCTATAAACGTAGTGCACACACACAGGCTACAAACGTTCAACATAGACAATTACCCACAAACACCTAAAGCCTATGGCTACCTTAAATATGGCTCCCAATCAGAGACAACAATAACCAGCTGTCTCTGATTGAGAACCAAATCAGGCAACCATAGACTTTCCTAAACACATACACTCAACCATAGACATACCTAGACACATACACTCAACACAAACCCATACACTACAACCAACACCCCCTATACCATATAATCACCCAAAACACACACATACCCCATGTCACACCCTGACCTAACTAAAATAATAAAGAAAACAAATAATACTAAGGCCAGGGCGTGACAGTACCCCCCCCAAAAGGTGCGGACTCCGGCCGCAAAACCTGACATATAAAGGGAGGGTCCGGGGTGGGCCCTAATATGGCGGCGGCTCGGGTGCGGGACGTGGCCCCCACTCCAGCATTGTCAATATCCGCTTCGGTGTCTCTGGTAGATCCTGGCTGACTGGCGGATTCAGCCGATCCCGGCTCACTGGCGACTCTGGCTGCTCATGGCTGGCGGGCGACTCTGGCTGCCCATGGCTGGCGGGCGACTCTGGCTGCCCATGGCTGGCGGGCGACTCTGGCTGCCCATGGCTGGCGGGCGACTCTGGCTGCCCATGGCTGGCGGGCGACTCTGGCTGCCCATGGCTGGCGGGCGACTCTGGCTGCCCATGGCTGGCGGGCGACTCTGGCTGCCCATGGCTGGCGGGCGACTCTGGCTGCCCATGGCTGGCGGGCGACTCTGGCTGCCCATGGCTGGCTGGCGGCTCTGGACGCTCATGGCTGGCTGGCGGCTCTGGACGCTCATGGCTCGCTGGCGGCTCTGGCAGATCCTGTCTGGTTGGCGGTTCTGGCAGATCCTGTCTGGTTGGCGGCTCTGGCAGATCCTGTCTGGTTGGCGGCTCTGGCAGATCCTGTCTGGTTGGCGGCTCTGGCAGATCCTGTCTGGTTGGCGGCTCTGGCAGATCCTGTCTGGTTGGCGGCTCTGGCAGATCCTGTCTGGTTGGCGGCTCTGGCAGATCCTGTCTGACGAATGGCTCTAGCAGCTCCTGACTGACGAACGGCTCTGACGGCTCGGGACAGACGGGCGGCTCTAATGGCTCGGGACAGACGGATGGCTCAGACGGCACTGGGCAGACGGATGGCTCAGATGGCACTGGGCAGACGGATGGCTCAGACGGCACTGGGCAGACGGATGGCTCAGATGGCACTGGGCAGACGGATGGCTCAGATGGCGCTGGGGAGACGGATGGCTCAGATGGCGCTGGGGAGACGGATGGCTCAGATGGCACTGGGGAGACGGATGGCTCTGGCCGGAGGAGACACACTGGAAGCCTGGTGCGTGGTGTAGGCACTGGTGGTACCGGGCTGGAGACACGCATCTCAAGGCTAGTGCGGGGAGAAGGAACAGGGCATACTGGACCCTGGATACGCACATTAGGCCTAGTGCGTGGTGCCGGCACTGGTGGTACCGGGCTGGGGACACGCACTTCAAGGCTAGTGCGGGGAGCAGCAACAGGATGCACAGGACTCTGGAGACGCACAGGAGACTTGGTGCGTGGCGTAGGCACCGGTGGTAATGGGCGGGAGACACGCACCATTGGACGAGTGCGTGGAGGAGGAACAGGGCTCTGGAGACACACTGGAAGCCTGGTGCGTGGTGTAGGCACTGGTGGAACTGGACTGGGGCGGGGAGGTGGCGCCGGAAATACCGGACCGTGCAGGCGTACTGACTCCCTTGAGCACCGAGCCTGCCCAACCTTACCTGGTTGAATGGTCCCCGTCGCCCGCCCAGTGCGGGGAGGTGGAATAACCCGCACCGGGCTATGTAGGCGAACCGGGGACACCATGCGTAAGGCTGGTGCCATGTAAGCCGGCCCGAGGAGACGCACTGGAGACCAGACGCGTTGAGCCGGCTTCATGGCACCTGGCTCAATGCCCAATCTAGCCCTACCAGTGCGGGGAGGTGGAATAACCCGCACCGGGCTATGAACACGTACAGGAGACACCGTGCGCTCTACTGCGTAACACGGTGTCCGCCCGTACTCCCGCTCTCCACGGTTAGCCTGGGAAGTGGGCGCAGGTCTCCTACCTGCCCTCGGCCCACTACCTCTAAGCCGCCCCAAGAAATGTTTGGGTTGTACTTGCGGGCTTCCAGCCTTGCCTCCGTGCTGCCTCCTCATATCGCCTCCTCTCGGCTTTCGCTGCCTCCAGCTCTTCACGAGGGAGGCGATATTCTCCCGGTTGTGCCCAAGGTCCCTTTCCATCCAAAATCTCCTCCCATGTCCATGAATCCTTTGTTCCTTGCTCCTGTTGCCACTGATCACGCTGCTTGATCCTTGTTTGGTGGGTAATTCTGTCACGATCGTGTGGAGGAGAGACGGACCAAGGCGCAGCGGGATATGAATACATCTTCTTTTATTAAAACGACGAAGATGAAACACGAAACGAAACACTTATACAAACTATACAAAACAACAAACGACCGTGAAGCTATAAACGTAGTGCACACACACAGGCTACAAACGTTCAACATAGACAATTACCCACAAACACCTAAAGCCTATGGCTACCTTAAATATGGCTCCCAATCAGAGACAACAATAACCAGCTGTCTCTGATTGAGAACCAAATCAGGCAACCATAGACTTTCCTAAACACCTACACTCAACCATAGACATACCTAGACACATACACTCAACACAAACCCATACACTACAACCAACACCCCCTATACCATATAATCACCCAAAACACACACATACCCCATGTCACACCCTGACCTAACTAAAATAATAAAGAAAACAAATAATACTAAGGCCAGGGCGTGACAATAGGAGTCAAGTCAAATGTTGTGAACTGAGAGCAAAGGACAGCCCTTTCAATCCAAGAGAAATTGTCTTAGCCAGGAACTACCTCAATGGACCAAAGTGGGTTGCTGCTACAGACATTGCTCAGACTGTGTCCTACACTGTTAAGACTGCATAGAATGTCATCTGAAAAAGGCACACAGATCCATTACTGTTGAGTAAAGCCACACCGAAAGAACCGCCAGTCCTGTCTGGTCCAGAACTGTTACTGGGTGACACCTTGACCCAGTAGTGGCTCACAGGCACGTTCTCAGGACACTGAATCAGCCGCACCCACTCAAGGATGTGACGAGACTGTGACACAGGCTCCTCAAATGCCTTCACCACAGTCTAAAGACATTGTTATTGAGAGTCACGTTGACCACCGTTACCCTACGAGAGATAGACGGGCACCAAGATACTTGCTTGTAAGTTTGTTCATAATTGTGGTTCATAATGGGGACAATATAAGTAGGTCGGGAGGGGGTGTGTATTGGGGTTGTGCCGAAGAGCATCATGGGAGTTGTGTGTGCTGAGATGATTGCATTCTAGATACATGGTCTACCATCTCATCAATATTGAATTGTTATAAAGATGTGGTCATGAAACCCATGAGACATAAAACTCTACAGTGCTCATTTCTACTGCATAGTGGATCACCACAGATATTCAGGTGGTCAGGAACACATTCACATAGACAGAGAGCTAGGAATCGCCAACTAGACGGGCCCCGTGTCCCAAGCTAACCCTCCTCCCCCATGTTTGTCTGCCCTCTGCCCAATGCGTTATGGGGCATGTGTTTGTGTGTGTGCTTCTTTCCACACCGCCCACCACCGTCACCCAAACCAGCTGCCTCTCATCAATATTAACTAGCTACTGTGACAGTAGGGCGCCCCTTGTGGCAGTCAGCGCCCCCCTGAGGACCCCTACGAGCCTCGTGGCCTCTTCTCCTCGCCACGCGCTGTCATCACTTATTCATCCAACACCTGTTTCCATTCCCCCACCCTCGGTAACAGGGGAGCCTGTGGCTAGTGGCTTATGTCTGGCTTTCCACTTTTCTAAATTGCTTCCTTGTGTTTTATTTTACCCCCCCCCCACCCCTCCCTTTGCTGCTGAATGCGCATGCAAAGTGAAACAAGAGACACATTTAGGTGGGCCCACGCAAATGCCCAATTGGAAATCAGTAAGGTTAATGCTGAGTGCTAAAGGCAGACCCATCGCTCAAGCTCTTCTCAGTCTGTTATGGCGGGGGGGTGGGGGGGTCGTCATCTCTCACATTTCCATCCTGAGGAGAATTGATTCCTACAGCTTTGCCATGCCAATAGAGTGTGTTACTCTTGGGGGGCTTTGTTCTTCCACCACTATTGGTGTATTGGGGAGAGTCCTGTCCTCAACTCTGCATTGTTGCAGTTCATTCCTATCAAACGAGCTCCGCTTACGATCGGTATCAGATTCACCTTATTACCCAAATCGATTCGAGCACAAACGGCATCACTATTGCTCCAGTGTTGCTGCTGCTGCCTGCTAGGTATATATTTTATTTCAGGCAAACTCAAGGTTACCCAAACAGAAAGAGCTAGAGCTGAATCAAACATTTGTTTTTATACAGCAGTTGATTTGCCGCGAGGGAAAAATGTGCCATTGTTTTTCATGACAAAACGATTAGGCCCCTCTCTGGCAGTACACACAACAACAGCTAGTCAGTTAGCGCTCTTGTTTCTGTCTCTCCCCGTGTCAAGGCTTGGGGAGAGGATTCCTTTTGGATGAGACACAAAAATAAAAAGAATGCACGATGAGGAAGAATGGAGCTGTCAAACGTAATGATTCCTTGAATAGTATTTCAGTTTTATTAGTCAAACTTAATAGCTTTGAATGAGCTGTGAGGGATGCAAAAGCCCTTTGTTCAAAATCAAAACTTATGGCAAATGGTTTTAGTAATCAAATAATACCTTCTGACAATTGCATTTTGTTCCTTCACTATTCGGAAGGAATCTCTTTTGATAGTATTTTTGTATAAATGATTAGTGGCAGGTTGAGCACAAGAAAGAAAGAAAGAAAGAAAGAGAAGTGCACACAATGGCCGCACACACAGGAAGAATCAAATAGCAAACACTAACATTGATTTTCATTGGCTGAGACCACGACATCAAACACATTATCTCTTCCATTGTGCTCCCAGACAATATCAAATATGTGAATTATTCTTTGAATGGGAAGTGCTGCAATTAATAGAATTCACATTTTGACAGTGTTTGTCAAAACCTAGCCTTGGACCCTCCAAAAGACCAATAAATATTGGAGATGTTGGGTTAGCATGTGCAATGTTAGGGGTAGAATTCTGCAGTAGAAATAGGATAAAGACAGTGTTTGATTGTTCAAAGAGATATACCAATGGATGAGTTTAGTGTGAGCTAGTGTGAGATATAGGGCGCTGTACTCACGTTGGATATCGATGGTGACAATGGCATCTTTCCCATTGGGCAAGGCCTTGTTTGAGGCCCGACAGGTGATTTGTTGGCCTGTCTCGATGTTGGAGGCAGAGAGGTAGAGTGAGCTGACTGTACTCTCCCTTCGCTCGTCCCGCAACAGTGTCTGAGGAAACAATGCAAGACCAGAGGTCCCTATTATCATCACAAGATGTCTTATTTAAATGACATTTACACTGTGTTCATTTAGCATCTTTATCCAGAGTGACTAGAGCAACTAGGCAAGCACACATCACATCAAATAAGGCAAGCACACATCACTGCCATTGCAAGTAATACAGTAGGTGGGTAGCAATCGATTTACAGTACATCATGCAATATATACAAACTGTATGACCTCATGAATCTCAAGAATGGCTTGCCCTGAATTACATAGTAATAACGTGGTAGTAACATATTTGTAATTACATATTATAGAGTTTAGTTGTACATATCTTGCAGATTTCTGATGTCATACTGGACAGATGGAATCAGTCATCTCTCTATCGTTTGCCTCCATTTGCATGCCTTGATATGCCAAGCCAAGTCATGATCTGACTCAAAGTGTGTTTTTCCAAAACCCAGCTTCATCCTTCATCTCTGTCTCCAAAATGATTTATCCTGATGCGTCTAAAATGGAGCTGTTAACAGATTCAGATGAATCAAAAAGACTTGACATCCTAACAATGTGACGTGTACTCAATATGATGCAATCATTATCAAATGTGACACATTTCGAATGTTCTATACAGATGCTGATACTAAGTACTAACAAAGTAGCTATACACTCTCCGTGTCAGTTATTAACCATCAAGATCCCAATATAATTATTTTCCCAAAATAGTCGTCTCTTTTTTTCAAAACGCCAAAAACATTTCTCAAGCTTTGAGACATTTAATTAATCAGGAAGGAGAGCGCTGATATAGAAATACATAAGTGGCTATGTCTAAGTGGCTTGCCTGTGTCTAATTCATGGGCTTACAATGAGTGAAGGGAGCGCCCTCCAGTCAGTTTGTGTGGGTTAGACTCACCCCAGAACGAGCAAGATCACACTGCAAGATTAAACGCGGCCTCTCACTTTCTCAGTTTCCTACTCAGGGCTGACAAAGTGAACAAATTGCCCATGAACACATCCATAATGTAGAGTGTTGGAATGCTTTCTCTTTTTTGTCATGTTTAAAGCAAAACGTCCATCTTGCCCCGTGAATCAAATAAAAAATCTCAGCTGCCATTAAACTGACAGAGCGAGGCCTTTTTCAGGACACTTCGAGGAAAGGATGAGTAAACAGAGGAGAAGAGAGGAAGAGTGGGAAGGATTCCTCCAAGTGAGGGAAGAGAGAGTACACCTCTTATCAAGGTCCAAAAGACACATTTCAGGTGCACAATCAATTTATTTATGTAAACTTAATTTCAGTGCATGCACCTTTAAAACTTTTTAGTGAGTGCAACTTATCTAGATTCCTGTCTTGTATAGAGTTATAATAACAGTTTTATTAGTATGTATTGAATTTATCCGTTAATAAATACAGTACCTACAGTACATACAGTACATGTAGCAAAGAGGTTTGGATCTCTTGGCGTAACAGCTATGGTGTCAGGTTGACATTCACTGGAGTTCTGGTCAGTGCAACCCCCTGAATTCTATACATTGGTGTCAGAGGTGGGATGATGTTACTGTGATGCCATCAAAGTCTGGGTATGAGTGACTGCAGATAGAAAAGTGATGGGCGCTCTTTCCGTAGGAAGGGGACATTGTAGCAACCTTAATAAGTCCGCTTGAATCTCTTGGTGTAATGGTTAAGGTGTTGAATTTGTTTCAATATGTACAAATAGCGATGTCCTGTTGAAAGAGTCAGGTCAGCACAGAGATCACTCAAAAATAGCCCAAACCATACCCAGTCTAGATCCGTAGCTACAGTGAAATTATAAAACTGCAATTTTAGAATGGGAGGGGACATGTCCTGCCCCATCCCTAGTGGAAGTTACGCCCACATCCTTACCTTAGAGTACATGGCGCCATTCAGGACCTGCCCGTTGCGGATCCAGATGATGGAGGCGGCAGGCTTGGCATTGTCGGCGTGGCACGTCAGGTTGAGGGGGTCGCCGGCCCTTAGGCTCACCACAGGCGCTCCAACAATCACAGGGTCATCAGGGGGAACTGTGGAGTACCATAAAGATGCATTTATTTGATTTGCATTACTTTCTATTAGATGTGTACTGTTGTAGAGCAGTTAAAGACTTACAATAGTGGTTCATCCAAACAACAAATTACATATTGGTTTCTTTGCCCTGTAAGCAGTTTATAGACATGGTAAAACAGCAATCCATGCTTAGGTTTTGCCACTGTCTCTAAATGCTAAATCTTCAGCATGTTTGGCCCAAAACCAATGCAAGTGTAAAAGGCAATCAATATGTTGTTTTGCAATTTCGATGAACTATCCCTTTAACAGGCTCTGCTATGACATTGTATGCCAACTCAGGGTAACACGTCTGATGTTTCAGTCCGGGAAGAAAACGTACAGTGCCTTCGGAAAGTATTGACACCGCTTGACTTTTTTCACATTTTGTTGTGTATTCAACCCCTTTGTTATGGCAAGTTAAAATAAGTTCAGGAGTAAAAATGTGCATAACAAGTCACATAATAAGTTGCATGCAATAATCGTGTTTAACATGATTTTTGAACGACTACCTAAAACGCTATGTCTGGCACAAACCCAACACCTCTCATCACAATCTCTGTACCCCACACGTACAATTATCTGTAAGGTCCCTCAGTCGAGCACTGAATTTCTAACACAGATTCAACCACAAAGACCAGGGAGGTTTTCCAATTCATCGCAAAGAAGTGCACATATTGGTAGATGGGTAAAAAAAAAAGCAGACATTTAATATCCCTTTGAGGATGGTGAAGTTATTAATTACAATTTGGATGGTGTATCAATACACCCAGTCACTGCAAATATACAGGCGTCCTTCCTAACTCAGTTGCAGGAGAGAAGGAAATCGTTCAAAGATTTCAATTTGAGGTACATTTTGACTTCAGAACAGTTACAGAGTTAAATGGCTGTGATGTGAGAATGGATCAACAAGATTGTAGTTACTCCAACATACTAACTTTCATAAGAGTGAAAAGAAGGAAGCCTGTTCAGAATACAAATAAGGCACGGAAGTAAAACTGAAAACAAATGTGGCAAAAAACATATTTTATGTCCTGAATACAAAGCATTATGTTTGGGTCAAATCCAACACAGCACATCACTGAGTACCACTCTTCATATTTTCAAAAATGGTGGTGCTGCATCATTTTATGGGTATGCTTGTCATCTGCAAGTTTTTTAGGATAAAAATAAATGGAATAGAGCTAAGCACAGGCAAAATCCTAGAGGAAAACATGGTTGTTTGCTTTCCAACAGACACTGGGAGACAAATTCACCTTTCAGCAGGACAATAACCTAAAACACAAGGCCAAATATACACTAGATTTGCTTACCAAGACGACATTAAATGTTCCTGAGTGGCCTACTTACAGTGTTGACTTAAATTGACTTGAACATCTATGGCAAGATCAAGAACCAACTTGACAGAGCTTGTAAGAATTTCTAAAAGAAAATTTTGAAAAAATATTGAATGCATTTTGAAATCAGGCTGTAACACAACAACATGTGGAATAAGTCAAAGGGTATGAATACTTTCTGAAGGCACTGTAGAATAAAATACACTTAATTTCAAAGCAGCATGGGGGCTGAAGTATATAAATTCAACGTAGTCACAAATCCAAATATTGTACATCATCATGAACAAGTAGTCTACATTTCAAATACACATTCAGTGGTAGGAAATCACTTAGATTGCATTGCATAGGGGCTATACATCATCATCCTCACCCCTGCTACTGCTTTGTGTGGTCTGACACTTCTCACAGGTGAGCGATTACTCAGAGGCAAAAGAGGAAGCAGAAACCAGAGAGTCTGCCTCCTTTCATGCAAGAGAAAGATGAAAAGAAAGAAAGAATGAAAGAAAGGCAGAAAGAAAGACCGAAGGAAAGAGGGTAGCTGGTTGGGGAGAGTTTCGCCGAATCCCAGCACGTTAATGACACTTACATTCTTGTGTGAAACCAGCTCTGATCACCCTAGATTTGTATTCAAACTCCAGGGAATTATTGATTAAACACTCAGCTCATTAGAGAGCAGATCTGGGGCACGCCTAAATCAAAGGCAACATGCAGCTGGCACATCCTGAGTGCTTGGCAGAAAGAGATTAAGGGAGAGAAGGGGAGAGAGAGAGCAGCATCTGTCAATGATCTCTCTGTCACCCCTTAACATGCTCAATATGCACTTCCATACACTTCATATGTAACATATTACATGATACAGATACAAAATAAGGCCTATCGTCATCACCACCACTTCAATGCAATACTTAGACATTGGACATCACCACCGCGGCCTTCTATCACCACTACTGCCTTCGCTGCTTTCACTTCATTAGCGTCATCCGTTCTTCTTCCCTCCCAGGGGTAAATTAGGAGAGGTATAGCTCTCTACATGCAGACAAATGCCTTATACGGCACGTTGGCAGCAGCAGGGGAGTTAGAGAAAGAGTGTGTGATGGAGATGGAGTTTGAGAGAGCTAGCTGACTTCATTAGGGCATGACTTGGCCTCTTTGCTCATTACTCATCCCTCACAGCTGGGGGAGGACTGATTAGAGCCTTGGCAATTGCTTTCACTTTTGTCAGCCATCTTTGTTCAGCACAGTTACAATGAGACTGGTAGAGCCAAAGATTGTCCATTATATTGACAAGATAGTCAAGTGACCGCTGTAACAATGGTAATACATGTCCTCAAAGATGAAAGGCAGCCGGTAGAAGGCGAGATCACATGGGACCATTATAACCAATGAGAGGGAGGATACAACAGGCCATAGATATAGATAGAGGACTCATCTTTCGATCTGTGCCATTATAGCGTTTGTGACAGCATGGGCAGCGCCATTGAGGCTACCTTGCACTTCTTCATTGGCTGATTGCTCCCAACTCATAGGAATCCCCACCCAGTTAACTACTTTATAATGGTGGAAGCCCAGTGGCATCGCGCAATTTCAAGCATTGAGCATTGCATTTACAGACGTACAAATATCATAAGCCCCCAAAAATGGTGAGAGGTCAGCATTCCTTGGTTCTATGATATTTGTGCATCTGTAACTTTCTCACTCATCATTATTCATGATTCATTCAGGACTATGCATAATTATGGTAGCATCAACATTAATGTACAAGTAATTAAAGACATATTCTATTCTTATTTACAATAAAAGTGACTCCAAAACGACACAATACATTATTTGTCATTCATTTCTATTGGGCACAAAATAATATTAAACACAACCAAAACTAACAGCAAATGCATCCAAAAATGTAGTAGTCTCAAGCTTGATGTAATCATTGCATGCTAGAAATATGGGACCAAATACTAAACTTTTGACTACTTTAATACACATATAAGTGAATACATAGTCCTAAAATGGGAGGACTAATCAAATCAAAGTTTATTTGTCACGTGCACCGAATACAACAGGTGTAGACCTTACAGTGGAATGCGTACTTACAGGCTCTAACCAATAGTGCAAAAAAGGTATCAGGTGAACAATAGGTAAGTAAAGAAATAAAAACAACAGTAAAAAGACAGTGAAAAATAACAGTAGCGAGGCTATATACAGTAGCGAGGCTACATACAGACACCGGTTAGTCAGGCTGATTGAGGTAGTATGTACATGTAGATACGGTTAAAGTGACTATGTATATATGATGGACAGAGAGTAGCAGTAGCGTAAAAGAGGGGTTGGGAGGGGGCACACAATGCAAATAGTCCGGGTTTTCATTTGATTACCTGTTCAGGAGTCTTATGGCTTGGGGGTAAAAACTGTTCAGAAGCCTTTTTGTCCTAGACTTGGCACTCCGGTACCGCTTGCCACGCGGTAGTAGAGAGAACAGTCTATGACTGGGGTGGCTGGTGTATTTGACAATGTAGAGGTCCTGGATGGCAGGCAGCTTAGCCCCAGTGATATACTGGGCCGTACGCACTACCCTCTGTAGTGCCTTGCGGTCGGAGGCCGAGCAATTGCCGTACCAGGCAGCGATGCAACCAGTCAGGATGCTCTCGATGTTGCAGCTGTAGAACCTTTTGAGGATCTCAGGACCCATGCCAAATCTTTTTCGTTTCCTGAGGGGGAATAGGCCCTCAGGAAAACCTCTTCACGACTGTCTTGGTGTGTTTGGACCATTCTAGTTTGTTGGTGATGTGGACACCAAGGAACTTGAAGCTCTTTCAGGAGGACTATGTACATAAAGTGATGTAATTTCTTAACAGTTCACCCGATATCAATGAAAATACCCTCAAATTAATGCTGACAGTCTGCACTTTAACTTCATAGTCATTGTATAATTTGTAATTCAAAGAACTGGAGTAGAGAGCCACATTTTTTTTTATAATGATCACTGTCCCAATACTTTTGGAGCTCACTGTATATACTTTTAAGTAACTTCAAGAATAGTTTAAAAAGTGAAAGAGTAAATAAAGTACAGGCTACAACAACCTTCACCTTGACCAAAATCTGCACAATACATTTATCAAATATTTTCAAATCTGAAGATGAAGATCCGAAATGTGAAACATCCCCCACAGCTTGAACGGATACAGTGAGAATAAATGGTCACATTGAAATTTGAAGTCATTTTTAAGTCATTTCATGAAGGTGATGTAATGGTGGAGTACCAGTCAATATTTATACATTATCAGTACTCTAAAATCAAGTCATAATGGGGCAATTTCCTCCCTGAGTTTCCACGCTAAATTTACATTTACATTTTTTTGTTGTTATTGTTGGTTATTGACAATGTGGAGTCTCAGGATATTGTGATGTTGGAAGAAAAATAATCTTTGTGTTTTTATTTCTTCCCTATCCACTAATGAGACCAGCAAGGAGACAATAATGTCAGGTTGACAACCTGCATTTGGTTTGCTTTCAGTCTCATTTGTGGCACCCTATTCCCTATTTAGTGAAAAAAATAGAGAATAGGGTGCCATTTTGGATGTGGCCTAAGACAAGGAACCCAACAGCATGAAAAGGCAGGCAGGCAGTTGAGGACAGATGGCTAACAGTAGCGGCTTGTCTTAGATAATAATGTAAATGTGCTTGTTTATGATATGTTGTGCCAGTGACAGCTGTAGTGTTTGTTGATTTAGCATCACAGACCGAGAGATATTGAAAATGGTCCCCTGTATTGCACCAGTCGGCGCAGAAAGGAGCCCCATGAATTATTCACTGCATTTGGTTTGCTTTCAGTCTTTCTTGGTCAGCGTTTCAAATGGCACCCTATTCCCTATAGGGTGTGCTACTTTTGAACAGATCCATTTGGTCCCAGGTCAAAAGTAGTGCACTAAATAGGGAATAGGCTCCCATTTGGGACACAGAATCAGACTCTGGATGAGCATCAGGTGACACCAACCGCACACACATTTTAGAGGTATGCACCAGCTATGCAACAGGCCTTGGGAACTCCACATAAAATACTGACCAGTGCGGTGAGTTCACCCTACCACCCTCCCAGGTCTTGTGATGTGTCGTCCGTGATGTCAGAAATGAGGGAACCAGCTGGCACTTTTGCAATGGGTCGGCAAAGGAGCTAATACTGCGTGACTCATTACACGGGCCTAATTCACAACATCAGCAGTGATGTTTGGTCTCCGAAGCCAAGTTAGACCCCAGAGAGAGCAAGGGAAGCGAGAGAGAGAGAGAGAAAGAGAGAGGGGGGTTGAGAGAGGGGGAGAGTGACAGGGAGAGAGAGAGAGATGGGGCCCTCCTTTCCAGTAACCCCATCATCATTTCTACCATGTTTGTGAATGTGGCACGGCCTAATGGCTCCAAATTGACGATTTAACGTGGCCAGTCTCATGAGCTGGCCTAAATAGAGGTGGACTAAGCACCCCCTCCTTTAATTACTGCCGCTGGATGCAAAAAGCCCACTCTCCTCCCCTTCTTTCTCTATTTCTCTCTCTCCACACTAGAGCCTTGTTTTTTGTCACCAAATTACATTTTCTTTCTCTCCCCTTGATTCACTGACCCCTTAGGAGGGACCAAGTCATTCAGTTCTGTAGATGGGGAAAATTGCCAGGAAAAAATTGCTATTTAATTTAGGAAATAAACTGAGGGGAAGGATGACTTGGGGAAAATGTGATTTTCCCATTTTCAAATGTACCTGGATCTGGTTGTGAGATCTTAAGATGGCCGCCTCGCAGGAATTGGTGGCCGGGACCGATTAATCACTTTGTGGGTTCACTGGCAGTGCCACATTTGTGCCTTCACCCTCGCACTCTAACCCTCCAAACTTTAAGATGGATGACTTAATACATCCTCTTCTTCACGTCAGCTGTTAGCATACACTTAGCACACACATGCAGAGCTGTCGGCGTATCCTTCTTGAAAGTTCTACGCTATGTTCTAAGTTCTATGGTATGGCACGCACAACCCAACATCCAGATAAAAACGTGTCCAGGGCAGGATTTTGCAGGCAAGAGAAAACGTTTTCTTCTGGAGATTTGGTTAGGGACAAATTATCTTCTACCAGCCTAAGTTTTCTACCTCCTCTTTAGGCTTTCACCCTCATTTCCCCCACATTTATCCATGCCATTGTAGCCCTTCACTCGCTTGAAATTGAATTGAAAGAGTCAGTAACAAGTCTCCACCGCCAACAAACAGCACTGAAGGAGATTGGCAGCACATCTGTGTCTGTGTGCGTCACATTCGCAGCAGGAGGACTTGCCAGTGTTTGCCTGTCACACCGTAACACCTTGCCTTAGTGAACGTTACCTCTCCAGATAAGGGAGATGCCACTGAAGTTATTTAAACGGGGTCCCTAAGCCCGAGATAATGTACAATTTGTTTCACCGCTCTGGCTGGAGACTCCGGAGGGGCACAGTGTCAACTGATGTACAGGCAGGAGGAGAATGGAAGAGAATGAAGACATTCTTTCAGTCTCTCGTGCCGGCAAGGATTTGTTGTGCCAAATACGAAGTAGGAAGAAAAATACTTGTGGCCATGCCTCCCATCCCTCCTCTGTGAATCCATGACAGATCTAAAGCAATTAACAAGTTTTCACTGCTAAAGACATTTCAAAGCTGGCAACAGCCATCAGCCAAGTTTTAATTAGGAGGAAACGTGAATAATCTGTTTAAATTAGTTTATCCGTCCAAAAATTAAATATGTTGTAGTAAATAGGAGGGTTATCGACAGAATTAATTAGACTGACTAGATTCTGATAGTAGTTACAGTATCCCGACAAAGATTCCAATGTGTTAAGATGAGGTGGTTTGGGTTATTCCACACATCAATCAGATTGATTGGTCTGGTGAGAAGTGAGTTAAACACAGTCCTAAACAATCCACCATCTGTGGATGCTTGAAAACATCTCATTAAGGTGTTTTTCACTGCTAATTAACATGTCACAGACAATGTATAAGGCACATCATATAAGGTGTGACCAGAACCAGATTCATTCCCCACAAATAATGGCTCCTCTCGGAGATTCAGATGTTATTCACTCCTTAATAATGTGTATTTGAGGCCATTCATTTATTATTCACTGCTAATTAACACGCAATAGACAATGATGCCCTTCATATGAGGTGTGATCAGATTCATTCCACACAAAGACTGGCTCCTCTTTGAGATGCATTCAATTTAAGTAATAATATCCGAGAAGCCTGTGTTTGGAGGATATAGGCATGGGTGTTGTCAGACCCGAGACGAAACAGCGGCATTGAGGGAATAACAGCAAAGTAGCTGCATTTGCATTTGTTTAAGCTGTTTTCAAGTTACATATATTTGGATACATTAATAAGAATGATCTAATGATGCGTGATTTCACCAGGCACAGAAAATGTGTGTTCTTGTCAGGACACTGTTGTTCAGAGGAGCTAGTCAACAACACACAATCTTTTTTTATTTTACCAGGTACGTTGACTGAGAACACATTATCATTTACAGCAACGACCTGGGAAATAGTTACAGGGGAGAGGAGGGGGGATGAATGAGCCAATTGTAAACTGGGGATGATTAGGTGACCGTGATGTTATGAGGACCAGATTGAAAATTTAGCCTGGACACTGGGGTTAACACCCCTACTCTTATGATAATGGACATGGGACCTTTAGTGACCACAGAGAGTCAGGACACCCATTTAACTTCTCTAGGGTAGGAGGCAGCATTTTCATGTTTGGATGAAAAGCATACACAAATTCAACTGCCCTCTACTCATCCCCAGAAGATAAGATATGCATATAATTAGTATATTTGGATAGAAAACACTCTGAAGTTTCTAAAACTGTTTGAATCATGTCTGTGAGCAAAACAGAACTTATTTAGCGAAACCCCGAGGACAAACCATTCAGATTTTTTTTTTTTTAGGTCACTGTCTTTTCAATGAGTTTCATTGGGAAATTAGATTTCTAAGCGAATTGCTTGCAGTTCCTACGGCTTCCACTGGATGTCAACAGTCCTGAGAAATAGGTTGAGGTTATTCCTTTGTGTAATGAAGAAATAGGGCCATCTTGAAGTCGAGTCACTCCAGGTGTCCTGTTTGATTGAAGCGCATGTGCAGAAGGCATGCTACATTTCATTTTAATCCTGTATTGAACACAGATCATCCCGTCTTCAATTTTATCGATTACTAACGTTAAAAAATACCTAAAGTTGTATTACAAACGTAGTTTGACATTTTTGGGCAAAGTTTACAGGTAACCTTTGAGATATTTTGTCGTCACGTTTGAGCAAGTTGGAACCTGTGCTTTTCTGGATCAAACGCTCCAAATAAATGTACATTTTGGATATATATCGACGGAATTAATCGAACAAAAGGACCATTTGTGATGTTTATGGGACATACTGGAGTGCCAACAGCAGAAGCTCGTCAAAGGTAAGGCATGATTTATATTTTTATTTCTGCGTTTTGTGTCGCGCCTGCAGGGTTGGAATATGCTTCTCGCTTTGTTTACTATTGTGCTATCCTCAGATAATAGCATCGTATGCTTTCGCCGAAAAGCCTATTTGAATTCTGACATGTTGGCTGGATTCACAACCAGTGTAGCTTTAATTTGGTATCTTTCATGTGTGATTTAATGAAAGTTTGATTTTATAGTAATTTTCATAGTAATTAATTTGAATATGGCGCTCCGCATTTTCTCAGGCTTTTTACCAAATGAGACAGTAGCGTCTTGCCTAAACTCAGATTTTTGGATATAAATATGAACTTTACCGAACAACAAATACATGTATTGTGTAACATGAAGTCCTATGAGTGTCATCTGATGAAGATCATCAAAGGTTAGTGATTAATTTTATCTATATTTCTGCTTTTTGTTACTGCTCTCTTTAGCTGGAAAAATGGCTGTCTTTTTCTGTGACTTGGCTCATACCTAACATAATCGTTTGGTGTGCTTTCGTCGTAAACCTTTTGGAAATCGAACACTTTGGCTGGATTTACAACAAGTGTAGCTTTAAAATGGTGTAAAATACTTGCATGTTTGAGGAATTTAAATTATGGGATTTCTGTTTTTTTTTATTTGGCGCCCTGCAGTTTCACTGGCTGTTGACGAGGTGGGACGCTACCGTTCCACATACCCTAGAGAAGTTAACGTCCCATCCGAAAGACAGCACCCTACACAGGGTAATTTTAGACCAGATGAAAGGGTGCCTCCTACTGGCCCAATCACTTCAAACTGAAGCTTGAAAGACTGCAAACTATCTGCATTTCGTTTCGTTTGACCTGTTTTCTATTGGCATTTCTTTGTGTGTCCATAAAAAATTATGCTAGCTGATTATTTCGATTGGCTGAAAAAAGCTGCCTGCCTGCCTATCTTGTCCAGACTCCCGACCCCTACACGTTTATTGCTATGGGACAGCTGGAGATTGAATTAAAAAAATGAAACAATGCTGCAAATGTCAGCGAGACAGACCTCAAGTTTTATACAGATCTCCGCTATTGAAAACCAATTGCTAGTCTAAAAGAAATGGGAGATAATGTCTAGATGCTTTTTACAGTGGAGTTTGTCTGGCTGGGCTGATGAGACAGTGGATTGCACAGTGAGATGGAACAGAGTGTATAGGCATTTCAAAGTCATAGATTTAGCCAGTGGCAACTTGTGGAATAGACACCAGATGGAATGCGGTTTTAACCAATCAGCATCCAGGATTATGTGTGCCTAAATTTGTCCTTAATTTATCAAATTAATTATGTGCAAAATAAGGTGTTATTGAAGATTTAAAAACACCTTACAACACCCCTTAAACGGGGTTTACAGGGTATTTAAGTGGTAAAACGCCACAAATCATGCATATTTCACATTAATTTCACTTAGTTTCAAAATAAATCCATTAAAGAGAAACATCAAGGATATTTTAAGATGCAGAATGGGTATGTACTTTACACATGCTTACATTTTCCAGGTTAGGTGCTCTGAATTAAAATACATCGAACGACACTGGAGAAACACCTCAATTCAGTTCACTTTAAAGAAGTAAAAAAAACATCAGTGATACTCTATCCTTTAGATTAAAAAAAAAAGTCTTAAATTGACGTTAACAGATTTTATTTAGCAGGTGAAAGCCTTATTATATATATTCTTTGCTTCCCTGAAATGGACTTAAATGCTTTTGGGGGCTGTAGTGAACATATTGCCAACCACTTTTCCTTGCCCCCCCCCCCACTGCTCACTTCAAGTGTCTCTTCTCTCTCTCTGACCTTACCCTCTCTATCTCCGTTTCTTCCATCTCTGCACTTTCTCTTCCTCTCTTCCCCCCTCTCTCTACTCTCTTCCTCGCTCTCCCCTCACTCTAATTGCTCTATCATCTTCCACTCTCTCTCTACTCTCTCTTGTCTTTCCCTCCCTCCCTTTACTCTCGTCCCCATTTCTTACCCTCTCCTCTGCTCAACTGTACCCCTCCTCTCTTTCCCTCTCTCTCTCTCATCTCTTCTCTGTGTCTCTTCCACTCCCTCTACTCATTTCAGGGCACACACAAGTGCTTTTCCACCACAAATACTGTCTCTCCTGTAAAACAGACACAACACAGATACAGTGGTTGCATTAAAACATGTAGTATTGTTCACATTGTTTTAAAACTGTTAGATGTATAATGAAATTGAATTATTTTAATAACAGAAAAAAAGTGCTGACTTGGTTTTGACATACAGCAGTCAATACTGTATCTCGAATAAGATAAGGGTAGGTAAAGGTCTGGGTACCAAACTTACTTCATATTTACTCCTGAAGTCTGGGGTGACATTAATTAACCTCAGCTTTGTGGAGTAGTCGTTAGCCGTGTATGAAACAAAAGGAAAATGAACTGGAGATTATTTCAACAGGTTACTAAAAATAGACCCAGTGTTTCCTCCAAGCGCATTCGGTAGCGGTGGCCCACCACTGCAATATATGCTGCAAAAAAATATTTGAGATTGAAATGAGATTTGCTCCATTACTTTCCTATCTCATAATTTCAAGAGTAAGGCTCATACAGTGCATTTAGGAAAGTATTCAGACCTCGTGACTTTTCCCTAATTTTGTTAAGTTACAGCCTTATTCTAAAATGGATTAAAAACGTATTCCCCTCATTAACTTCTCTGGGATAGGTGGCAGTATTTTCACGTCTGGATGAAAAGCGTGTCCAAAGTAAACTGCCTGCTACCCAGGCCCAGAAGTTAATATATGCATATTATGAGGAGATTCGGATAGAAAACACTCTGAAAACACTCAGTTTCTAAAACTGTTTGAATCATGTCTGTGACTATAACAGAACTTATTTGGCAGGCAAAACGCCGAGGACAAACCATTCAGATAAAAAAAAATTGAGGTCACTCTCTTTTCAATGGGTTTCATTGGGAATCCAGATTTCTGAGGGACCTTCTTGCAGTTCCTATCGCTTCCACTGGATGTCAACAGTCTTTAGAAATTGGTTAAGGTTTTTCCTTTGAGAAATGAAGAAGTAGCCATGTTCAGAATGAGGCTCGAGGGAAGTGTACTCTTTGTTAGAGGCGCGTGACCTGAAAGCTAGCTACACTTTGTTTTCCTCCGGTATCATCCCGTCTTCAATTTGATCGATTATTTCCGTAAAAAAAATACCTAAAGTTGTATTTCAAAAGTAGTTTGAAATGTTTGGACAGAGCTTACAGGTAACTTTTGTAGTCATGTTGCGCGAGTTGGAACCAGTGTTTTTCTGGATCAAACGCGCCAAATAAATGGACATTTTGGATATATATCGACGGAATTAATCGAACAAAAGGACCATTTGTGATGTTTATGGAACATATTGGAGTGCCAACAGAAGAAGCTCGTCAAAGGTAAGGCATGAACTATATCTTTATTTCTGCGTTTTGTGTCGCGCCTGGAGGGTTGATTTATGATGGTCTGTGTTTGTTTGCTTGGGTGCTATCCTCAGATAATAGCATCATTTGCTTTCGCCGTAAAGCATTTTTTAAATCTGACACTGGCTGGATTCACAACAAGTGTAGCTTTAATTTGGTATATTTAATGTGTGATTTCATGAAAGTTACATTTTTGTAGTAATTTATTTGAATTTGGCACTCTGCATTTTCACTGGATGTTGGCCAGTTTGGGACGCTAGCGTCCCCCATATCCCAGAGAGGTTAATGTCCCATCTGAAAGGCGACGCTCTACACAGGGCAATGTCCCCAATCACTGGCCTGGGGCATTGGGATATCTTACTTTAGACCAGAGGAAAGAGTGCATCCTACTGGCCCTCCAACACAACTTTGAGCAGCATCTTGTCACCCATCCAGGGACCGACCCTTCATGGGAGATGTTACCAGATCCATTTCTCACATAGCGCCTGGCCAGGTGGCGGGCTGAAACCGACATGCCCCTGCTGACTATCATTAGGTAATGATGGATACCTCGCTAGCATCCTGCCATGCTACGAAACACCAGACAGACATGGCCCAGTGGCCCACAACGCCAATCCCTCGAACCACCACAGCTCAAGAGAAGAGAAGAAGAAGAGGAAGAAGAGAGAGGGGGGACCGTTCAAATTCAGATTGGATGAGCTGGAATTTTCTCTCCACCGTCTAGTGTTCTGAATCCACCGTGACAGCAGAAAATTCAGAAAAATGGCAAAGGAGGAGGCAAGCTGAACGTACAAATGGTCTCCAATCGTCGTTTCTATTATATTGTTCATTTGTTTGGGTTTTGATGCTGTAATCATTCTTGGGCTGTACACAAATTAGCTGAGCTTTATTCAAGCTTGTTTATACAACAGATAGCATTTGTATCGTGCCGATTTCTATCCGTTTGGAGAGAAAAAAAGATTGCTCAAACGAAAATGTTCCCCAACAGAGAATCATCATCCTTTTGTGTTAGATAAATATTTCAAGCAAATTAATAGAGGGGAATGTCACTATCTAGGTTTCTGTCCAACTATTTAATGTGGATGAATTACCTGATGCATGTCAAACCCCCTAGAGTTGATGTCCGCGCCCCCGCGGAAATCCAATTAGCATAATACAAAAATACCCATAAAAATCGGTCAGTTTAAATGTTTTTTTGCATTGGATGCATCTCAATCCACCGCATCTGCCGATGTCCCACCTTTGCATCTGCGGTGAAGGGTAACAGAGCTTGAGCTGTGTTTGTCAGACCATGAGACATACCGAAATCGGTCTTCTCACAAAATCGTCTGTAGCGTCCGAGTATGACCCCTCTGTGGAAAGGTGAGACTCTCACGAACACGGTTGTCAGTTGTTTTGCTCTAGGATGCCAACAGGCCTCACAAGACTCATCTGAAGGTCCCCCGGTACCAGTTGAAAAAATGTATGGAAGAGTATATGGAGACTGTTTAGTGACAATAATAAGAGGTTAAATACATGTAAAAAATATATATTTCCTGATCTTTTTATATCTCTCAGAAATATGACAGATATTTTTTGGGAGGGACCATCTGTTGTTCCATGTAGTGAATATGTTATTCATTGCGTTTGTATGAGCTAATAGCAATAAGGTCAAATAAAAATGTTCATCAAATATATATATAAATATTATACTACCGTTCAAAGGTTTGGGGTCACTTAGAAATTTCCTTGTTTTTGAAAGAAAAGCAATTTTTTTGTCCATTAAAATAACATCAAATTGATCAGAAATACAGTGTAGACGTGGTTAATGTTGTAAATGACTATTGTAGCTGGAAACAGCAGATTTTTAATGGAATATCTACATAGGCGTACAGAGGTCAATTATCAGCAACCATCACTCCTGTGTTCCAATGGCACGTTGTGTTAGCTAATCCAAGTTGATCATTTTAAAAGGCTAATTCGTCATTAGAAAACCCAATCATGTTAGCACAGCTGAAACTGTTGTCCTGATTAAAGAAGCAATAAAACTGGCCATCTTTAGACTAGTTGAGTATCTGGAGCGTCAGCATTTGTGGGTTCGATTACAGGCTCAAAATGGCCAGAAACAAAGTACCTTCTTCTGAAACTTCTCAGTATATTCTTGTTCTGAGAAATGAAGGCTATTCCATGAGAGAAATTGCCAAGAAACTGAAGATCTTGTAAAACGCTGCGTACTACTCTCTTCACAGAACAGCGCAAACTGGCGATCAATGTTTGTCACTAAAGTACAGCAGACTACCTTTCCCTCTCCAATCTAGCGCTTGTTTATATAGCCTGGGCCACTTTGACATTAAATAAGAGGCAGATTGGTAGGACGGGAGGATGTTGGGATGAGGGATAACAATATCAGCTTGCTATGTATGAGAAGACATCAATCACCATAGCAAGGTTACAGTGACAAAAAAACTGCCACTGTTGGGGGGAAGAGTTCAGGGAGTTTGGGACGTCAATGTGCAATGGCTCTATGGCTGCAGGCAAGAGGCGGTCTCGTAGACGAGGTGGTGTGTGCTGCTTCTCCTCAGTTTGATTGATATTTTATTGCTCGGCACAGGGGGTGAATACGTCTGGAGTAAAGGCTAATCCATGACAAAAGATTGACATTAATAACCGCTAAACTCCTGAGGGGAGGGAAAATCCTTTTTGCTCTGAAAAACACTGGTTAATCAGCCCGAAGGCAGCCAGAGGTTCACACAGGACATATAGATGTATGTAGCGAGGGTTAACTTCATGTTTTATTTAGCAATCTTTCACGGCACACCAAGGTTGATCTTAGCCTGTAATTCACTTTCATCCAACATGATGCCTGTGCTGACAAACTGCCTGGGAGCTCCTCAGTGGTGAAACTCCTCCTCCTTCAATCAGTGGTGAACCAGGTGGAACAAATCTTCCAGGCAATCAGGGCGTGCCAGCACCTGGCTCTGCTGTTGTCTTTAGACCGCAGTGAAAGGAGCATTTATAACACCACAAGACCAAGGAAACTTCATCTTTGTGATCAAGGTGACTGTGCAAGTCCAAGCCCTCCACAAAACTGTGAAAGACAGCCGGTAAGCGCCATATTAGCCATGCTTGGCTAGACTGACTTAAGCAGTGCACTGCTAATGATACTCTGGAAAACACAGACTCTTAACTCTTAACTTTGATAGGACTTTTGCAGTGGTATTTATAACTTCAAAATGTTGTTTGTGGGGTATAAAGGAAAAGTAAGAAGAGCCAAATTCATTGTTGACAAAGAACTTGTTTGAAATGGTTAAAAGTAATTTAAACTTTGTAGAAATCTTAGTAAACCAAGTTCTTAATTCAGTAACAAATATATAGTCTAAAAAATCTTTGGCTAAAAAATGTAAGATTTGTCTGCTTAAAACTACTGATTAGAAAATAAATGTAATTTTTTACTACTAAAAATATTTTGAATGTATTTGGCTAAAATGCAAATTTAGAGAAAATATACGGATTCTGCTCATTTGATTAAAAATGGTGGGTTTCTATTTTGGGAAACATTTGCTTAAAAGTGGAAACCTTGTGTTTTATGGTGGCAGAAATGTGTTTATCTGGGGTGAATGTGGATAATTTTGTGTATTTGATTGTGCTGTCAACTCAAATAGTAACTTGTATTTGTCATCTCTTTTTTGAGGTTTTTCACCTGTTTACTGCCAACCAAAGAATGGTAAATAAAAGACAAACAACTGATTCCATGGCTGTTTATTGAGTGAAATCCAGTTAAAATCTTCATGTGGAGGGACTGTCCTTTTCAAGTGGGGAATTGCACAAGAAAGAGGTCAACTTGACAATGCCTGTGAATTGAAGTTTACAGTTCACTTTGCATTTTTCCTCTGAAAAGCTATTGATCGAGTTAGCATGCAAAAACCTTTTTGCAGAGGTATTCGACAGGCACTTTGGAAAATGTCAATGATGAGCTCAGTATAATTTTTTTCAAATTACAAATCACACACATTGATTAGAATAAATAACTGGAAAACGTTTATGGATAATGATAGAATTTGCAGATATGTATATTTTACTATATATTTTACTAAAGAGACATGTCAAAGAAAACACTTGTGAAATTTACCCCCAGCCCTCAATATAATGTCGATAGCTGGGATGGCTTATAATACTTCATAATATAAGGGAAATAGCCAGTCAGTTGTACAACTGAATGCATTCAACTGAAATGTGTCTTCCGCATTTAACCCAACCCCTCTGAATCAGAGAGGTGCGGGGGGCTGCCTTAATCGACATCCACGTCATCGGTGCCCGGGGAACAGTGTGTTAACTGAGCAGACACTGGCACTCCAGGTCATATGTTCCCTAATACAGAGGCTGTAGATAAACTATTTTGTGACTTTTATTCAGTACTGAAAGACTGATGTCTGCCCACGATTATAAAACCGCCTGCAAAAATAAGGGCTTTCAAAAGCATGTTCAGATCTGGCAGCCGACATGAGGAGAGACGAGACAAAACTAGACAGTTTTAGAATTGTGTGTTGTAGAACAACTGACCAACACTTTTGTTAGACTTCAGTGCGGCTTTTGACATATTCGATCATAGTCTGCTGCTGGAAATACCTATGTGTTATGGCTTTACACTTCCTGCTATATTGTGGATAAAGAGTACCCTGTCTAACAAAACACAGAGGGTTTTCCCTTAATGGAAGCCTAACCAACTTAATCCAGGTAGAATCTGTTCAGGCCCTTACTTTTTTCAATCTTTACTAATGACATGCCACTGGGTTTGAGTAAAGCCAGTGTGTCTGTGTATGCAGATGACTCAACACTATACACGTCAGCGACTGAAATGACTGCAACACTTAACAAAGAACTGCAGTTAGTGTCAGAGTGGGTGGCAAGGAATAAGTTAGTCCTAAATATTTCAGAAACTAAAAGCATTGTATTTGGGACAAATCATTCACTAAACCCTAAACCTCAGCTAAATCTTGTAATGAATAATGTGGAAAATGAGCAAGTTGAGGTGACTAAACTGCTTGGTGTATCCCTGGATTGTAAACTGTCATGGTCAAAACATATTGATGATGTACAACAGTAGCTAAGATGGGGAGAAGTGTGTCCATAATAAAGCGCTATTCTGTCTTCTTAACAGGTCCTAGAGAGCCTAGCTTTGTTGCAACTGGACTACTGTTCAGTCAAGTGGTCAGGTGCCACAGAGGGATTTAGGGAAATTGCAATTTGCTCAGAACAGGGCAGCACGGCTGGCTGTACACAGAGAGCAAACATTAATAATATGCATGTCAATCTCTCCTGGCTCAAAGTGGAGGAGAGATTGACTTCATCAAATCAAACTTTATTTGTCACATGCGCCGAATACAACAAGTGTAGACCTTACTGTGAAATGCTTACTTACAAGTGCAGTTCACGAAGAGTTCACGAAGAGTTAAGAAAAGATTTACCAAATAGACTAAAGTAAAACATAATAATAAAAAGTAACACAATAAGAATAACAATAAAGGGGGTACCGGTACCGAGTCAGTGTGCGGGGGTACAGGTTAGTTGAGGTAATTTGTACATGTTGGTAGGAGTGAAGTAACTATGGATAGATATTAAACAGCGAGTAGCAGCAGTGTACAAAAGGGAGTGGGGGGGGAGTCAATGTAAATAATCCAGTGGCAATTTTATTAATTGTTCAGCAGTCTTATGGCTTGGGGGTGGAAGCTGTTGAGGAGCCTTTTGGTCCCAGACTTGGAGCTTCGGTACCGCTTGCCGTGCGGTAGCAGAGAAAACAGTCTATAACTTGGGTGACTGGAGTCTGACAATTTTATGGGCTTCCTTCTGACACCGCCTATTATATAGGTCCTGGATGGCAGGAAGCTTGGCCACAGTGATGTACTGGGCTGTACGCACTACCCTCTGTAGCGTCTTACGGTCAGATGCCGAGCAGTTGCCATACCAGGTGGCGACGCAACTGGTTAGGATGCTCTCGATGGTGCAGCTGTATAACCTTTTGAGGATCTGGAGACCCATGACAAATCTTTTCAGTCTCCTGAGGGGGAAAAGGTTTTGTTGTGCCCTCTTCACGACTGTCTTGGTTTGTTTGGACCATGATAGTTTGCTGGTGATGTGGACACCAAGGAACTTGAAACTCTCGACCCGCTCTGCTACAGCCCCGTCAATGTTAATGGGGGCCTGTTCGGCCTGCCTTTTCCTGTAGTCCACGATCAGCTCCTTTGTCTTGCTCACATTGAGGGAGAGGTTGTTGTCCTGGCACCACACTGCCAGTTCTCTGACCTCCTCCCTATAGACTGTCTTACCGTTGTCGGTGATCAGGCCTACCATTGTTGTGTCGTCAGCAAACTTAATGGTGGTTTTGGAGTCATGTTTGGCCACGCGGTCGTGGGTGAACAAGGAGTACAGGAGGGAACTAAGTACACACCCCTGAGGGACCCAGTGTTGAGGATCAGCGTAGCCTACCCTTACCACCTGGGGGCGGCCCGTCAGGAAGTCCAGGATCCAGTTGCAGAGGGAGGTGTTTAGTTCCAGTGTCCTTAGCTTACCGATGAGCTTTGTGGGCGCTATGGTGCTGAATGCTGAGCTGTAGTCAATGAACAGCATTCTCACATAGGTGTTCCTTTTTTCCAGTTGGGAAAGGGCAGTGTGAAAGCAAACTTAACATTTGTAAATATTTGTATGAACATAACAAGGTTCAACAACTGAGTCTTAAACTGAACAAGTTCAACAGACGTGACTAACAGAACTGGAATAATGTGTCCCCGAACAAATGGGGGTCAAAATCAAAAGTAACAGTCAGTATCTGGTTTGGCCATCAGCTGCATTAACTTCTTATGGCTTGGGGGCAGTATTTCGACGTCTGGATGAGAAGCGTGCCCAAAGTAAACTGCCTGGAAGCTAGGATATGCATATAATTGGATTTGGACAGAAAACACTCCAAAGTTTCCAAAACTGTTTAAATAAGGTATGTGAGTATAACAGAACTGATATGGCAGGCGAAAACCTGAGGAAAATCCATCCGGGAAGTAGTTTTTTTTTTATGTGGGTATTTTCAATTGAATGCCTATAGAGTTTCTAATGGGTTAGGACCCATATTGCAGTTCCTATGGCTTCCACTAGATGTCAACAGTCTTTAGACGTTGTTTCAGGCTTGTTTTCTGAAAAATGAAGAATAATGAGACCATTTTGTCAGTGGACTGTAGAATCAAGCAGAGCTGGTTTGCACACATTACTGATTGCGCGCCCTTCGTTGTTTTTTCCTTTCTATTGAATACACTATTGTCCGGTTTAAATATTACCGATTATTTAGACAATTGACAACCTGAAGATTAATTATAAACATGGTTTGACATATTTCGATGAACTTTACCGGTACTATTAGGATGTATTCGTCTGCATGTTTTGACCGCCGCGAACAAAACAAACATTTATTGTGTAGCTGGGACTCTTGTGTCTGCAACCGTATGAAGATCTTCAAAGGTAAGTGATTCATTTTATTGCTATTTCTGACTTTTGTAATTCCTTTACTTGGTTGTAAAATGTTTGTATGCTTTTGTAAGCGGGGCGCTGTCCTCAGATAATCGCATGGTATGCTTTCGCCATAAGCCTTTTTGAAATTTGACAAAGCGGCTGGATTAACAAGAAGTTAATCTTTAAGCCGATGTATAACAGTTGTATTTTTTATGAATGTTTATTATGACTATTTCTCTATTTTGCATTTGTCACTCTGCAATTTCACTGGGTGTTGTCGAGGTGGGTCGCTAGCGGAACGCCTCCGCCAGAAAGGTTAAGTACTGCAGTGCATCTCCTCCTCATGGACTGTACCAGATTTTCCAGTTCTTGATGTGAGATGTTACCCCACTCTTCCACCAAGGCACCTGCAAGTTCCAGGACATTTCTAGGGGTAATGGCCCTAGCCCTCACCCTCCGATCCAACAGGTCCCAGACGTGCTCTATGGGATTGAGATCCGAGCTCTTCGCTGGCCATGGCAGAACACTGACATTATTTTCTTGCAGGAAATCACGCGCAGAATGAGCAGTATGGCTGGTGGCATTGTCATGCTGCAGTGTCATGTCAGGATGAGCCTGCAGGAAGGGTACCACATGAGGGAGAAGCACGTCTTCCCTGTAACGCACAGCATTGAGATTGCCTGCAATGACAACAAGCTCAGTCTGATGATGCTGTGAAACACCGCCCCAGACCATGACGGACCCTCCACCGCCAAATCAATCCCGCTCCAGAGTACAGGCCTCGATGTAACGCTTATTCCTTCGACCAGAAACGCGAATCCGACCATCACCCCTGGTGAGACAAAACCGCGACTCGTCAGTGAAGAGCACTTTTTGCCAGTCCTTTCTAGTCCAGTGACGGTGGGTTTGTGCCCATCACCCGTTGTTGCCGGTGATGTCTGGTGAGGACCTGCCTTACAACAGGCCTACAAGCCCTCAGTCCAGCCTCTCTCAGCCTAATGCGGACAGTCTGAGCGCTGATGAAGGGATTGGGCTTTCCTGGTGTAATTCGGGCAGTTGTTGTTGCCATCCTGTACCTGTCCCGCAGGTGTTATGTTCGGATGTACCAATCCTAGGCAGGTGTTGTTACATGTGGTCTGCCAATGCGAGGACGATCAGCTGTCCATCCTGGCTCCCTGTAGCTCTGTCTTAGGAGTCTCACAGTACAGACTTTGCAATTTATTTCCCTGGCCACATCTGCAGTCCTCATGCATCCTTGCAGCATGCCTAAGGCACGTTCACACAGATGAGCAAGGACCCTGGGCATCTTTCTTTTGGTGTTTTTCAGAGTCAGTAGAAAGGCTTCTTGAGTGTCCTAAGTTTTCATAACTGTGACCTTAATTGCCTACCGTCTGTAAGCTGTTAGTGTCTTAACGACCGTTCCACAGGTGCATGTTCATTAATTGTTTATGATTCATTGAACAAGCATAGGAAACAGTGTTTAAACCCTTTACAATGAAGATCTGTGAAGTTATTTGGATTTTTACGCAATTATCTTTGAAAGACAGGGTCCTGAAAAAGGGACGTTTCTTTTTTTGCTGAGTTTACAAATATGTATAATGCTCAGCTTATGAAATCCTCTTGTCAACAGAAGACATTACTGATTGAGGCAACTCTTGTGCCATGTTGTTCAATTAATTGGTGGCCATGTATGTCTGCATGGCCACCAATACCTGCAGTTGTAAGAAGCTCACGGCCCTCTCTAAGTCTCCAAAGCCATTTAAAGCATCCGTGACCTCTGATAGCGCAGTGCTATCCCCTTTTAGCCCGGTGATTGGCGGCGGTGGCTCCCCTGAACGGCTGGGGGGGGGGGATTTCTACAGATCTAATTAGCCTCAAGGGCCCCTCCTCTGGATCTTGTCCCTGGACTCTCTCGTATTCAAAAGTACCACCGCCACAGGGCCACCTGGAGTACCCGGCCACTCTTAGATGGGGTTCAATGTTCAAATGTCACCGGTAGAGGGCATTTTCATCCCAGCGATAATGCATGGAGTCACTTGGTTTATCTGTAGTTCAGGTCCAGGCAGGCTGCAGTGTGTTGGGATATTATTGTTGTTCGGCAAATAGAGTTATTTTATTATGAGTGTGAAAAGTAAGTTCAGGCTATTATGGAAACAACACTGCCTTGTCTCATGCAGCACATAAAACTTGTGTAATGGATTACCAATTCTGTGTATGAACACAGAGCACTTGTGCAGTTTGGGACATTGTATTGGGAGGGTATTGCAATGTATATTATAAATGTTCAAATAACAGGGTTAGAAAAGGAATCCCACAGTATGTCTAGCACCTACCTTCAACATCCCAAAAAAAACATTGAAGCTGGAGTTGGGATTAATGGTAAACTATCCACTCTGGTTATGAGAGCACAACAAGGCGAGGCTGTCAGGCGTTGGCGGTTGGCTGCCGCCAAGTCTCCAACTGTCTCGAGCATGGAGAAGTGACAGGCGGGGATTGACCCTGGCATCGTCCATACATTAACTTCATTACCTTACGGGGCTGCTGGTAGCTTGGTGTGCAACTTTTTTCCAAAGCGAGACGATTTGTCTGGGATTAAATGTCAGGCTAATGGCTAGGCCCTGGGGAGGAGGATGATTTGTCTCTCCCGCCCTCCCAACCCGGAAATATAAAAGCAAATGGTGTCCTTGTTATCTATAATTAATCATTTTAATGGAGCCGAATCGCCAACATCTTAACTCTCCCCCCTTTGACCTCCCCTCTAAGTAACCAGCTTTAGATTAGTGGGCAAAAATGTTACCACTGAGGGAGGGAATAATGAACTGATACCTCTAGAATATATCATGCTTTAAACAAGGGAGGATGAATCGATAATTCTAATTAGGGTGCTCCTCCCCTGCCTCTGCCCAAGGCACAGGAGGGTTTGCATCGGAGGGTTCCATCGATTCCAGCCCAAATGATGGTTGATAGAAAACAGATTTGGGCGGTTTGGCATCACCTGATTAGGCCTGATTTGAGGATGCACCCATGATTTATCTCTAGCCAATTCCTGTTCTGTCCCATCCCCCTTTTCAAACGATTACTGAGCAATTTCAATAATACAATATTCCGAACTCTCCTCATTTTCTTCCCCCTATCCCTTCTTATCGCTCACTTAAGCGTGCGCTCCAAACGGCACCCGGTTCCCGATATAGTACACTACTTTTGACCAGGTACCATGGGACTATGGTTGAAAGTAGTGCATCATATAGGGAATAGGTGCAATATGGAAGGCAACCGAAACTCTCAAAAATGCACTCTCTTCAGGTTCCCCAGATCTAACATTTGTCCTACCTGCTGTGTAACAGGTTGACACCGTTTTGCAAGTTTAATGTGTTATGTGGCATGAACAGGAAGTTCACTCAATACTCTCTCAGATATCTCACCTATACAGTGGGGAGAACAAGTATTTGATACACCGCCGATTTTGCAGGTTTTCCTACTTACAAAGCATGTAGAGGTCTGTCATTTTTATCATAGGTACACTTCAACTGTGAGAGACAGAATCTAAAACAAAAATCCAGAAAATCACATTGTATAATTTTTAAGTATTTAATTTGCATTTTATTGCATGACATAAGTATTTGATACATCAGAAAAGCAGAACTTAATATTTGGTACAGAAACCTTTGTTTGCAATTACAGAGTTCATACGTTTCCTGTAGTTCTTGACCAGGTTTGCACACACTGCAGCAGGGATTTTGGCCCACTCCTCCATACAGACCTTCTCCAGATCCTTCAGGTTTCGGGGCTGTCGCTGGGCAATACGGACTTTCAGCTCCCTCCAAAGATTTTCTATTGGGTTCAGGTCTGGAGACTGTCTAGGCCACTCCAGGACCTTGAAATGCTTCTTACGGAGCCACTCCTTAGTTGCCCTGGCTGTGTGTTTCGGGTCGTTGTCATGCTGGAAGACCCAGCCACGACCCATCTTCAATGCTCTTACTGAGGGAAGGAGGTTGTTGGCCAAGATCTCGCGATACATGGCCAAATCCATCCTTCCCTCAATACAGTGCAGTCGTCCTGTCCCCTTTGCAGAAAAGCATCCCCAAAGAATGATGTTTCCACCTCCATGCTTCACGGTTGGGATGGTGTTCTTGGGGTTGTACTCATCCTTCTTCTTCCTCCAAACACGGCGAGTGGAGTTTAGACCAAAAAGCTCTATTTTTGTCTCATCAGACCACATGACCTTCTCCCATTCCTCCTCTGGATCATCCAGATGGTCATTGGCAAACTTCAGACGGGCCTGGACATGCACTGGCTTGAGCAGGGGGACCTTGCGTGCACTGCAGGATTTTAATCCATGACGGCGTGGTGTGTTACTAATGGTTTTCTTTGAGATTGTGGTCCCAGCTCTCTTCAGGTCATTGACCAGGTCCTGCCGTGTAGTTCTGGGCTGATCCCTCACCTTCTTCATGATCATTGATGCCCCACGAGGTGAGATCTTGCATGGAGCCCCAGACCGAGGGTGATTGACCGTCATCTTGAACGTCTTCCATTTTCTAATAATTGCGCCAACAGTTGTTGCCTTCTCACCAAGCTGTTTTTCTATTGTCCTGTAGCCCATCCCAGCCTTGTGCAGGTCTACAATTTTATCCCTGATGTCCTTACACAGCTCTCTGGTCTTGGCCATTGTGGAGAGGTTGGAGTCTGTTTGATTGAGTGTGTGGACAGGTGTCTTTTATACAGGTAACGAGTTCAAACAGGTGGAGTTAATACAGGTAATGAGTGGAGAACAGGAGGGCTTCTCAAAGAAAAACTAACAGGTCTGTGAGAGCCGGAATTCTTACTGGTTGGTAGGTGATCAAATACTTAAGTCATGCAATAAAATGCAAATTAATTACTTAAAAATCATACAATGTGATTTTCTGGATTTTTGTTTTAGATTCCATCTCTCACAGTTGAAGTGTACCTATGATAAAAAGTACAGACCTCTACATGCTTTGTAAGTAGGAAAACCTGCAAAATTGACAGTGTATCAAATACTTGTTCTCCCCACTGTATGTACCATCAACTTGAGATACAGTAGTTGGTTTTCCCATTAACCTGAACCTTGCAAAACATACACACAATGGTTCAATGAACTTGAACGTAATCTAATAGTACTGTAGCTGAGTCTTACCGAGCACAGTCAGTCGGGCGGGGCGTGTTCTGATAGCTGCCTGGATGGCCTGGCACTCAAAGAAGGCATCGTCCTGCATTTCGGTTCTCTGAATCAAGAGGTGGTATTCTCCCTTGCTGTGGTCTCCAACAATGTCATAGCGTGGGTAGCCTGGAACACAAGAACACACATTATTACTCCCGCATCACTGCATGCACACACATACCCACACACATACTCACCCGCACACACAGACACGTTCATGCACACACACTATCATGTACACACACACACTCACAGACACACACACACAACCACACACACACACAACCACATCTTCATTATGTAAGTTCACACGCTAGCTTTTCCAATTATCCAGGGCTATGTATTGTCATGACTACTAGTTTAAAGTAACACAATTAAAGAACATTTGGTTTTCCAGATCGAGATTGTTATTACTTTCATGAGAACACACCCAAACAATTACAATGGAGAACACACACACACAACTACAATTATATATGTGACGTGGGCTGCTTTATTGTTGCTTTCCACTCCTTTAAGATTAGACATCTTTAGCACAGTAAAAGATGAACGTACAGTAATTACATTCTCGGTTCACCTACAAATAGCATTGGAAGCTGAGAGGAGAAAGGGAATGAGAAATGAGGGTGACATTTCTTTTTTTTTCTTCTTCAAATTTAATTTGGTCTTCCACACAGAAATTGAGCAGCTGTCAGAAGATGAGCGGACTCAATTCTCCCATTGCCAATTGCGTCTAGTCCAGTGCGTGCAGTAATAGCTATTATAACCCCGTTTAAAAAAGATTAGAGATATGTAATATCTATTTGCTGTTTATTCCACTGCCCATGGATCAATGGCAAGACTGAATCATCCATAAGCATTTTGCCAAGCAGTAGTGTATGGGGAAGTGTAAGTGAGTTGATGTCACGTTCGTTGTAATGAGGAGACCAAGGCGCAGCGTGATATGCATACATTCTTCTTTTAATGAAGAAAGAACACTAAACAAGTAACAAAACGAACGTGAAGCTATATAAAATGAGTGCTGACAGGCAACTACCCATAGACAAGAACCCACAAAACCGAAAGGGAAAATGGCAACCTAAATAGGATCCCCAATCAGAGACAACGATAAACAGCTGCCTCTGATTGGCAATCAATTCAGGTCACCATAGACCTACAATTACCTAGATCTACAAAAACACTAGACACGACAAAACAAGCATACCCACCCTCGTCACACAAAACACCTGACCAAAATAATACAGAAAACATAGATAACTAAGGTCAGGGCGTGACAGTTGAGTAGGAGAGACCAACTCCCACACCACTGTCATAATATGACAGACGCCTACGTATAGGGCCTAATAGTAGTCCTAGTAGTCAGACCAACCTATGTTAATAGGATGCAAAACAACATTTTTCAAGAAACTTAATTGGACTTGACCCTCTCACAAAGCATGTGGGTTACATTTACATTAGGGCATAAACCTTTTCTAAACCCTACCTTAATGTAAAGTGATACCAGCACATGTAGTCACTTCTATTTCTGCGAGGGACTTGATTCTGCTCAGTGAAACGACCTGTCCTGATTTGTCATAGACGCTTGCTAAAAAACTTCAATGAGCAAGCCTTCCTTCATGAACTGGCCTCTGTAAAATGGTATAGAATCAGCTGGATCCCCTCTGTCGAAGACACTTGGCCCTTCTTTTTTTATATTTCAGTGGTATTTCAGTGGTATTTCAGTGGTATTGTTAACAAACACGTAAAGAAAATGCTTATTAAAAACAGGTTGAGCCCCTGGTTCGACCGGGATCTTGCAGAGTTACTCCACCTCAAGAATTGCATTTGGCGAAAGGCTCGTCACACGCATACTCAGGCTGACTGGCTCTCGTTCAGGCAAATGAGAAATAAGTGCACTCAGGCTATCCGGAAGGCCAAAGTGAGTTACTTTAATTAAGGAGAAGTCTATCTTTAAATCTGTGAATAACACTTGTATCTTTTATTAATGTTTATTATGAGTATTTCTGTGATTTGATGTGGCTCTGTGCAAATTCACGGGATGTTTTGGAGGCAAAGCCAAATGTAAACTGAGGTTTTTGGATATAAATATGAACTTGATCGAACAAAACATACATGTATTGTGTAACATGTTGTCCCGGGAGTGTCATCTGATGAAGAATATCAAAGGTTAGTGATTCATTTTATCAATATTTCTGCTTTTTGTGACTCCTCTCTTTGGCTGGAGAAATGGCTGTGTTTTTCTGTGACTTGGCTCTGACCTAATATAATCGCTTGGTGTGCTTTCGTCGTAAAGCCTTTTTGAAATTGGACACTGTGGCTGGATTTACAACAAGTGTATCTTTAAAATGGTGTAAAATACTTGTATGTTTGAGGATTTTTAATTATGGGATTTCTGTTGTTTTGAATTTGGCGCCCTGCAGTTTCACTGGCTGTTGACGAGGTGAGACGCTACCGTCCCACATACCCTAGAGAGGTTAAATGCTCTACAACAAAGCTTTCTTAGTGTCCAACAAGCTTTCTCTACCCTTAATCTTGTTCTGAACACCTCCAAAACAAAGGTCATGTGGTTTGTTAAGAATGTCCCTCGGCCCCACAGGTGTGATTACAACCTCTGAGTGTTTAAAGCTTGAGGTAGTCACCTCATACAAGTACTTAGGAGTATAGCTAGACAGTACACTGTCCTTCTCTCAGCACATATCAAAGCTGCAGGCTAAAGTTAAATCTAGACTTGGTCAGCTGCTGAACTAACCCTGATTCAGATGACCATCCTACCCATGCTAGATTACGGAGACATCATTTATAGAGCAGCAGATAAGGGTGCTCTCAAGTGTCTAGATGTTCTTTACCACTCGGCCATCAGATTTGCCACCAATGCTCCTTATAGGACATCACTGCACTCTATAGTCCTCTGTAAACTGGTCATCTCTGTATACCCATCGCAAGACCCACTGGTTGATGCTTATTTTTAAACGCCTCTTAGGCCTCACTCCCTGCTATCTGAGATATATACTGCAGCCCTCATCCTCCACATACAACACCCATTCTGCCAGTCACATTCTGTTACAGGTCCCCAAAGCACGCACATCCCTGGGTCGCTCCTCTTTTCAGTTCACTGCAGCTAGCGACTGGAACGAGCTGCAACAAACACTCAAACTGGACAGTTTTATCTCAATCTCTTCATTCAAAGACTCAATCATGGACACTCTTACTGACAGTTGTGGCTGCTTTGTGTGATGTATTGTTGTCTCTACCTTCTTGCCCTTTGTGCTGTTGTCTGTGCCCAATAATGTGTGTACCATGTTTTGTGCTGCTACCACGTTGTGTTGGTACCATGTTGTTGTCATGTTGTGTTGCTGCCTTGCTATGTTGTTGTCTTAGGTCTTTCTTTATATAGTGTTGTGTTGTCTCTCTTGTTGTGATGTGTGTTTTGTCCTATATATATATACTGTATATGTTTTATTTATTTAAAAAAATATGTTTTATCCCAGCCCCCGTCCCTGCAGGAGGTCTTTTGCATTTTGGTAGGCCGTCATTGTAAATAAGAATTTGTTCTTAACTGACTTGCCTAGTTAAATAAACATTCAATAAAATAAATAAAAAATTATTCAGGAAATACTAATATACATTTAAAGATCCCTGAGGAAACCAATTTTCCCCCTCGGGGGTGTTGGAGAGAGAAAGTGTAGACCCAGAAAACCATTAAGACCCGAGATCAAGTGTTAGATTAATGTCCCCTAGCGAAATGGAAATAAATAGCTGAAGAAGCTGAAGACAAATACTTTTCAATTATGGCAAATAATGTAAAATAGCCCTAGTTATAACCTCTGTAGAGGCGATGGATCCATCAGGATTAGTTAGTTTGAGAGGAGAGGGTTCAGGCGGACGGTGATGTATTTCAGAATGTAGGAGGCACCTAACTGACACATCAATGGGAGAAAACGGCAATGAACACTGTCTCTCCGCATCTCAAATGGCACCCTATTCCCTATATAGTGCAGTAGTTTTGACCAGAGCGTAGGGCCCTGGTCAAAAGCAGTGCAATATAAAGGGAATAGGGTGCCATTTGGGACACAACCTGAGTAGAGCCAGATCAAAGGGAAACAGGAGAGAAGGTAAAGGACACATGCAAAGTGAGCACTCCCTCGCTCCAATTAAAAGAGTGGAAAAGGGAAAAGTGCAATTCACAGATGGAGAGAAAGCAAGAGGCTAGGGCGGCGCCGATGCCATTGACAGTCAAACACCTCCCTCAGCTTTCTTTCGAAAACCATTTCATCGCTCTATATTTGCATTTAAAAATCTGATTTTCCTTCATTGACTTTGACCTTTGATTTAACACACCACTTCATTGCCATAATATATCCTATTCAGTCAAATATGCTAATTATGTTTAACTTTAAGTGCCATTATCCCTTACTGCTCAATCGTTTTTTCGATCCATTGTCAGTATGTAGCCCTGCTGTCTTCCCTCTCATAACTTAGCATTGGCTAAGAGGTCAAATGTTCCTGTCGTCACTAAGAGTAAACACTGTCCACAGTTCACACGGCCGGGAGATAACCTTTCCAGTTCACACTTGTCCCCGCTTTCATTGATCTCTCTCTCTCTCTCTCTCTCTCTCTCTCTCTCTCTCTCTCTCTCTCTCTCTCTCTCTCTCTCTCTCTCTCTCTCTCTCTCTCTCTCTCTCTCTCTCTCTCTCTCTCTCTCTCTCTCTCTCTCTCTCTCTCTCTCTCTCTCTCTCTCTCTCTCTCTCTCTCTCTCTCTCTCTCTCTCTCTCTCTCTCTATGCACCTCTCTCTCTATGCACCTCTCACTCTCACTCTCACTCTCACTCTCACTCACTCTCTCACACACTAAAAGGACCTGAAGTGGGATTGTATGGACGTAATGGGATTGTTCTCCCAGGCCCAATTATGGAAACTCTGTCCATGACAAAATAGAACAGGGGACTGAGGCAAAAGCAGACAATGTCTACAGGGGAAGACAATGTAACAGATTGGCATATCAGGAGTTGTAAGAGAATAAATCAAATCTGATGAGATGGCATTATACCCAAACTGTGATCCATTGCCATACTGTAAACGCAGGTGTATTATTTTATTTTGATGTTATTGAACATTTTATTCAAAGAGTTTATCTAGTCGAGTGTGCATGCACCACATCCCTTCCAATACATTTATTGGGTAAAATTGTTTACAAGGTGGGTTGTTAATGCCGATTCATCTATTATTTGACCGCCATTCTACCTACAGTATCCAAACAACACAATAACCTTTTTCTCTGTTCCAGGGGCCAGTGCAGTGTTCCCCACACAGCTTTGAAAGCTGATTGTGGGGAATGATTTCCTCAGGCAGCCATCAGAGCGACGGAATGGTCTTGAAAACAGCCAGAGGAAAGATTTGGGAAGGAGACTCTCTGCCGCTTTGGAAATGAGCAAAACACAATTTAACCATCTGCCGGAGCAGCAGATGTTGCGATAAATTGCTGCAACTTTCAAATGTTTACTTTTTTTTAAACCCAGATGCAGTTTGGAGGGCTGGTGTGTAGGGTTAGTTGAGTTTACTGTATTCTGCGAGATTGAGAAATTGTTTTTCTGGCTGTAATGTAAATTTTCAAAGACCTCTCATGTGACAACTGCAGTGTCGTAAGATTACTAATGCAGAGGAGTAGGATCATTTGAAAACAACAAAGAAAACAATTATGGTGTTAACATAAAGGTACTCAAGCAGTAATCAACACACACTGACAATGGCCTGACAGCCAAACAATTCGTTTTTGTTATTTTTGCCTCTAAATGAAAACATTTAGTGTGTGGATCCTCCACAGATTAACCTCTAGCAATATTGGCCATTTACCATATCATTTGCACTTACGACAATTTGATGTTTGTGATTGTGCCCAATCCCCCAAGTTTCTCTCACGTTATTCAAAAAGCCTGTTGCCATGTAACCCCCGAATTTGTCTTTGCTTAATAATTCACAAGAGGGTTCTGATTAATGCGCACCATGAAATATATTCAAAACACTTGTGAGAGCTTTGACAGCAGCAATAACACAATCAGTGTGTTTGTGACTCTTGTGCCATGTGAAGTGGCTCTTTTAATTAACGATCAAACTCTAAATACTCCATTGCTCTGTGGCGTTGCTCTGTCATTTGTCCAGATGTGACAAGTGACAGCTACCTGACGAGACCATGGAAGGATTTTTTTAATTACATGAAAGTAATGAAAGGAAAAGTGCAGATCAAAGAAACAGTTGCTAAGAGTAAGAGCGCAATAGAGAGAGATGGACAGACAGATGGACGGTATGGGCCTTTGAGAGAAATGGAGGGTATGGGTAACGGCTGTGTCCAAGAGAGGATGGAAGGAGAGGAAGAGAAAAAAGGAGAAATGTTGAATAGAGAGAGAAATAGAGCTAGAAAAGAAGACAGGTAAGGGAATCACTTGAGCGAGGGAGGAAAGGAAAGAGAGGAAGAGAGCGCAAGAAGAAGGTGAGGCGTACGCTATAATACAGAGAGAAAGAGAGAGTAGTAGAAAAACTAAAAGGTAAGTGGCCCTGCTCGAGGAAGATAGAGAGAGAAAGAGGGAGGTAGACAAAGAGTTTGGTTGGGAGAGGAGGAAAGAAAGATGAAGCCAAGTAAAAAAAAAAGAAAAAAAAGCTTAGCATTCATAAAGCCTTCATAATGCCTTTATATGCTTGACATAAAGAGTTATACTACCCTATGTTTATATGCTCTTTATAAATTATTTTATCTAGTGCTATGCGGCATTGGCATTAAACATTATAACACCCACTCCATAACAACTGTCATAAGAATTTATAAAATATAATTTAAACATATGTAGGGTTTATGAATGCTTCATGAATGCTACATTATCACCATTCTAAGTAAAGTGAGGGGCTTTCCTACCTGAGAGGTCCCTGTTGACCCCCAGGGCCATGCCGTCTCTGAGCCAGAGCACCATGCCGTGGTAACCAGGGATGGAGCAGGGCAGGGTCACCGGCTGACCTGCCACCACCACCAAGTCTGTGGGCTGCTGGGTGAACACTGCACTGGCCCCTGGAACAGAGAAAAAGGTTATTGTGTCAAAACAGTGCAACTTTTGATCAACAGTTTCGATATGATTTAATTTTATTCACAGACATATAGTGTCATATGCCATTTAGCAGACACTCTTATCCAAAGAAACTTACAATAGCACGTGCATACTGTACATTTTCGTATGGGTGGCCCCAGCAGGAATTGGACCCACAACCTTAGCATTGCAAGTGCTATGCTCTACCAACTGAGCCACAGTAACCTACTGTGCATCCAATGGGGTACCGTCAGGGTAGATGTTGAATTGATGAAGCATTGTTCAATCTTTTTGTGTGTATAACAATGAATCCTAATAGCAATGTTGCCACAGTAGGCCAGTGAAAATAAGTATACAGAAGCTATGGAGCTGTTAGTAGAGTTACAAACCAAAAATGTTATTCAACGGGCTAAGCAGAGATGAACGGACAGACTGATCAAACAGGTTTAAATCTTGCTGAGATTGAGGCTGTCCTACGGACACAGCTCAGGTGACTATTCAGTGTATAGTTAGATAGCATCCATGGATGGTTGAATGAATGGGGATTGGTTCATGTAGTGAAAAAGAGCACAGGAGATGGTACTGGCATCCGGCCACATCATCCCACATTCATTAATACTTTGACCCATTTTCACATAGAAATAATCACACTTTCATTCCCAGTCATTTAAGTTGATGTAAGACTTACAATACCGATGAGCCCAGATATTAGGCGAGCGTTTCTATTCAATTACCTTTTTAACGGAAAATGCATTACAGCAAACATTAAATCAAAATGAGCCCATGCAGCTGTTCAACCCAATCTGTCTTCGGCATCATTCATTACCATCTCACCCCTCATCGCAGAAAATGACTTCAGTTTGGGTGGCTTCGGTTTGGGAAGGCAGCGGAGTGGTGCATTGCTGACAGCAGCTAACCTCATTTAGAGAACACATCTTGAAAGGGTGTGAATATAAGCAGACAGAGGGTTCAGTACAAGGTACATGCAGGACACAGACGGCTTTCATACCTTTTTGTATGAGGGTAGAGTCGAAAACATGTTTTTTCCCCCCACAGACAGTTTTTCCCACCAGCGACTGATCCCTCTCATTAAAGCCACGGAAGTTGAAGGACGACCACAGTACTACAGACATTGTTGGTGGAAAACAGGACCCCCCCCCATTTATAGCGAATCTTTGTGTAAATAAAACATTTTTAGAGGACAATCATGGTACCATAAATTGCTTATAATACACCATCGGGTGTATGTCCTTGAACCGATTATTTTAAAATGTCACACAGAAGAAGTTATGAGGATAATTTAGTTGCTATTGGCAGCCTCCTGTATTCCAGCATCTCACTGAAGAAAATAACACATAATTTGAGGCCTTGCTATTTTGGGATTCTACCATATGAATATCTTCAGTACACGGAGTGCAAACATTTATACAGGATACGTCTTTACTCTTTACTTAATGGTACATTTCTGTCTTTTAATCCAAAAGGTTGCTGGTTTGAATCCCCGAGCTAACTACTTGAAAAATCTGTTGATGTACCCTTGAGCAATGCACTTAACCCTAATTGCTCCTGTAAATTGCTCTGGATTAGAGCGTCTGCTAAATGACAAACATTAAAAGACACAAACAGAGAACTGCTGTGTTATATTAGTGTGGTAGAGAGGATTATATGTCCCACATGGCACCCTATCCCCTGTCTAGTGCACTACTTTTGACCAGGCCCATAGGGCTTGGTCAAAAGCAGTGCACTATGTAGGGAATCGGTTGCTATTTGGGATGCAAACATAGTCTTGTCTTAGGGTATATGTTTCACAAATGCAGAAGACACATTTCATGTGAATGCTGTCACGATCCTCTTCCTGGAAATGACTGGACCAAATCGCAGCGTGGTACGTGTTCATGATATTTTATTAAATCTGAACACTAGAACAAAAATAACAACGCAAGAAATTAACAGTTCTGTAAGGTAACTAAAACTATACAACTACCCACAAACACAGGTGGGAAAAAGGCTACTGTCACAATTCCAGTAGTGGTGATAAAGGAGTCAGGCGCAGAGAGCAGGGTAGTGAGTAGCAAGTGGATTTAATATTTCCAAAAAAGATATAACACGAGACGGCTACGCCACACATCCAAAGGCGCGTCAAGTACAGTCCAAAACAAACAGGACAAAAATCCACAGGGAACAGACACCACAAACAGAAAAACAAGCCCGCACAAAAGTCGGCGGGCCAACTGGGTTTAAATAGCCCACAATAAACCTAAACACAAAACAGGTTCAACAAATCAGACAAAACTAAATGAAACAGAAAAGGGGATCGGTGGCAGCTAGTAGGCCGGAGACGACGAGCGCCGCCCGAACGGGAAGAGGCACCATCTTCGGCGGGATTCGTAACAGCTACCTAAGTATGATTCTCAATCAGAGACAACGATAGACAGCTACCTCTGATTGAGAACCACACCCGGCCAAACACAAAGAAATAGAAAACATAGAAATAAAGAAACGAGAATGCCCACCCTAGTCACACCCTGGCCTAACCAAAATAGAGAATAAAAGCCTCTCTATGGCCAGGGCGTGACACATGCATTCAGTTGTACAACTGACAAGGTATCCCCCTTTCCTTTCCCTTTCCATTCTGACAGTCACAGCTCATTTATATATACTGAATATGACTTATACGGTAACCTGTATTTCTATCTTATATCTTTTGTTCATGTTATCAAGAGCACTTGCTGTAGTAACATGTGTTCGTTACTTGACGTAAACATGCAAAAGAGAAGATATTTTGTTATTTGCTTTAAGATTATTTATCTACCAGTCATCCCCTGGTCCAGATCCAGACAATTGCAAGATGGATGGCATGTTGAATATTGATCGGGCTAAAAAGTTATAATGCTTTGCTCCCCAGACAATCAAACATTTTCTCAGAGTCCATTAGTGGAATCAACATTCTGTAACATGAGGCATTTTTGGTGCTCTTCAGGGGAATATTTGTTTAGCTCATCCAGGCAGGGTAGCAGCGTTTCACAGATTTAGAAGGCATGGTTTAATTTCGATTCGGAGACAACACCATTGGGAATGAGTGTAGTTTAGAGGCTCATTGTCTACTCCCAAATTGAGTCAAACATCCAATAATTTCTGAATCAATCTTCACTATATATACAAAAGTATGTGGACACCCCTTCAAATTAGTGGATTCAGCCATTTCAGCCAGACCCGTTGCTGACAGGTGTATAAAATCGAGCACACAGCCATGACATCTCCATAGACAAACATTGGCAGCAGAATGGCCTTACTGAAGAGCTCAGTGATTTTCAACGTGGCATCGCCACCTTTCCAACAAGTCAGTTCATCAAATTACTGCACTGCTAGAGCTGCCCCGGTCAACCGTAAGTGTTGTTATTGTGAAGTGGAAACATTTAGGAGCAACAAGCCAAGCTAAGCCACGAAATGGTAGCACGTAAAAATAATTTGTCATCGGTTGCAACACTCACTACTGAGTTCCAAACTGCCAATGGAAGCAACGTCAGCACAATAACTGTTCATTGGGAGCTTCATGAAATGGGTTTACATGGCCAAGCAGCTGCACACAAGCCTAAGATCACCATGTACAATGCCAAGCGTTGGATGGGGTGGTGTAAAGCTTGCTGCCATTTGATTCTAGTGCAGTGGAAACACGTTCTCTGGAGTGATGAATCACGCTTCACCATCTGGCAGTCCGACGGATTAATCTGGGTTTGGCAGATGCCAGGAGAACACTACCTGCCCCAATGCATAGTGCCAACTGTAAAGTTTGGTGGAGGTGGAATAATGGCTGTTTTTCATGGTTCGGGCTAGGCCCCTTAATGCTACAGCATACGATGATATTCTAGATGATTCTGTGCTTCCAACTTTGTGGCAACAGTTTGGGGAAGGCCCTTTCCTGTTTCAGTATGACAAAGCGAGGTCCGTTCAGAAATGGTTTGTCGAGATCAGTGTGGAAAAACTTGACTGGCCTGCACAGACCTCAACCCCGCTGAACACCTTCGGGATGAATTGGAACGCCGACTGCGAGCCAGGCCTAATAGAAAATACTGGGACGTTCCCCGGGTGAAACCATAATCGACTTGAGAAGGGGACCTATGTGCTTGTCTCTTGGCTTTCTACGCCATTCCGTTCCTAAAATATGCCTCCTCTATACCCTCTCCTACGTTTAATCACAGCGACCTTCTTGACCCCAGGAGTGTCAGTACTCAATATTCATGTCTGTCCCAGTCATTGGAGAGAAGCTCTCAAGGCATCTCAGGACGGATATATGACGAGATGGCCAACACCACAAAAACAACATTAGCGGTGAATCTAAATTGTAATTGCTCTCATTGTCTCTCCTTGCTTCCTCAACAACGCATTGGAGGAGATGGTCTGAGGGGAGGAACCTCAGATCATCAATTTGAGGAAGAGGTGAGGGGAGAGAATGCGAGGAATCAAGGAAATACATTGAGATTCACCATTTTGAGGTGCATTCTATGTTCTGTTGACCTGGGACTTATGAGTATCTGATTCATAGACAACATATGTGTCAGCAGTATTTCTACTCTGTGCTGTATGCATAAGGGAAATACAACTGCCTTCACAAACTGTTTACTTCTACTCATGATAAACAGCCCAGTTGAATATTGTCTTTGTCACTGTTGGCGACCTTAAACAATATTCATATTGACTTTCCACAGCAAATGTTTTTCCTAGTACTACCACCAATGTCAAAAGGATGCCATCTCAGAATTCCAAAATATGACTCTGGTTTGACAGTTTTAACATACAAACGGACAGTTAGAAACCTCATAGATAACCTCAGAAAGAGTGCAATCCCCCAAGACGGACTTAATGGCCAAGTCTGTTCACATTTGCATTGCATTTCTCAGAATCTGTGAGGGTGCAATGTAATGCTTCAATCTAGCCCTGTACTCCTAGTGGTGCCTCACAACAGGGATTCTGCAGAGCATGGCTAGCTCTAATGGGAGTCTGAATTGAACAAATGAATCTCATCATCACATCGCCAGCTTCTCAGTGGGCGAAAACACTCTCAGTCAAATCAAAATAAATAAATATATTATGTCAAGGATACTTCTTTTACATCAAGTTTCTGTTTGCCTTAAGCTTTTCAATTTATTTTGCAATCAGAATGCCAAATTACATGAACTCTTCCAGCACAAAAGCAAACATTTTGCCTACCCACAAACATTCGGCATTAGCTGGGGACTGAATTTCTCAGAAGTCCAGAATGTTTTGTTGTTACGAGACAAAATATAACACTTTGTTTTCGCCATGTCTTACTCAAGACAATACCAAAGTCTACACCCACAGAAAGGACTCTTTAGCTGAATTCACAAATGAGTCATCTCATTTGGAAACCTCAATACATCGCTGCCGTGCCTATCTGATGATAGTTACATTTGTCTGAAAATCTCATCTTGAGTCATGGCTACTGAAGATAATTCATTTTGACAGGGTCACAGAGATATGTTGTGGACAATTTCACAGTAACAGAGTGATGCTGAGACTCTGTTTTTTCCCTTTAAAATGAATGCCAAACAAAAACGAATGATTGCAAAGTTAAACAAACCATACAATGATATGTACAAGGACTACTTTGAACAATTTCCACAGAAAAGTGTACAAAAACACATTTACCTGAAGAACAGTGCAGATGCAACGTTTGGTAACAGAATGACAGTGTGTGCTGTTTGTGCCGTCATTCTGTTACCAAACTTTGATCTGCATTGTTCTTTAAATGTTTTGTTAAAAGTAGTCCTTGTGCATAGAGTTATATGGTTTATTTAACTGTGCAATCATTGGTTTTGTTTGACATACATTTTACAGTGAAGAATCAGTCTCAGCATCACTCTGTTACTGTGGAATTGCCCTTGTACTACATGGTTGATGAACACTGTACATACAGTATTTGATGGGAAAATGCTTTTTTCATTCAAATACCCAACATCGTATTACTTTTCATGTGGAAATACTTCACAAATTTGATGACATCAGCTATCAAGATGATACACGATTTAAAGCAGCATTTAACACAAGCACGTCGTTCCTAGTTGTGTTTGCCTATGCAATATGCACGGTATGACAGGGATCGATTTCTCCCGTTGGCCATGGATTTACTGAAATGCAATTAGGCCTACGAGCAGAGCCTCATATTCCCTTACCTGTTGAGAACACTGAAAAGAGGGGACAGCTTTATTTAATTGTTGCAGTGGACTGTGAAAGGTTTTTCCGCAGCAAGATGGAAATGTGTGCCATTAACAGTGTCAGCGATTTAGTGCCAGAGTGCTGAGAACCATACAGTCTCATCACCGTCGTAGTCCAATCACACTGCTCTACGGAGAGGACCTCAGGGTGACGTAAAACTAAAACAGGAGAGAGTGAAATATGGGGTTGTGTGCCCTGTCGATTTGGTGGGGACTACATTGCATTGACTGTGTATGCTAGGCTACAGCGCTAGTGTCACAGTAGCAGATTGAAAAGTATTATTACCTCCGTTTGGTACCTGTCAGTGCAATGTGAATTGTTAACAGCTGTGCCAAAAAGGGTTACATTTCATTGTCATTCCGGGTACCCTTTGTATTGTTATTGTCGGGAGGAGAAAATGTAATTCTATCTGAGGAAGAAAAAAAGAAAGAAAAAGAAAAAACAAACAGGCTTTGAATTAATCTGGTGTGTATAATGGAATTTTTTACAGAGGATTGCCATGGTCCACCTACAGTCTACAGTACTTTGAAATATGTTTTCTAAGGATTTGACCAAATGTGTTTCCTGAATGCTTATCAGCATTTTCAAGATAGAAAAACCAAATGATAAAGAATGAAAATGTGCCGCAGTGTGCCAAACATAAAACCATTACACGCTGCCTCCCATGGGTCCTCTGTGAAAAATGTTGTTGTTACTTGTCTGGTTGCAGACAGACCTTGGAAGATAAGGGGTTGGGTTTTTGGGGGAAATTGGACTTCCTTTCAATTCATCAAGTTACCTTATTAACTTAAGTATACCTTTGCTATGAGACTCAAAATTGAGCAAAGGTGCATCCTGTTTCCAATGATCATACTTGAGATGTTTCTACAACTTGATTGGAGTCCACTTGTGGTAAATTTTAATGATTGGACATGATTTGGAAAGGCACACACCAGTCTATATAAAGTCCCACAGTTTATAGAGACAGTGCATTTCAGAGCAAAAACCAAGCCATGAGGTCGAAGGAATTGTCCGTAGAACTCCGATACAGGATTGTGTCGAGCTACAAATTTGGGGAAGGGTACCAAAACATTTCTGCAGCATTGACGATCCCCAAGAACATAGTGGCTTCCACCATTCTTAAATGGAAAAAGTCTGGAACCACCAAGACTCTTCTTTGATCTACTTAATTGAACTGTGTTATTGAAACACTATTGAATTGACAAAAGATCATTCGAAATAATTGTAGGATTGACAAAATGTATTCAGGTAATCATGCTTCAACTCAATTAGAACAAGTACCTCCCAAATTAATCAAATTGTATCAGTTCTAGCTCTTTGAGTTGCGTTCATCCTAGCTAACTACTAAATGAAAAAAGCTCTTATTTTATTTCCAATTAACAATGGTTTAGGGGAGATTTCAGTAGGGAGCTTTGTGCTCCCATCTGCTTCTTGCTCATCCACAAGCTTCTCCGCCAGCGAACCAACACACCAATTGAAATACAACGACATTCTCACTAACGGTTACATAACATTTTTACTTTTTACATGTACAGTAGTTGTTCATCTACTTTAGTTGAATGCACTGACTGAATGACCTAAATGTAAATGTAACTGTACACATATACGGTTGCAAAGCATGCAGTAGGGGCGGCAGGTAGGGCGGCACATAGCTTAGCGGTTAGGAGTGTTGGGTCAGTAACCGAAAGGTTGCTGGGTCAAATCCCCAAGCCGACTAGGTGAGAAATCGCAAATTGCTCCTATAAGTCGCTCTGGAAAAGAGTGTCTGATAAAATATAATGCTGGGTATTATATTCTTAGGAGCTCTGCCCCCCAAAAAGACAAACTCTATGACCAAATGAAATTTGGTCAGTTCATGTCTACATTAATGAATCTGGTACACATCCTGTTCCACCGGAGTTAAGTAAATTCTACAAGAGACAATTACATTCCGCCTAGATAGAGCAAAACTTAAGGGCAGCCAAGATATAAACATTGCCCAATAGTTTTTTCAGGCAACATACTGTGACTCCTGTGTTTTCTCTAGCTTCAATGAGGGTAGAGGGTAAAAGAGAAGAAAATGTATCTTGAAGAACTTTTATTTTCTGATTGATCCTCCTTCCACTGCACGGACAAAAGGCGCTCAAACGCGGCCCTAGGCCATTATCGCTGAAATGGAAAACATAAATCCAAATGCTGCCAATCAAATAAGAGTTTTACTTCATCTAAACCCAAGATGAAAGCGCATGAAGATCACGCTTTTGTCCCTTTCTCGTGTTTCGACATGACTCTGTTCACTTTAAACCACACTGCAGTTGCTTTGCGTACACAGTATACATTAACTGTGGGGGGAACCTTCCGTCCTAAAGAAGTCAAGAAGGTTTATTGTACCTTTGGAGTATGGAAAGAAGAGAGTAGAGAAGTGCCTATGCTGGAGACCTATTCCCTTTAATCTTTAAAAACACAGAGCTTTTAACAACAGAGAAGCTGGGAGTAATTGATAGATCGTATGCAGGGAGGTGTGTAGTGGGGGGATCGAGTGTTTAAAGAAATGTGGGTAGAGAAGATAATCTTGCCCCTGAGATGTGGCAAAAGGCCAAGCCATTGTGTCGGCATAGAAGCCTGTGTGTCCAACTCGCTGTTCCTCTCTGTTATGATTTCTTATTATCTCTGTTGAACAAAACTACAGAGTAATTTCAAGGCACCACTGCTCCAAGAAGATTAGTTACTTGGTGTAATAACAAAGCCACAGACAACAACCTTGAGCACTCTCAAAGCACCCACGGCAATAAGCAATATAAAGGTGGAAGTCCCCGACATGTTTCACAGTTACGGTTTACTGTGAATGAAATCCTAGAGATTAGTTAGGCTGTAATGATACATTGATTATTGTCAATATAAACCATAATCATTATAATCAATCACTTATTCAGAGGCAAAATAGACCCAAGTTGGTCCCACTTTAAATGACGTGCACTTTATAGATGCTTCATATAGCTCTGTCATGCTCTATAAAGGGTTCATGAATGTGGCATAACTGTTTGACATAACCACCAATGTCAAACATGGCAAAAACCTGTGCTTTATAAAGGGTGGCATAAACACATCTTAATAAAGGCTTTATAAATCATATTAAATTCAGGCTTCACAAAGTATTTATAACCTTGTCATGTATCTTGGTAGAGCATTGCAACGCCGTGATAGTGGGTTCGATTGCCGGGACCAGCCATATGTAAAAATGTATGCACGCATTACTCAAAGTCACTTTGGATGAAAGCGTATATATTATATTTGTAATGGGTGCGTGCTGGTGGCAGGGAAGTCAGGCGCAGGAGAACGAACTTGGTATAAACGGAGTCGTTTAATAAGTGCTCACAGAACTCCGAAAACCAAAATATACAAAATAATAAAAGTTGGTACAAAACCCGTCGCACACCAGAACATAACTTGCACATCACATACAATCAAAAAATCATATACAAGGACATGAGGGGAAACAGATGGTTAAATTCACAACATGTAATTGATGGGATTGGAACCAGGTGTGAAGGAAGGCAAGACAAAACCAATGGAAAATGAAAAATGGATCAGCAATGGCTAGAAGGTCAGTGACTTCGACCATTGAACCCCGCCCGATCAAGGAGAAGACCGACTTCGGCGGAAGTCGTGACAATATTACTCAAATTGCTGGGATCAGCCAACGGTTTTCCCTCTTGGTGCCAATATTGGACCTGACCCTCAACTTTCCCCAAAATTCAACGCTAAAATGTAGTGCAAAGCAAAAAACGCAAAAATAAATGTTTTCCTAAATTTCCCAAAATGTTTCTCGGTTTTGTTTTTCCAGGTTTCGGATTTCCCCCATCTTTTCCTGCTATTCCCTGCAGTTTTTTCACACTTTTTTCTCACAACATTTTTTCTGTGTTTTCTGTGTTCACAACAATACTTAAACCACATCAGGGGATGACTTCTGAGTTCAGGGAAAAATTTAAATATGTAAATGTTTTTGTATAGTTGCCCTTGCATAGGGAGCCAGGCCAACCCACTGGGGAGCCAGGCCAAGCCAATCAGAATGAGTTTTTCCCCACAAAAGGGCTTTATTACAGACAGAATACTCTGTTTGTGACAAAACTGCACATTTTAGAGTAGCCTTTTGTTGTCCCCAGCACAACGTGTACCTGTGTAATGATCATGCTGTTTAATCAGCTTCTTGATATGCCACACCTGTCAGCCATACTCACAAAAAGCTTAATTAATTAATTTCAATTGACTGATTTCCTTACATGATTTGTAACTCAAAAATATTTTAAATTGCTGCATGTTACATTTATATTTTTGTTCAGTATAATAGTACGAATCAAATGGAGTTTCCCATCCCCCTATTTAGAGTACTATCCCCTTATCCAGATGGTGTGACAATGGCATTTCCTAACAACGTTACTAACTTTCTTTGTTGTTACTTTTAAGGCTTCTTCAGACACCGACATACAGTAAAGGTCAAAAAATCCCTGTTAGGGGTAACATCTCATGCAAGGCAAAGGGAGTAATGTATCTCATCCCCTTTTCATGTGGAAAATCCTACGTAGAACAAACAAAAATACAATTCAAACAACGCATAGCTGAACACCGCAGCTCAATCAGGTGTAAGAACACTGACTATCCAGTAGCAGCTCACTTTGCGAATCTACTCCCTCAAATACACAGGCATTGAGCATGTTACTCTACCAAGGAGAGAAGATAACATCGAGATCCTTCTATATAGAGTGTGTGATTCTCTTTATTTGTTTATATATATATTCGCCGTTAGTCAGTACCTCTACACAAAATAACTTTCTCTGGGTGTGCATCAGCTCATGCTTTTTATTAGACTTTTAAGGTTGGAACCAACATGCAGTACCTCCAGCAGGCAGAGAGACAAGAGCCATTCGTCCGCCAGTTCATTGACAAACTACACTATTCACAGCCCTTGTAATGTTCAATGTCATGAATTGTATTACTGGACTTCTGAACCTTTATGCATTTGCATTTTTTATGTCAAAATGAAATTAAATGTATGGTTTAACATGCCATTAATGTTTATTTGTTTTAATCGTTAGTGATAATTCCCTATGTGTTAATACATTTGTGTTTACATCATTAAGCCATTATGTTTATTTTAATGTTTTATTTAACCTTCATTTAACTAGGCAAGTCAGTTAAGAACAAATTCTTATTTACAATGACGGCCTACCCCGGCCAAACCAGAACGACACTGGGCCAATTGTGCGCCGCCCTATGGGACTCCCAATGACAGCCTGGATTGTTGTTGTGACACAGCCTGGAATCGAACCAGGGTCTGTAGTGATGCCTCTAGCACTGAGATGCAGTGCCTTAGACCGCTGCGCCACTCGGGAGCCCTATGTATGTTTTATGAATTGCCAAAGGCATCAGACTTTAAAGTAAATACAGTGTCATATGGTACAATGCATTTATGTATGTGTTATGAATGGCCAAAGGTGTCGGACTTTAAAGTACAGCGTCATGTGATATAAGGTATTTATGGATGTGTTATGAACGACCGAAGGTATTACAGGACACCACATAAAGTGTCAATAAATAGGTTATTAATGTTCTGCTGATTTATTAAGGTTCTCTCATGATCCACAGGTTACTGTAGGGTGTGCGAGGTATTTAAATGGGCTGAAAGAGCTTGCGTTTGTGTGTGTGTCAGAGCCAATATGATTTGGAATAGTCCAACCTGAGACTACCGTACTAAGTATTTCTCTTCTGTTCCCATGCTGGAGACCAGGGCTTGATCACAACCTGTTACAATGAGGCCAACATTCTGTGGCTGATCTTTCAGTTGGTGAGTTGGTGAATATTTCAAAGACCTGACTGTACTTTAGCACAGCACGGTATGGCTTGTTATATTGTTGTGTGCGTGTTTGTGTACTAAGGAAGATGCAACATGGTTCCAGAAGAAAGCCCATTTCAATGTCCTTATTTTGGGGGCTTTCATTAAGGTAAGTTTCTCTTGGTGTAACGCCGCCGCCAGGCTATTGAGCACACAGCACACATATGCCTGGGATATCAACCATTCAAAGTTGGCCTTAGTGGGCGTGCCCATAGAATTCAATGGGAGTGACCTTACTGAGTAAAATATCTGTCAACAGGCTATGTCCTTTGTTAGCAAAAACATTCCCCCTGGTCATCACTAGTTAACACAGCCATAAAGTCACAATTATGCCTAAACCCAGCCTATTTCCACAATTTCTCTTCTTACAATTTGATTTTAAACCTAACGCTAACTAATGAAGGACGAGTTTGATGTGACTAGCATGACTTCACTTCAGAGTGTGTGCCATTCTTCAGCACAACATGTCACCCTTTTTATAAGCACACATTTATATCATATTCAATATAGTGGGTTGTGTCACACTTGACATTGGTAATTATGTCACACAGTTATGTCACATTTATGAACCCTTTATAAAGCATGACATATGGTTATAACATATTTGTAAAACATTTATGTAGTGCTTATGAAGGCATTATGAATGCTTTATGAATCCTTCATTAGCTGAACGTAATTTAAAGTGGGACCATAAAGGGTCATACAGTTTAATAAACTGTCTCTAAAGCTTTTATTTCTTGTTGAAAAAAAGTCATTACTGCGATGGAAGACGCCAAAATAAGTTGCTCGTTTTTTGCACAGAATGATGGTGAAACTCAACCAATACCCATTATCTCTAGCTATGGTGATATAACACCATAGAAGAAATCGATTGTTTTGCTGATGGGTACGAACCCAGTCAGCGCTATCTGTTACAGTGATGGGTAGTGACACTTTGGTGATGACCAAAAAGGGATGTTATAAAATGTTGAGCTTCTTCTCATTTACAGATGGAGGCCATGTTGTGTTCTTTGAGCGCGGGTGGCGTTCATATGTGGACGTTCGAAATCACAACATTCGATCTTAATACGTCAATGACTTGCACCTGCACTGTATCGAAGCACTTTGCCCTCAAGTCATGTTGTGACATTGGAAAGTGAAATAGGCACCGGTGCGTAAAACGGTGTCCAGTTTGAACACACAACAGTTGATGAAGGACAGATATTTGTGGTGCGGGACTATATCCTATCACCTCCACCAAAACAAGACAAGGATGTTGTCTGGAAATGGCGGACCAATACATGCATTTTGTGGTCTTTCGACAGCTTGTACAGCTTATCTGTGTGGGCTAAAGACTGACATCGACGTGTTGAAATACATGTTTAATGTGATTTTACTTTGTTTGGTACGGCACAGGATGTCATGATTTGTGTGGCTTTGCAAGTGAAGTGCGCTAGGCAGTTACAGAATATTTTCTGACCATGAAGCCCACCAAGTCAGCTGGATATTGCTTAACAATGACCTTAAGCTTCATCCTTGTACATTGTCAACATAAAATTAATTGTATCTAGTTTTGGAGGATATGTACATGATAAATATCCAGGAACGTTAAAGAGAGGTAGCTAGAGTGCTCCACATCTGCAGTTGTGAATGTTTCATCTTAGCTGAGTGGTGTTAGGCACAATACTGGCGACAATAAAGGCATTTGTAACTCAGTTATTTTCTAGCAGGACCTCTTTGCACTCGGCAATGACTTGTGGCTCTAAATCCATTTACTTACTCCACCAACCATGAAGAGAATGCACACAAACACACAGGTGGCAGAGAAGCAAAGAAAACATTCAATACCTCCCTTATGTTATATGTTTACTCTCAATTTTTCCTCTCATCTTTAGGGACTTATATTTCTCCAGTCAGGCCTTTAGCCTCAAACTCCCAGACCTGTGACATAAAGATTGTAGACGGGCAATTCCAAAAACACATTCACTGGAAGACCTGTGCAGATACAAAGTTTGGTAACAGAATTTCGGTAAAATCTCCCTCAGTTTTGTATGTGTTTCAAAGATGTCTGCTGAAATAATGGGGTGTAAGCTATGACATGACACCATGAGTATGAAAAAAATCTATTTGGTTATTGAACTACAGTAAGTGAAGTGGGTTTACATCTGTTAACATAATTGCGGTTACGGAATATCATCATGGGTCCCTGATCTGTTCTACACAGAAATGCATAATTATGGATATGAATGCCATTCTCTTCATGGTGATGTATCCTAAATAGCTACAGAAAAGGTAAAAATATGCAATATCCTCATTTGCATATTTGGGTATTTTTCTACACACTGGCTATTATTTTAATGAGCTCCGCCATTGGACCAAATCTGAACCAATCATAGATGTCTATGTTTCACAAGTTGGGCACATGAAAGTACATCACAGTAGAGCTCAAATGAGTACAGTGCAGTACAGCACAGAAGAGTAGAGTTCAATACAGTAGAGTTCAGTACAGTACAGTATAGTACACTACAGTATTGTCAAGTAGAGTGTAGTTCAGTACAGTAAAGTATAGTTCAGTACAGTACATTATAGTCAACTCTAGTGTGCTCTACAGTCTTCTGTACTTAACTCTACTGCACTCTATTCTAATCTACTGTACTGTAGAGGACTGTACTCTATACTTTACTTTTCTTCACTGTACTGTAATGTGCTGTACTGTGTCCAAACTTGTGAAACACAGACGTCAGTGATTGGTTCAGATTTGGTCCGGCCCAGACCGTTTCTGAACCAATCATGGACTTCTATGTTTGTGACAAATGAAGGCCAGACAAGACCTCTGTGGACTTAGAAATCAAAACTAGTCCGGACCAAACCAAAAATGGTCCAAGGCCAGGGTGGACTGACCAAATTTCAACTAGTTTTCAACATCCATGGATGTCCAGGTGTTGCTCAGTGCTCCGTGGGTGAGGATGCTGGTTACAGTAAATGTCAGTAAGAGCTGGTAGAGGTAAAAATGATTGGAGGGAGAGAGAGAGGTCGTTCAGACTTTTCACACTCTTGCTTTGAGCACCAGACAACAAAAAGAGAAAGAAAACAGTTTTGAGCTGAACATAACAGTATGCCAGTGGACGGGAGGACGGGAGGACAGTAGCAGGTGACCGAACTGTGGTTTGTGGCAACTATGATTTCCCATTGTAGCCAATTCAATTACAGAAATTCCGTTACCGATTTTTCATTACTTGATAAATCAAAAACAAAATTGCTATTAGTAAAAACACTATAACTAATTGATTGGACTACATTTACTTGTTTCTTCTGTGAACTGTAATTATCCCACTCAAGAGGGAGAGAAATGAGAAAATATCTTAAAGATATATGGGTTTTTCGTAATGGAATTCCGAGCACAAGCCAATGTTTCTTAAACTTACAGAAGACAGAAAACATTATCCTACACTAAGTATAAAATGTTGATATTAGTTGGCAGGGGTCTTTAGCTCATCATTATTGTGTTTTGATGTATTTCCAATCCCTTTTATGACTTATTGTCACGCCCTGACCATAGAGAGCCATTGATTCTCTATGGTGAAGTAGGTCAGGGCGTGACTGGGGGTGATCTAGTTTATTTAGTTCTATGTGGTGTTCTAGTTTATTTTCTATGTTGGTGATTTGTATGATTCCCAAATAGAGGCAGCTGGTAATCGTTGTCTCTAATTGGGGGATCATATTTAAGTAGCTGTTTTCCCACCTGTGTTTGTGGGATATTATTTTGTGTTTTGTGCATGTGCACCACTTAGTCACGTTTCGTTGTTTATTTATTGTTTTGCTTAAGTTTCACTTAGAAATAAAGATGTGGAACTCAACCTCCGCTGCGCCTTGGTCCGTCTCTATACATGACCGTGACACTTATCCTGGTCGATGTTTTCTAATACCCCTATTCCATCTGTTTGACAAGAAATCAAAGCATTTGCTTATTCCTAAAGTTTAGGACGGAAAAAGGTTGAAAAAAGGTATGTACAGTATGCTTTAATTATAATAGACTCTTAGCTTTCATTTGACACCCAATTTGACATGCTCCTATGAACTTCACATGTTTGTGCTCATGGAAATGAACAGACACACATTGCACATACAGGCTGATGGAACCACATATACTGTACATCAACACATTTTCCCCCTCCAAACTCGGTCTCACTTTTCTACATTTTACATTTTAGTCATTTAGTAGACGTTCTTATACAGAACGACTTACATTCAACCAAGGTAGTAAGAAAACCACATATCACAGTCATTGCTAGAAAAACTAATTTTTCTACTCAAAATACTTTCTCTCTTACTTCAGCGTGTGCTCATTTATCAGGTTTTCAGTATTCTGCCTGCCTTTGTGTTCATTTGCAGGCCTTTGACAGGCAGGCAGCACTCAGCGTGAATGCTGCTGCAGGGGGTTTGGCTAGTTCTTTTGTCTGACCTCAGCACCTCTCCCATGGCAACTCATGCAGGTGCTGTCCTGAGTCCACAATGGCACCCTATTCCCTTTATACACATAGAGCTCTGGTCAAAAATAGTGCCCTATATGAAATAGGGTGTCATTTGGGATGCAGTCTCTGTGGAGGGAGACGGAGAGCTGCAGGTAAAAAGCACTCTCGTTCCTCCATCCCTCCCTCCTTCGCTTTATTCCCCTGGCTCCTCCCTCTGTCCTATCTTTCACTCTCCTCCCTCTGTTCGCCTTCTTTTCTCCCTCTGCTTTCCTTTATTCTCTCTCTCTTTTCCTCTGCATGCCTCCTTGATGGTAATCTTGCCCAAGGCACTGCCGAAGGCCACACTCCAGCTTTCAGATTGTTAGGGTTCTCTGTGGACTTGCTTGTGCAGTAGGTCTGAACACACGCACACACACATGGTAGATACAACATACTGTATGCATGTACACTCAGTTGCCAATTTATTAGGTACACCCATCTAGTATCGGGTCAGACCCCTTTTGCCTCCAGAACAGCCTGAATTTGTCAGGGTATGGATTGTACAAGGTTTGGCATTCAAATGTTGCTCAATTGGTATTAAGGGACCTAACGTGTACCATGAAAACATTCCCCACACCATTACACCATTGCCACCAGCCTGTACCGTTGACACCAGGCAGGATGTGGCCATGGACTAGCGCTGCCTACGCCAAATCCTGACTCTGATCAGCATGACACAACAGGAACCGGGATTCGTCGGACCAGGCAATGTTTTCAACTCCTCAATTGTCCAGTGTTGGTGATCACGTAACCCACTGGAGCTGTTTTTTCTTGTTTTTAGCTGATAGGAGGGTTGGTGTACCTAATATACAGACACATACACTGAGTGAACAAAACATTAGGAACACCTGCCATGACAAAGATTAAGCAGGTGAATCCACGTGAAAGCTTTGATCTCTCATTGATGTCACCTATTAAATCCACTTCAATCAGTGTAGATGAAGGGGAGGAGACTTAAGCCTTGATTTTTAAGCCTTGAGACAATTGCGACATGGATTGAGTATGTGTGCCATTCAGACGGTGAATGGGCAAGACAACATATTTAAGTGCCTTTGAAAGGGGTATGATACTGTAGCAGCTGCCAGGCGCACCGGGTTGAGTGTGTCAAGAACTGTAACGCTGCTGGGTTTTTCATGCTCAACAGTTTCCCAGCTTCCCATATCAAGAATGGTCCACCACCCGAAGGACATACAGCCGACATGACACAACTGTGGGAAGCATTTGAGTCAACATGAGCCAACTCAATATAAACGTGACATGCAACAATTTCAAAGATTTTACTGAGTTAAAGTTCATTTAAGGAATCGGTCAATTGAATAAATTCATTAGGCCCTAATCTTTGGATTTCACATGATTGGGAATACAGATATGCATCTTTTGGCCTCAGACACCTTAGAAAAAGGTTAGGGCATGGATCAGAAAACCAGTCAGTACATGTGGCATTTATGAACTCAGGAAAAAAAAAGAAACGTCCCTTTTTCAGGACCCTGTCTTTCAAAGATAATTCATAAAAATCCAAATAACTTCACAGATCGTCATTGTAAAGGGGTTAAACACTGTTTCCCATGCTTGTTCAATGAACCATAAACAATTAATGAACATGCACCTGTGGAACGGTCATTAAGACACTAACAACTTACAGACGGCAGGCAATTAAGGTCACAGATATGAAAACTTAGGACACTAAAGAGACCTTTCTACTGACTCTGAAAAACACCAAAAGAAAGATGACCAGGGTCCCTGTTCATCTGTGTGAATGTGCCTTAGGCATGCTGCAAGGAGGCATGAGGACTGCAGATGTGGCCAGGGCAATAAATGACAATGCCCATACTGTGAGACGCCTAAGACAGAGCTACAGGGAGACAGGGTGGACAGCTGATCCTCGCAGTGGCAGACCACGTGTAACAACACCTGCACGGGATCGGTACATCTGAACATCACACCTGTGGGACAGGTAAAGGATGGCAACAACAACTGCCCGAGTTACACGAGGAACGCACAATCCCTCCATCAGTGCTCAGACTGTCCGCAATAGGCCGAGAGAGGCTGGACTGAGGGCTTGTAGGCCTGTTGTAAGACAGGTCCTCACCAGACATCACCGACAACAACGTCACCTATGTCAAAAAGTGCTCTTCACTGACGAGTCGCAGGTATGTCTCACCAGGGGTGATGGTCGGATTTGCGTTTCTCGTCAAAGGAATGGGCGTTACACCGAGGCCTGTACTCTGGAGCGGGATCGATTTGGAGGCGGTGTTTCACAGCATCATCGGACTGAGCTTGTTGTCATTGCAGGCAAACGCAATGCTGTGCATTACAGGGAAGACATCCTACTCCCTCATGTGGTACCCTTCTTGCTCATCCTGACACGACCCTCTAGCATGACAATGCCACCAGCCATACTGCTCGTTCTGTGCGTGATTTCCTGCAGGACAGGAATGTCAGTGTTCTGCCATGGCCAGGGAAGAGGCCGGATCTCAATCCCATTGAGCACGTCTCGGACCTGTTGAATCGGAGGGGGAGGGCAGGGGTTATCCCCCCCAGAAATGTCCGGGAACTTGCTGGTGCCTTGGTGGAAGAGTGGGGTAACATCTCACAGCAAGAACTGGCAAATCTGGTGCAGTTCATGAGAAGGAGATGCACTGCAATACTTAATGCAGCTGGTGGTCACACCAGATACTGACTGTTACTTTTGATTTTGACCCCCCCTTTGTTCAGGGACACATTATTCCATTTCTGTTAGTCACATGTCTGTGGAACTTGTTCAATGTCTCAGTTGTTGAATCTTGTTATGTTCATACAAATATTTACATATGTTAAGTTTGCTGAAAATGAACACAGTTCACAATGAGAGGACGATTTTTTATTTGCTGAGTTTATATTTTATTCAGTGTGAATACACACTTTATTAAAATGTCACGTTCGTTGTATGAATTGGACCAAGGCGCAGCGTAGTATGCGTACATTCTTTATTATATTAAGAATGAACACTGAACAAACTAACCAAAATAGCAAAACGACTATATGCACATAATTTTCCTTCCTCATGATGACATATATTTTGTGAAGTGCACCAGTCCCTCCTGCAGCAAAGCACCCCCAAAACATGATGCTGCCACCCCCGTGCTTCACGGTTGGGATGGTGTTCTTCGGCTTGCAAGCCTCCCCCTTTTTCCTCCAAACATAACAATGGTAATTATGGCCAAACAGTTCTATTTTTGTTTCATCAGACCAGAGGACATTTCTCCAAAAAGTATGGTCGTTGTCCTCATGTGCAGTTGGAAACCGTAGTCTGGATTTTTTATGGCGGTTTTGGAGCAGTGGCTTCTTCCTTGCTGAGCGGCCTTTCAGGTTATTTCGATATAGGACTCGTTTTACTGTGGATACAGATACTTTTTACCTGTTTCCACCAGCATCTTCACAAAGTCCTTTGCTGTTGTTCTGGGATTGATTTGCACTTTTCGCACCAAAGCACGTTCATCTCTAGGAGACAGAACGTGTCTCCTTCCTGAGTGGTGTGACGGCTGCGTGGTCCCATGGTTTTTAGACTTTTGTACTATTGTTTGTACAGATGAATGTGGTACCTTCAGGCGTTTGGAAATTGCTCCCAATGATGAACCAGACTTGTGGAGGTCTACAATAGTTTTTCTGAGGTCTTGGCTGATTTCTTTAGATTTTCTCATGATGTCAAGCTAAGAGGCACTGAGTTTGAAGGTAAGCCTTGAAATACATCCACAGGTACACCTCCAATTGACACAAATGATGTCAATTAGCCTATCAGAAGCTTCTAAAGCCATAACATCATTTTCTGGAATTTTCCAAGCACTGTCAACTTAGTGTATGTAAACTTCTGACCCACTAGAATTGTGATACAGTGAATTATAAGTGAAATAATCTGTCTGTAAACAATGTTGGAAAAATGAATTGTGTCATGCACAAAGTAGATTGCCAAATACTATAGTTTGTTAACAAGAAATTAGTGGAGTGGTTGAAAAACAAGTTTTAATAACTCAAATCTAAGTGGATGTAATCTTCCGATTTCAACTGTACCTGTACATTGCTGCTGTGACACTAATGACACAGGCTTAGACACCAACAAAAGTAGCAGCACAATCTTCCCTTTTCAACACTGGTGACTGGTGACATTCACACACATACAGAGCACAACCCTAATTAGGCTGGGGCACCAGCCTAGTGTCGGTAGCACTTTACATTATAGCTCAGAATAATGAAATAATAACAAAGTAATAACCATTTCCAGTAATGACTGTTAGTTACCAGTAATAAGAAAGGTTATTACAAAGTAAGTCCGACTGTAGTTTCCACATAATTACTTTGGTTGATAGATGCTTATTTCATACATATTACTTTTCTGCTGTTTCCACATTGTTCTTGTGCTGTTGAAATCTACAAATAAAATACAAATGTAATGGGATATAAATCCCAGAAACAGATATGGAAATTAGAATGCAATTGTGTTGTATTAGTTTTAGTTTGGTGTATACAGATGCTATACAGATGGCATAGTTTCTATGTAATACAATGTGATATCAGGACTGGAAATATAAGACCCTCTTGCCCTGGTCAATACAACACCCTGAAACAAGCAGAAGGATTACAAAAGCAATGGAGGAAATAAACAGGAAACCATTGTCTAGGAGGCCCTTGAGAACCACAGACCAGAGACCCCTGAGAATGCTCCTAATCCCCTTCCTATGGCCTTCGTATCGCGCAGGTGAAGATGACCTATAGGAACATTTCCCATGGGATGAAAAAAGAAACATACATAATCACCAGCCTCCCCTCTGAGACCACTCAGAGGTCCGAGACCACTCAGTGCTACTCTAATCACAGGTGCACACATACAGTGTTGAAATCAGGTCAATTTAAGCAATGGAAATCACCCATAACCGTTGTGACACGTGAATCACAGTCGGCTTATGGACAATCTGGTGTGACTGCATTACTTCTGCCTGCCAGAGCCATACTCGCAACCACCCTCCTGCATCCTCGCGGTCCCCCTGTGTGTCAACAAGCAATCCCATTTCCATCAATGGCGGTGGTGGTAACATTGTGGCGGTGACAGTTTGCTCACAGGCGAAGGCTTTCCTGCTCGGCTAATGGAGTTTATGCTCGGTGGAAAGGTTAAATCAGGTAAGATTAGGGCCTAATCTGCTGCTGACAGCTGTGACCTTATCAACATTGATGTCTCCGCACAGCACTATACCATCTCTCGCCATCTCTCCTGTCACTGCCCTCGCAGCTCTGACTAACACTGAGGCTGCCGTGACCACAGAACTGCCAGAGCGTGAATCCAAGGGTGAGGCTTCGGATTCATTCTTCAATTTTAAACCGCTCTTCACCAAGCCCAGGAACGGGCGGCGTGGGGCCAAACAGGTGTTTTACCTCACTTCCTTATTTCAGGGAACATTAGTTATAGTCATACACTACAAGACCAAAAGTATGTGGACACCTGCTCGTCGAGCATCATGGGCATTAATACGGAGTTGGTGCTTTGCTGCTATAACAGCTTCCACTCTTCTGGGAAGGCTTTCCACTAGATGTTGGAATATTGCTGCGGGGACTTGCTTCCATTCAGCCACAAGAGCAGTAGTGAGGTTGGGCACTGATGTTGGGCAATTAGGCCTGGGTTGCAGTCCACATTCCAATTCATCTCGACAAACCATTTCTGTACGGACCTCGCTTTGTGCACGGGGCATTGTCATGCTGAAACAGGAAAGGGCTTTCCCCAAACTGTTGTCACAAAGTTGGAAGCACAGAATCAACTAGAATGTCATTGTATGCTGTAGCGTTAAGATTTCCCTTCACTGGAACTAAGGGGCCGCTTGGCATTGCGCATGGTGATCTTAGGCTTGTTTGCGGCTGCTCGGCCATGGAAACCCAGACTAACAGTTTTTGTGCTGATGTTGCTTCCAGGGGCAGTTTGGAACTCGGTAGTGAGTGTTACAACCGAGTACAGAGGATTTTTATAGGCTGCGTGCTTCAGCACTCGGTGGTCCCGTTATGTGAGCTTTTGTGACATACCACTTCGCGGCTGAGCCGTTGTTGCTCCTAGACATTTCCACTTCACAATTACAGCACTTACTGTTGACCAGGGCAGCTCTAGCAGGGCATAAATGTGATGAACTGACTTGATGGAAAGGTGGCATCCTATGATGGTGCCACTTTGAAAGTTACTGAGCTCTTCAGTAAGGCCATTCTACTAACAATGTTTGTCTATTGAGATTGCATGGTTGTGTGTTCAATATTATACACCAGTCAGCAACAGGTGTGGCTGAAATAGCCGAATGCACTAATTTATAGGGGTGTCCACATACTTTTGTATATACTTTTGTATATACAGTTGAAGTCAGATGTTTACATACACTTAGTCATTAAAACTCGTTTTACAACCACTCCATACATTTCTTGTTAACAAACTATAGTTTTGGCAAGTCGGTTAGGACATCTACTTTGTGCATGACTCAAGTCATTTTTCCAACAATTGTTTACAGACAGATTATTTAACTTATAACTCACTGTATCACAATTCCAATGGGTCAGAAGTTTACAAACACTAAATTGACCGTGCCTTTAAACAGCTTGGAAAATTCCAGAAAATGATGTCATGGCTTTAGAAGCTTCTGATAGTCTAGTAGACATCATTTGAGTCAATTGGAGGTGTACCTTTTGGATGTATTTCAAGGCTTACCTTCAAACTCGGTGCCTCTTTGCTTGACATCATGGGACAATCAAAAGAAGTCAGCCATCTCAGAAACATTATTGTAGACCTCCACAAGTCTGGTTCATCCTTGGTAGCAATGTCCAAATGCCTGAAGGTACCACGTTCATCTGTACAAACACGCAGCCGTCACACCACTCTGGAAGTAGATGCGTTCCTAGAAATGAACGTGCTTTGGTGCGAAAAGTGCAAATCAATCCCAGAACAACAGCAAAGGACCTTGTGAAGATGCTGGAGTAAACAGGTAAAAAAGTATCTATATCCACAGTAAAACGAGTCCTATATCGACATAACCTGAAAGGCCGCTCAGCAAGGAAGAAGCTACCGCTTCAAAACCGCCATTAAAAAGCGAGATTACGGTCTGCAACTGCACATGGGGACAAAGATCGTACTTTTTGGAGAAATGTCCTCTGGTCTGATGAAACAAAAATAGAACTGTTTGGCCATAATAACCATCGTTTCGTTTGGAGGAAAAAAGGGGAGGTTTCCAAGCCGAAGAACACCATCCCAACCGTGAAGCACAGGGGTGGCAGCATCATGTTCTGGGGGTGCTTTGCTGCAGGAGGGACTGGTGCAATTCACAAAATAGATGGCATCATGAGGATGGAAAATGATGTGCATATATTGAAGCAACATCTCAAGACATCAGTCAGGAAGTTAAAGCTTGGTTGCAAATGGGTCTTCCAAATGGACAATGACCCCAAGCATTTTCCAAAGTTGTGGCAAAATGGCTAAAGGACAACAAAGTCAAGGTATTGGAGTGGCCATCACAAAGCCCTGACCACAATCCTAAGTCTAGATTTAACTTTAGCCTGCAGCTTTGATATGTGCTGAGAGAAGGTCAGTGTACCGTCAAACCAAGCTCCCAAGTGCTTGTATGAGGTGACTACCTCAAGCTATGAACCCTCATAGGTAGTAATCACACCTGTGTGGAGAGGGGCATTCTTATTACCAAACCACATGACATTTGTTTTGGAGTTGTTCAGAACAATGTTAAGGGCAGAGAAAGTTTGTCAGAGACTACTAAGAAAACTTTGTTATCGAGCATTTAACACTGGGGAGGGGCCAGCTGAGTATAAGACTGTATCATCTGCATAAAAATGGATGAGAGAGCTTCCTACTGCCTGAGCTATGTTGTTGATGTAAATTGAGAAGAGCGTGGGGCCTAGGATCGAGCCTTGGGGTACTCCCTTGGTGACAGGCACTCATTGAGAGAGGTAGTTAGCAAACCAAGCCAAAGACCCCTCAGAGACACGGCCCACAAGATTGGAATGGTCTACCATATCAAAAGCTTGGCCAAGTCAATAAAAATAGCAGCACAACATTGCTTAGAATAAAGGGCGATGGTGACATCTCCTCAAGACCTTTAACCTTGCAGTGACACATCCATAACTTGAGCGGAAACCAGACTACATACCAGAGATAATACTATAGGCATCAAGAAAGCCAGGTAATTGATTATTGACAAGTTTTTCCAACACTTTTGATAAACAGGGCAAAATAGAAATAGGCCTATAACAGGTAGGATCAGATTGATCTCCTTCTTTAAATAATGGATGAACCGTGGCTGCATTCCAAGAAATGGGAACCTCCCCAGAGAGGAGAGACAGGTTAAAAGGTCAGAGATAGGCTTGGCGATGATAGGGGCAGCAACCTTAAAGAAGAAAGGGTCTAAACCATCTGACCCATATGGTTTTTGGGGGTCAAGCTTAAGGAGCTCTTTTAGCACCTTGGACTCAGTAACCGCCTGCAGGGAAAAACTTTGTAGCGGGGCAGGGGAAAAAGGGAGGAGCATCGGGGTTAGTCGCATTAAAAGGGGTGGGAGATGAGGAAATGTTGGACGGGCAAGGAGGCATTGCTGAGTCAAATAGGAATCCTGACTTAATGAGGTAGTGATTAAAGAGCTCAGCCATGTGCTTCTTGTCAGTAACAACCACATCCTCAACATTAAGGAACATGGGCAGCTGTGAGGAGAAGGGTTTATTCTCCAGGTCTTTAACCGTTTTCCAGAACTTATTGGGGTTAGACTGAGAGAGTACTGCTCCTTAAAGTAATTAACTTTGGCCTTCTGGATAGCCTGAGTGCACGTATTTCTCATTTGCCTGAATGAGAGCCAGTCAGCCTGAGAATGTGTGTGCCAAGCTTTTTGCCAAATGCAATTCTTGAGGTGGAGTAACTCTGCAAGATCACGGTCGAACCAGGGGCTGAACTTGTTTTTAATTCTCATTCTCATGGGGGCTTGTTTGTTAAAGTTTTTTAGCAAGCGTCTATGACAAATCAGGACAGGACGTTTCACTGAGCAGCCATTACGAACACAGGCTGTAAAGCAGTGATCACTAAGGTCATTACAGAAAACACCAGACTGATACCGATCAGGATTATTTGTGAGGATAACATAGAGGAGAGTAGCCTTTTCTGGGTGTTTGAAGTCATACCTTTTGGGATTGGTGATAATCTGAGAAATATTTAGGGAGTCACATTGCTTTAGGACTTGGTCAGGTGGTTTAAGAATGTCCCAGTTTAGGTCACCTAGCAGGACAAATTCAGACTTAGTGTGTAACATTCGTTCTCCTCCTCGTCTGAGGAGGAGCATGGATCGGACCAAAACGCAGCTTGGGTAGAATACATGTTTGATTTATTAACGAAAGACGAAGACGGAAAAACTCTTAACAAACTACAAAACAATAAACGACGTAAACAGACCTGAACATGAGAACTTACAGACAACGAAGAACGCACGAACAGGAACAAACTAACAAACGAAACAGTCCTGTGTGGCACAAACACTGACACAGGAACAATCACCCACAAACAAACAGTGTGAACAGCCTACCTTAATATGGTTCTCAATCAGAGGAAACGTAAAACACCTGCCCCTGATTGAGAACCATATCAGGCTAATTGAAAAGAACCCAACATAGAAACACATAACATAGAATGCCCACCCAGCTCACGTCCTGACCATACTAAACAAAGACAAAATAAAGGAAATAAGGTCAGGAACGTGACAGTGTGAGAGGCCAGGAGAAATCTTAGGTCATGTAGTGTTCAGGCCGGTGCTGATGGAGGACGATAGCACCCAGCAACAGTCAACACAGAGCTATTTGCAAGTTTAATGCTTAAAACCAGCAAATCAAATTGTTTGGGGACAGACTTGTTGGAGACAACAAAGCACTGAAGGTGATCCTTGGTAAAGATTGCAACTCCCCTATCTTTGAAAGATCTTTCTTGACGAAAAAAGTTATAACCAGAAAGGTTAACATCAGTATTCACCACCAAGTATTCATCACTTCCTTAACCACGTCTCAGTAATGACCAACACATCTGGTCAACCATTTAAACGCCCAAGACACCGCCAAACCCCTGGTGGAGTGGGCGCGTACACCGCTAGATAACTCTTGCTGCTATATGCCAGGGAGATTGCCTCCATAATCCAGTGGGAGAGATGCTGATTAGGGAGCGCCCTGCCGCAACCTGGATTAGCAAAACAGACTTGAATTGAGTAACCCTCGCACAGTGTGCCCCACCCTTGGGAGGAAGCGCCTGTTGTGACCAACTTGCAGGACAACACCTGGCACAGGGATCGCTCCACTGGGCCAATTTATTTATTTATTTTATTTCACCTTTATTTAACCAGGTAGGCAAGTTGAGAACAAGTTCTCATTTACAATTGTGACCTGGCCAAGATAAAGCAAAGCAGTTCGAAGCATACAACAACACAGAGTTACACATGGAGTAAAACAAATATACAGTCAATAATACAGTAGAAAAATAAGTCTATATACAATGTGAGCAAATGAGGTGAGATAAGGGAGGTGAAGGCAAACAAAATATATAATATATATATATAAATAAATAAAAAATAAAAAAAGCCCATGGTGGCGAAGTAAGTACAATATAGCAAGTAAAACACTGGAATGGTAGATTTGCAGTGGACGAATGTGCAAAGTAGAGATAGAAATAAAGGAGCAAAATAAATAAATACAGTAGGGGGAGAGGTAGTTGTTTGTGCTAAATTATAAATGGGCTATGTACAGGTGCAGTAATCTGTGAGCTGCTCTGACAGCTGGTGCTTAAAGCTAGTGAGGGAGATAAGTGCTTCCAGTTTCAGAGATTTTTGTAGTTCGTTCCAGTCATTGGCAGCAGAGAACTAGAAGGAGAGGCGGCCAAAGGAAGAATTGGTTTTGGGGGTGACCAGAGAAATATATCTGCTTGAGCGCGTGCTACAGGTGGGAGCTGCTATGGTGACCAGCGAGCTGAGATAAGGGGGGACTTTACCTAGCAGGGTCTTGTAGATGACCTGGAGCCAGTGGTTTTGGCGACGAGTATGAAGCGAGGGCCAGCCAACGAGAGCGTACAGGTCGCAGTGGTGGGTAGTATATGGGGCGTTGGTCACAAAACGGATGGCACTGTGATAGACTGCATCCAATTTATTGAGTAGGGTATTGGAGGCTATTTTGTAAATGACATCGCCGAAGTCGAGGATCGGTAGGATGGTAAGTTTTACAAGGGTATGTTTGGCAGCATGAGTGAAGGATGCTTTGTTGCGAAATAGGAAGCCAATTCTAGATGTAACTTTGGATTGGAGATATTTGATGTGAGTCTGGAAGGAGAGTTTATAGTCTAACCAGACACCTAGGTATTTGTAGTTGTCCACATATTCTAAGTCAGAACTGTCCAGAGTAGTGATGTTGGACGGGCGGGCAGGTGCAGGCAGCGATCGGTTGAGGAGCATGCATTTAATTTTACTTGTATTTAAGAGCAATTGGAGGCCACGGAAGGAGAGTTGTATGGCATTGAAGCTCGTCTGGAGGGTTATTAACACAGTGTCCAAAGAAGGGCCAGAAGTATACAGAATGGTGTTGTCTGCGTAGAGGTGGATCAGAGACTCACCAGCAGTAAGAGCGACATCATTGATGTATACAGAGAAAAGAGTCGGTCCAAGAATTGAACCCTGTGGCACCACCATAGAGACTGCCAGAGGCCCGGACAACAGGCCCTCCGATTTGACACACTGAACTCTATCAGAGAAGTAGTTGGTGAACCAGGAGAGGCAATCATTTGAGAAACCAAGGCTATCGAGTCTGCCGATGAGGATGTGGTGATTGACAGAGTCGAAAGCCTTGGTCAGGTCAATGAATACGGCTGCACAGTATTATTTCTTATCGATGGCGGTTAAGATATCATTGAGGACCTTGGGCGTGGCTGAGGTGCACCCATGACCAGCTCTGAAACCATATTGCATAGCGGAGAAGGTATGGTGGGATTCGAAATGGTCGGTAATCTGTTTGTTGACTTGGCTTTCGAAGACCTTAGAAAGGCAGGGTAGGATAGATATAGGTCTGTAGCAGTTTGGGTCAAGAGTGTCCCCCCCTTTGAAGAGGGGGATGACCGCAGCTGCTTTCCAATCTTTGGGAATCTCAGACGACACGAAAGAGAGGTTGAACAGGCTAGTAATAAGGGTTGCAACAATTTCAGCAGATAATTTTAGAAAGAAAGGGTCCAGATTGTCTAGCCCGGCTGATTTGAAGGGGTCCAGATTTTGTAGCTCTTTCAGAACATCAGCTGACTGGATTTGGGAGAAGGAGAAATGGGGAAGGCTTGGGCGAGTTGCTGTGGGGGGTACAGTGCTGTTGACCGGGGTAGGGGTAGCCAGGTGGAAAGCATGGCCAGCCGTAGAAAAATGCTTATTGAAATTCTCAATTATAGTGGATTTATTGGTGGTGACAGTGTTTCCTATCCTCAGTGCATTGGGCAGCTGGGAGGAGGTGTTTTTATTCTCCATGGACTTTACAGTGTCCAGGAATCTTTTTTGAGTTTGTGTTGCAGGAAGCAAATTTCTGCTTGAAAAAGCTAGCCTTGGCTTTTCTAACTGCCTGTGTATATTGGTTTCTAGCTTCCCTGAAAAGTTGCATATCACAGGGGCTGTTCGATGCTAATGCAGAACGCCATAGGATGTTTTGTGTTGGTTAAGGGCAGTCAGGTCTGGAGAGAACCAAGGGCTATATCTGTCCCTGGTTCTACATTTCTTGAATTGGTGCATGCTTATTTAAGATGGTGAGGAAGGCTTTTTTTTTTATAACCAGGCATCCTCTACTGATGGGATGAGATCAATATCCTTCCAGGATTAGAAAGTCCTGCTCGCTGAAGTGTTTCAGGGAGCGTTTGACAGTGATGAGTGGAGGTCGTTTGACCGCTGACCCATTACGGATGCAGACAATGAGGCAGTGATCGCTGAGATCTTGGTTGAAAACAGCAGAGGTGTATTTAGAGGGCAAGTTGGTTAGGATGATATCTATGAGGGTGCCCGTGTTTACGGCTTTGGGGTGGTACCTGGTAGGTTCATTGATCATTTGTGTGAGATTGAGGGCATCAAGCTTAGATTGTAGGATGGCTGGGGTGTTAACCATGTTCCAGTTTAGATCACCTAGCAGCACGAGCTCTGAAGATAGATGTGGGGAAATCAATTCACATATGGTGTCCAGAGCACAGCTGGGGGCAGAGGGTGGTCTATAGCAGGCGGCAACAGTGAGAGACTTGTTTTTAGAGAGGTGGATTTTTAAAAGTAGAAGTTCAAATTGTTTGGGTACAGACCTGGATAGTAGGACAGAACTCTGCAGGCTATCTTTGCAGTAGATTGCAACACCGCCCCCTTTGGCCGTTCTATCTTGTCTGAAAATGTTGTAGTTAGGGATGGAGATTTCAGAATTTTTGGTGGTCTTCCTAAGCCAGGATTCAGACACGGCTAGAACATCCGGGTTGGCAGAGTGTGCTAAAGCAGTGAATAAAACAAACTTAGGTAGGAGGCTTCTAATGTTAACATGCATGAAACCAAGGCTATTACGGTTACAGAAGTCATCAAAAGAGAGCGCCTGGGGAATAGGAGTGGAGCTAGGCACTGCAGGGCCTGGATTCACCTCTACATCACCAGAGGAACAGAGGAGGAGTAGGATAAGGGTACGGCTAAAAGCTATGAGAATTGGTCGTCTAGAACGTCCGGAACAGAGAGTAAAAGGAGGTTTCTGGGGGCGATGAAATAGCTTCAAGGTATAATGTACAGACAAAGGTATGGTAGGATGTGAATACAGTGGAGGTAAACCTAGGTATTGAGTGATGATGAGAGAGATATTGTCTCTAGAAACATCATTGAAACCAGGTGATGTCATCGCATGTGTGGGTGGTGGAACTGAAAGGTTGGATAAGGTATAATGAGCAGGGCTAGAGGCTCTACAGTGACATAAGCCAATAAACACTAACCAGAAAAGCAATGGACAAGGCATATTGACATTAAGGAGAGGCATGCTTAGTCGAGTGATCATAAGGGTCCAGTGAGTAGTGAGGTTGGTTGGGGTAACGGCGAATCAGACAACTAGCCGGGCCATCGGTAGCAAGCTAGCATAGGATGGAGGTCTGTTTTTAGCCACCTCGTGCGTTTCCGTCGGTAGATTAGTGGGGTTCCGTGTGGTAGAGGGGATCAATCCAATTGGCAAAATAGATATAGTTATAGTGACCCAAGAAAAATTGTCCGATAGACCTATTCAGATAGCAACCGATAAGACAGCTAACGATTAGCGGGCCGCAGATGGACGTTCAGGTAACGTCGCGACGGAGTGGCCAGTTGGATAACTCCATCGGGCAGATAACGTCGGTAGTTCAGTCGTGAAGTAAAACGTAAAACGGGTCCGGGTAGGTGATCGTAGCCCAGGAGTGGCTGATGGAACTCTTCAGCTGGCTAGCTCCGGAATAATTGATGTTTGCTCCGGGACTGACGTAAGCCAATAGTCACTCGGATAGCAGCTAGCTAGCTGTGAGATCCAGGTGTAAATGTCCAGAGCTTGCGGTTGAAATCCGGGGATATGGAGAGAAAATAGGTCCGGTATGCGTCACGTTGTAAAAAACTGCCGATAGCTTTTCGAGCTAAAGGATAGCTGATGACCACAAACCGTGGTTAGCTGAATACTAACGTTAGCCAGTAAACTGGCTAGCTTCTGGTTAGCTTCTGGCTAGCTTCTGGTTAGCTTCTGGCTAGCTTCTGGTTAGCTTCTGGCTAGCTTCTGGCTAGCTTCTGGCTAGCTTCTATTGTGGATTTCAGATTTGAGGTAAATAATACTTTTTTTATTTTTTTATTGGTGAGGCGGGTTGCAGGAGAATGTTTTGAAGTTGAGTTTTTGGAAAATAAATTATATAAAAGATATGCGAAGAAAGATGTAAATATATACAGTGGGGAGAACAAGTATTTGATACACTGCCGATTTTGCAGGTTTTCCTACTTACAAAGCATATAGAGGTCTGTAATTTTTATCATAGGTACACTTCAACTGTGAGAGACGGAATCTAAAACAAAAATCCAGAAAATCACATTGTATGATTTTTAAGTAATGAATTTGCATTTTATTGCATGACATAAGTATTTGATACATCAGAAAAGCAGAACTTAATATTTGGTACAGAAACCTTTGTTTGCAATTACAGAGATCATACGTTTCCTGTAGTTCTTGACCAGGTTTGCACACACTGCAGCAGGGATTTTGGCCCACTCCTCTATACAGACCTTCTCCAGATCCTTCAGGTTTTGGGGCTGTCGCTGGTTAATACGGACTTTCAGCTCCCTCCAAAGATTTTCTATTGGGTTCAGGTCTGGAGACTGGCTAGGCCACTCCAGGACCTTGAGATGCTTCTTACGGAGCCACTCCTTAGTTGCCCTGGCTGTGTGTTTCGGGTCGTTGTCATGCTGGAAGACCCAGCCACGACCCATCTTCAATGCTCTTACTGAGGGAAGGAGGTTGTTGGCCAAGATCTCGCGATACATGGCCCCATCCATCCTCCCCTCAATACGGTGCAGTCGTCCTGTCCCCTTTGCAGAAAAGCATCCCCAAAGAATGATGTTTCCACCTCCATGCTTCACGGTTGGGATGGTGTTCTTGGGGTTGTACTCATCCTTCTTCTTCCTCCAAACACGGCGAGTGGAGTTTAGACCAAAAAGCTCTATTTTTGTCTCATCAGACCACATGACCTTCTCCCATTCCTCCTCTGGATCATCCAGATAGTCATTGGCAAACTTCAGACGGGCCTGGACATGCGCTGGCTTGAGCAGGGGGACCTTGCGTGCGCTGCAGGATTTTAATCCATGACGGCGTAGTGTGTTACTAATGAATTTCTTTGAGACTGTGGTCCCAGCTCTCTTCAGGTCATTGACCAGGTCCTGCCGTGTAGTTCTGGGCTCATCCCTCACCTTCCTCATGATCATTGATGCCCCACGAGGTGAGATCTTGCATGGAGCCCCAGACCGAGGGTGATTGACCGTCATCTTGAACTTCTTCCATTTTCTAATAATTGCGCCAACAGTTGTTGCCTTCTCACCAAGCTGCTTGCCTATTGTCCTGTAGCACATCCCAGCCTTGTGCAGGTCTACAATTGTATCCCTGATGTCCTTACACAGCTCTCTGGTCTTGGCCATTGTGGAGAGGTTGGAGTCTGTTGGATTGAGTGTGTGGACAGGTGTCTTTTATACAGGTAACGAGTTCAAACTGGTGCAGTTAATACAGGTAATGAGTGGAGAACAGGAGGGCTTCTTAAAGAAAAACTAACAGGTCTGTGAGAGCCGGAATTCTTACTGGTTGGTAGGTGATCAAATACTTATGTCATGCAATAAAATGCAAATTAATTACTTAAAAATCATACAATGTGATTTTCTGGATTTTTGTTTTACATTCCGTCTCTCACAGTTGAAGTGTGCCTATGATAAAAATTACAGACCTCTACATGCTTTGTAAGTAGGAAAACCTGCAAAATCGGCAGTGTATCAAATACTTGTTCTCCCCACTGTATATACACGGGACACGACGAGGACAAAGGACATCTGACTGCTATGCCATCAATGCCCGAAGACATGTCGGTGACACCTGAATAAACCAGTTTAGGTGGTGAGATGCATCCAAGAACGTTGCTACTTGTTGGTACTGTTGTCACAACGGGTGTTTGGGGAGGTTGGCAAGGCAGGACACGATCCCGTGTCACCCCCCCATCCCCGAGCTAGGTGCGAGGGGGCTGTCTCCTTCCCAGAGTCACGGCAGGACTAATTATGACACCTGCTTGTTGATAGTAGAGCTGCCCTTTAATGAGATACACATGGAAATGATCAGAGGCAACCAATTGATGGTGTTGATCTTTGTAGTTTCAGATCTCTGGAGACCTACGCAATTACAAAGTATTTGATAATCCCTTTACCTTTCAGTGTATTCAAGTCTTATCACAAATCGCACAAGAAACACTGACAAACAAAACTCAATTCATCTGCATATTGCAGGGGGAGGCAGTTTAGGCTGAATTAAATTCCATTCCTGTGTGTCACTCCGGGACACTCCAATGTCACTAAAGTGCACTGAGGCAGGTTAAGGAACCGCATGAAACGTAGCGAGGTACAGTGATTCTGGAACCATTTGCACTGACACACCTTACCACCAATGATCAGGCTTCTTTCAAATAGAAATGTCAAGACCAGTAAGCACTCTCCTTCCTGCCTCTACCACCCCCCGCCCCCCAACATAAACTACCCTCCAACCTTCTCTCACTCTCTGTCTATTTCTGACACACACACGCACACACAAACACACAAATAAGCCACACTCGCCCTCCTCCGCCGAACGGCCGGGTGGGTAAGACAAGCCATGTCATAACCAAACTCATCAGTTCCATGATAACCGTACGTGTCAGCGCGCCTGCCCTTGCTTCAGTAAACAATCATTCAACGGTGTAGGAGGATGAACAGCAACAGCCAGCGCCAACCTCTGGGTCCAGGTAGGGGGTAGGAGGAAGAGCACTGCTGGTTGTTGTTTTGCCCTAGTTGTTTTATTTACAACCTCTGCTGTGATTTACATAATATGGAATGTTTAAAGAGCAAGAGCTAATGCAGTTATATCCGGGGACACTTGGAGGTGGTTTCATTGGTTTAATATGAAAATGTTGCTACGTGAGAATCATTATTGAGAAGTTTAGTCGCAGCTCTTACTCTAAAAGGTATCAAAACAATACACTAATACAGGGAACGTATCGCATTTCTAAGCTTCAACCTGAACAGCTTTATATTTGAGAGTACTGTTGCTGACTAGAAATCTCATAGACTTTAATCTTTAAGAAGGATTCTTTAAGAAGGATTCTTGGAGAAGGATTCAAACAGACAATGATGCTCTAATTAAATGTACTGATATTATTATATTAATAATTATCTGCCTTTTCATCCAATTTTACCTTCAATTAATGTCCTCATGAAAAAAAAGGGCAGGTTATTTGCAACATGTGCAATGCAACACCGGAAATATTAAGATAAGTTTGTAGTTGTGACCAATGCTGGGGGTAATGGGTTACAAAAGTTATGTGTTACGTATTCAGATTACTTTTATGATTAATTTAGTAAAGTAACACACTGCTTTTTCAGATTGGGTAATATCATTAGTTACTTTGTCAAGCAACGCGTGTTACTTTCAGAATCATATCTCTACCTGGCGTGTTTCGATGATCCAATCTCGGCTTGTTTCCTTATTTAGTTCTCGAGTGAGCGGAGAAAGGCTGTTTGGAGAAATTTCATGACAGCTGATGTCCATAGAAATGTATAGAGGGCGCCCTTCTGAACTATGCCATTGATCACTTCTGTGTTAGCAAGCCCATAGAGGGCTTTCACGTCTAGTGGCAAATGTGCCCTTTATACTGTACATCTCTATGAGTCTGTGTAAGTGCAAGAGTGGCGGCTCGAGAAAAAGATTTTGAATGAACAAATAGGATATCTGTATAGATGTTTGCCTTACGGTCTATATGGCTAATTAAAAAGCCCAAATGATAGCGCAGAACTTGTATACTAGCACAGGAAAGCAGCGCCACAGATACAAGCAGAAAGTAGTGATCAATCCTGAGTTAGTAAGTTGAAAATCTTTGGTAGAACGCGAGCGGTTCGCCTTCCTCCCTCCAACAGTCAAACAAATGGTAAGATTTTTTAAATATTTTTTCATTAAATGAATGCAAAGTAATTCATACTCCTTGACTTATTCCACATTTTGTTGTGTTACAGCCTGAATTCAACATGGATTAAATATATTTATTTTCTCACACATCTACACACAATACCCCATAATGACAAAGTGAAAACATGTTTTTATGTTTTGCAAATGTTTGCAAATGTATTGAAAATAAAATACAGAAATATGTCATTTACATAAGTATTCACAAACCTGAGTCAATGCATGTTAGAGTAGTGCAGCAGTCTAAGACACTGCATCTCAGTGCTAGAGGCGTTACTACAGACCCTGTGTCACGGATCCCTCCGGAACTTTCATTACGCACACCTGGCCCCTATTCCCAGTAATTAGTACTTGTATAAGTGTGCCCTTTGGTTTCCATTTGGTGGTCGATTATTGTTACAATGTTCGTTGTTGCGTGTGAGTGAGTAAGTGTGCTGTGTGTTTTGGGCTTTGGGCTTTCGTGCCCTTGTGGATTGCGCAGATGATTACAGGTCTCGTCCCGGGGGTTAATCGTTGCGCGTGTTATTTATTCAAGATACTCCTCACTTTTTTGTTTTGGGTATCAACCCTGTGTGTTATATAAGTGTTTGTTTGGTCTTTGTCCCCGTGGCTTTACACGGAACGCCGTAATTTGGGTGTAATAGAAACCCCTATTATGCATTCCTGCGCCTGTCTCCCGAATCATTCATATCAACTTGACACCCTGGTTCGATTCCAGGCTGTATCACAACCGGCTGTGATTGTGAGTTCCATAGGGCTGCACACAATTGGCCCAGTGCTGTCCGGGTTAGGGTTTGGCCGGGGTAGGACGTCATTGTAAATAAGAATTTGTTTAACTTGCCTAGTTAAATAATGGTTAAAAAAAATATATATATTTAGCCTTGTGTTTCAGATTATTGTCCTGCTGAAAGGTGAATCTGTCTCCCAGTGTCTGTTGGAAAGCAGACTGACCCAGGCTTTCCTCTAGGATTTTGCCATTGCTTAGCTCTATTCCGTTTATTAATATCCCCCAAAAAACTCCTTGCCGATGACAAGCACACCCATAACATAATGCAACCATCACCATACTTCAAAATATGAAGAGTTAATGGGTTGGATTTGCTCCAAACATAATGCTTTGTATTCATGACATAAAGTTAATTTATTTGCCACATTGTTTACAATTTTACTTTAGTGGCTTATTGCAAACAGGAAACATGTTTTGGAATATTTTTTTTCTGCAAAGGCTTCCTTCTTTTCACTCTGTCATTTAGGTTAGTATTGTAGAGTAACTACAATGTTGTTGATCCGTCCTCGGTTTTCTCCTATCACAGCCATTAATCTCTAACTTTTTTAGTCACCATTGGCCTCATGGTGAAATCCCTGAGTGGTATTCGATCCCCAACTCTGCTTCTGGCATGCAAGCTGTTCTAATTCGTTCACTGCATCCAGTGCAAGCGTAAGGGATAGTTAATTGCACTACCGAACTGCCCATAATCAAAACAAAACAAACGGCCTAAACCCAGCCGTCAGAAAACACAGACGATTCCAAAAAGTTATCAAATTCAACATCTTCCCACAGACTTCAACCTTCATCTGCTTTTTAGAGACATGTCTCCATAAAAACGCTCCATCTGCTGCTTTGATTGTGCCTGGCTACAATGTTTTCAGAAGAGACAGGATTGAAAGAAGAGGGGGTCTGATGATTTACATTAAAGAACAAGTCCGATGTAAACAAATTGAGTGGTCATGTGATAATGAACTAGAATGTATTGGCCTAAACATTACACTGTCTTCCCAAATGTATTTTGCCCTAATTGGAATGTACTGTATACTGTAGATCACCTTCCACCAAAAGTGTGTTTTTTGATCAGTTTAATAACATGCTTAGGGAATGTGATTTTTGGAAAGAGGTCTTCTTAATGGAAGATTTTAACATGAATTATGAAGACAAGTCTTGTAGGAAAACCCTCAAACAGGTCACTAATACATTTGACCTTACACAGCTAGTCAAAGGGCCAACCAGGGTGACTTGTTCTGAAACACAGATTGATCTGGTGTTCAGTAATAGACCAGAGAGAGTGACTAAATCATTCAATATGGTTACTAGGAATGTCTGATCATAATCTGACATTTATAGCCAGAAAGCGTTCCAAGAACAGGTTTAACCTCTCTACTGTTAGAAAGCCTGATCAGTTCAGAATACATAAGAGTGAATTAAATTACTTTGAAAACGCAATTAAGGGAATTAACTGCACTGATCTATTGTCCTATCCACAATCCAGACTACATTAAATTGCTTCCTGAAGAAAATCTAATCCAAAACTGGCCAAAAGAGCATAACAGAACGAGATCATTCTCTAAAAACAGCCCTAAAGTCCTAATTAGAGCATGACAGCTCATGGTGATGAAAGGTATCAAACAGTTCAAGGCAAACTTTTTTATCAAAATAATTGGTGAAGGGAAATTATTGATCTGGGAGAATCTAAAAAAGTGAAAAGGGAAAGACCATAGTAACACTGCAAAAAGACTAGAAATCAATGTGAATGAGTCTAACACAGGATATAGTCAAAATAGCAACAGCCTTCAATTACACTGGTTTCTTGGGCTCAGCTTAGCACCAGTGAATGACACTCAACCTGTCTTCATCATAAGTGAGGTTTCTGAGTCAGAGGTGAACAAGGTGATTAGCTCACTAAAGAACTCCAAAGCCAAAGACGTGTTTGTGCTGGACTCTACCTTTCTTAAAAACTACAAAGAGTCACTCATTGGCCCCATAACTAAGGTCAGTGGGTCACCAACACATCTATTGGTCAGGGGGTGTTTCCAAGGGTCTGGAAGTTGGCCATAATAACGGCCATCTTTAGATCAGGTGAGTAACTATAGGCCCGTATAATATATATTAAACTTCTTATGGCTGAAGGGGCAGTATTGAGTAGCTTGGATGAAAGGTGCCCATATCAAACGGCCTGCTCCTCAGTCATAGTTCCTAATATTTGCATATTATTATTAGCATTGGATAGAAAACACTCTAAAGTCTCTAAAACTGTTTGAATTATGTCTGTGAGATTAACAGAACTCATATTGGCAGGCAAAATCCTGAGTTGAAATCAAAACAGGAAGTCAGAAATCTGAGCCTGTGTGTATTCACCAGAGTCCCTAAAGAAATCCACTTGAGATATTAATGATGTTGCACTGCCTAGGGGTTCCACTAGATGTCAACCATCAATAGAAATGTCAATGAGACTTCTATGATGTTGTGGGAGAGAATGAGAGCAGAATCAGTCAGGTGTCCATCAAGCAGCCATTTCCTGATCATGCTTTTTCTTCATGTAAGCCACTGACGTTCCATTGCCCACGCAGACAAGAACGAATACTCCGGTTGGAACTTTATTGAAGCTATATGTTAAAAACATCCTAATGATTGATTCAGTACTTAGTTTGAAATGTTTCTTCGACCGGTAATATCACATTTTGAAGTTTTTGTCCGATATACCGCTGACCAGAATTAGCGTTTGGATATGTAAACCAGACGCGCTAACAAAAGAAGGTATTTGGACATAAATAACAGATTTTTTCGAACAAAACAAACATTTATTGTGGACCTGGGATTCCTGGGGTGCTTTCTGATGTAGATCATCAAAGGTAATGGAATATTTATCGTGTATTTTTGTGTTTATGTTGACGCCATCTTTGCAGCTGTGGTATGCTATTTTTGAGCGCCGTCTCAGATTATAGCGTGCATTTCTTTTTCCGTAAAGTTTTTTGGAAATCTGACATAGCGGTTGCATTAAGGAGAGGTATATCTATAATTCAATGTCTATAACTTGTATTATCATCTATATTTATGATGAGTATTTCTGTTGAAACGATGGGCTATGCAAAGTCACTTGATGTTTTTGCATTTAGTGAATCTTGTCGCCTCAATGTAAACTCCGATTTTTTTATATAAATATGAATTTAATCAAACAAAACATGCATGTATTGTGTAACATGAAGTCCTATGAGTGTCATCTGATGAAAATAATCGAAGGTTAGTGATTCATTTTATCTCTATTCTGGTTTTTGTGAAGCTATCTTTAGCTGGAACAAATGGCTGTGATTATTGTGGTTTTGTGGTGACCTAACATAATCGTTTGTAGTGCTTTCGCTGAAAAGCCTATTTGAAATCGGACACTTTGGTGGGATTAATAATAAGATTACCTTTAAAATGATATAAGACACATGAATGTCTGAGGAATTTTAATTATGACATTTCTGTTGTTTTGAATTTGGCGCCCTGCACTTGGACTGGCTGTTGTCATATCGGTCCCGTTACCGGGACTGCAGCCATATTATGTCATGCAATAAAATGCAAATGAATTACTTAAAAATCATACAATGTGATTTTCTGGATTTTTGTTTTAGATTCCGTCTCTCACAGTTGAAGTGTACCTATGATAAAAATTACAGACCTCTACATGCTTTGTAAGTAGGAAAACCTGCAAAATCGGCAGTGTATCAAATACTTGTTCTCCCCACTGTATATATATACACTAACATTAAACATTTTGGGGTCACTTAGAAATGTCCTTGTTATCATTTTAATTGGCTAATTGATCATTAGAAAACCATTTTGCAATTATGTTAGCACAGCTGAAAACTGTTGAAAACTGTGCTACTGTTGTGCATTAAAACTGACCTTCTTTAGACTAGTTGAGTATCTGGAGCATCAGCATTTGTGGGTTCGATTACAGGCCCAAAATGGCTAGAAACAAATAAGTCTCTTCTGAAACTCGTCAGTCTATTCTTGTTCTGAGAAATGAAGGCTATTCCATGCAAGAAATTGCCAACAAACTGAAGGTCTCGTACAATGCTGTGTATTACTCCTTTCACAGAACAGCGCAAACTGGCTATAACCAGAATATAAAGAGGAGTGGGAGGCCCCGGGGCACAACAAGTACATTAGTGTCTATTTTGAGAAACAGATGCCTCACAAGTCCTCAACTGGCAGCTTCATTAAATAGTACCCACAAAACACCAGTCTCAATGTCAACAGTGAAGATGTGACACCGGGATGCTGGCCTTCTAGGCAGAGTTGCAAAGAAAAAGCCAAATCTCAGAGTGGCCAATAAAAATAAAAGATTAAGATGGGCAAAAGAACACAGACACCGGACAGGGATATGGCTTTTTCTTTGCAACTCTGCCTAGAAGGCCAGCATCTCGGAGTCGCCTCTTCACCGTTGATGTTGATACTGGTGTTTTAAGGCACACTTAACCAGCATGGCTACCACAGCATTCTGCAGCGACACGCCATCCCATCTGGTTTGCGCTTAGTGGGACTATCATTTGTTTTTCAACAGGACAATGACCCAACACACCTTCAGGCTGTGTAAGGCTATTTCTCCAAGAAGGAGAGTGATGGAGTGCTGCATCAGATGACCTGGCCTCCACAATCACCCGACCTCAACCCATTTGAGATGGTATGGGATGAGTTGGACTGCAGAGTGAAGGAAAAGCAGCCAACAAGGGCTCAGCATATGTGGGAACTCCTTCAAGACTGTTGAGAGAATAACAAGAGTGTACAAATCTGTCATCAAGGCAAAAGTGGCCACTTTGAATAACCTAAAATATAAAATATATCTTGATATGTTTAGCACTTTTTTGGTTACTACATGATTCTCCATGCAATGTAGAAAATAGTAAAAATAAAGAAAACCCTGGAATGAGTAGATGTGTGGACTCACTTTTAAAAATATATCTTCCTTTATTATTTTCCGCTAACCCTACCACCCCTCCCGTAATTGGAGTAAACTAATGAACAAAAACACTTAGGCTTCTTCTTCCAGCTTATACATACTATATACATTTTACGGACACAATCTATTTCACAATAGTTATATTTAGTTTGTTTTTAGTCCTGTCCTTCCTCTACCCTCAACCTCTCCCATCTATTTCTGATCCAGTTTTATTTATTTTTAAAATATGTTTTTAACTGTGCAGAACATTGGGTGAGACATTCTTACTAATTTGCTAGAGAACCAGTTCGGATATCAGTATAACTTTTGTATGACTGACGCCTTTAGTGAGAGGTCTAATGCTTACATTTTTTATAATTTCTGCCCTCCGAATTCATATTCATTATATAGACAGGCCTATTCAATTTTGTCTGGCTTGCCATTCATAGTAAAATTGAATATTTTTTGCTCATATAATTTAAAAAACAGGTCGCTAGGTGTAGGTAAGACCATAAGCAAATAGGTAAACTGGGTTATGACTAAAGAGATGGGTGGGTGGGATTTTTCCATAAATAGACAGCTATTTTCCTTTGCATGGTGCAAGATCTTATCTATTTCTGCTAACTTTTTATTAACATTTATTGGAGTGAGATAATTTCTTTCTTTTGGGATATGTGTACCAAGTATGTCCACATCCCCATCAGACCATTTAATTGGTAAACTACATGGTAATGTAAAAGTTGTATTTTTGAATGATCCAATACGTAATATAGTACACTCATCATCATTTGGTTTTAATCCAGAGAGATTAGAAAAAGCATCTAGATCCTCTATGAGGCTGTGGAGGGATCCAAATTCTGGATTTAAAAGAAAACATGAATCATCAGCTTACAATGACACCTTTGTTTTTATCAGACCTGGATATCTTACCCCTTAATAGTATTGTTGAATCTGATTTTAACAGCTAACATTTTGATGCCAATAATAAATAGATATGCTGATAGTGGACAACCTTGTTTTACTCCTCTTGACAGTTTAAAACTTTCTGAGAAGTAGCCATTATTTACTATTTTACACCTAGGGTACTATACATAAATTTAACCAATTTTATAAGAGATTCTCCAAAATTGAAATATTCCAGGCATTTATATATTAACTCCAGTCATACTTTATCAAAAGCCTTTTCAAAGTCAGCTATGAAAACCAGGCCTGGTTTCCCCGATATGTCATGGTATTCTATTGTTTCCAGTATATTGTCTCCAATGGATTGTCCATGTAAAAAACCTGTCTGATTAGGATGAATAATATCCGACAATACCTTTTTAATTCTATGCGCTGAGCATCTTGCTCTAATTTTTGTATCACAACACTGAAGAGTAAGAGGCCTCCATTTTTTAAATGGACTGTATCTTTATATTTACCAATTGGATACTGTTTTAGTGCGAATGAAATCAGACCTTCTTGTTGAGTGCCTGATAATCTACCATTCATATAGGAGTGGTTAAAACATGCTAATAACGGTCCTCTGAGTATATCAAAAAAGGTTTGATATACCAACAAAAAAAATTGAATCAATCTACACACAATATCCCATAATGCCAAAGTGAAAACAAGTTTTCGAAATTTTCTAAATGTATTAAAGATTCAAAACAAAAATACCTTATTCACATAAGTATTCAGACCCTTTGCTATGAGACTTGAAATTGAGCTCAGGTGCATCCTGTTTCCATTGATCCTCCTTGATATGTTTCTACAACTTGATTGTAGTCCACCTGTGGTAAATTCAATTGATTGGACATGATTTGGAAAGGCACACACATGTTTATATAAGGTCCCACAGTTGACAGTCCATGTCAGCGCAAAAACCAAGCCATGAGGTCGAAGGACTTGTCCGTAGAGCTCTGAGATGGGATTGTATCGAGGCACAGATCTGGGAAAGGGTACCAAAACATTTCTGCAGCATTGAAGGTCCCCAAGAACACAGAGGCCACCATCATTCTTAAAAGGAAGACATTTGGAACCACCAAGACTCTTCCTAGAGCTGGCTGCCCGGCCAAACTGAGCAATAGGGGGAGAAAGGCCTTGGTCAGGGAGGTGACCAGGGCCTCAATGGTCTCTTTGACAGAGCTCCAGAGTTCATCTCTGCAGCACTCAATCAATCAAGTCTTTATGGTAGAGTGGCCAGTAGGAAGCCAGTACTCAGTAAAAGACACATGACAGCCCGCTTGGGGTTTGCCAAAAGGCACCTAAAGGACTGTATTATGAAGCCAAGATCAATGATATAAAAACTTTTGAGTACTTTAAATTATGGTCCGAAAGACCAATTCAACTCCATCTTTCATTGAAGCAGATGGCTTATTCATCACAAAACCATTTCATGTTACCAATTCGTTTTATGATTATTCCATTGCAAAGTGGGAAAACTTAGGCAGGAAATGCTAACAATGAACAGTGAGCAATTGTATTCATGCATAAAAAAACTAATAATGAAAGAAAAGCATTGCAAGTTTGAATTTTGTTAAGTTAGTGTGGGAGAGGTGCAAAAATGATTGTTGTCGATCAATAATGACAAACCTCCAGGCATTGACAACTTAGATGGAAAGCTACTGAGGATGGTAGATAACTCTATAGCCAATCCTGTCTGTCATATTTTTAATCTGAGCCTAGAGGAAAGTCTTTGTCCTCATACCTGGAAGGAAGCCAAAGTTATTCCGCTACTCAAGAGTGGTAAAGTGGTCTTTATTGTTTCTAACAGCAGACCTAAAAGCTTGCTACCCGCTCTTAGCGAACTGTTGGAAAAAATGGTGTTTGACCAAATAAAATGCTATTTCTCTGTTAACAAATGAACACCAGACTTTCAGCATGATTATAGAGAAAGGCACTCAACATGTACTGCACTGAAACAAATGACTGATGATTGGTTGAAAGAAATTGATAATAAAAAGATTGTGGGAGCAGTACTGTTAGATTTCAGGGCAGCCTTTGATATTATTGACCATAACCTGTTGTTGAGAAAACGTATGTGTTATGGCTTTTCAACCTCTTGCCATATTGTGTATTCAGAGCTATCTATCTAATATAACTCGGAGGGTTTTCTTTAATGGAAGCTTCTCTAATGTCAAACAAGTAAAGCGTGGTGTACTGCAGGGCAGCTCTCTAGGTCCTCTACTCTTTTCTATTTTTACCAAATGTTATTGATTTAAGAAGTTAAGAAAAAAAATACAAACCATTTTTAACCTCTAACGAGCCTCTACCCCGGGTCCGGGAGCACCCCCCATCCCCCCACACACTGATTAGCATAGCTAGCATAGCTTCACAAGTAGATAGTAGCATCTAAATATCATTAAATCACAAGTCCAAGACACCAGATGAAAGATACAGATCTTGTGAATAAAGCCACCATTTCAGATTTTTAAAATGTTTTACAGGGAAGACAAAATATGTAAATCTATTAGCTAAACACGTTAGCAAAATACACCACTATTCTAACTCCATCAGTTTCTTACTCCTTCAGGTGCTATCACCAATTCGGCTCAACTAAGATATTGATAGCCAATAACCTATAAAAAAAAACATCAGATGACAGTCTGATAACATATTCATGGTATAGGATAGTTTTTGTTAGAAAAAAGTGCATATTTCAGGTAGAAATCACAGTTTACAATTGCACCGACCATCACAAATCGACTAGAATTACTAGATAGAGCAACGTGTATGACCAATTTACTCATCATAAAACATTTCATAAAAATAGACAAAGCATAGCAATGGAAAGACCCAGTTCTTGTGATTTCAGACCATATTTCAGATTTTCTAAGCGTTTTTCAGCGAAAACACAATAAATCGATAAGTTAGCATACTACATGTGCAAACGTTACCAGAGCATCGATTCCAGCCAAAGAGCGCTATAACGTAATCACCGCCAAAAGATATTAATTTTTTCACTAACCTTCTCAGAATTCTTCCGATGACACTCCTGTAACATCATTTTACAACATACATATACAGTTTGTTCGAAAAGGTGCATATTTAGCCATACAAAACCGTGGTTACACAATAAAAATACTAGGAAATCAAGCCTCAATATGTCTGACGTCATCTATCAGAGTGATCTAGTTTAATTGAAAGCTAATCATATACTTGACTAAAAAATACAGGGTTGACAGCAATCGAAAGACAAATTAGTTCTTAATGCAACCGCTGATTTACATTTTTAAAATTATCCTTACTTTTCAATACAGGGTTCGCCAAGTGAAGCTATACCAAACAAAATGGCGAAATATGCGTTTAAAATATTTCGACAGAAACACGATTTATCATATTAAATATTGCTTACTTTGAGCTGTTCTTCCATCATATTCTTGGGCAATGTATCCTTTCTATGTTATAAACGTCTTTTGGTCGATAGATGTCCTCTGTCCTTCGAAATGTCCACCACCAACGACCGACACCCCGAAACGTTTCCAAAGCTAAAAAGGGCACGACAAAGAAATTCCTCAAAATCGCACTAAACGGATATAAATTGCTATAAAACGGTTCAAATTAACTACATTATGATGTTTTTAACAACTATAACGACTGAAAACATGACCGGAGAAATATCACTCTCTAAAAACCGATTTGGAACGAGGCAAGTCCGATGGCCTTCACGCTTCAGGCGCACGACGAGAAAGGGCGGTCTCTATACATTTTGGTCTTTTATAATGGCTGTGAATGTCCCATCGATTTCATTCAAAACGTGATGACGTACAGACACCCAGAGGAAGACGTAGGCAGTGTCGGTTTCTTCATAGCATTCACTGTCGCCTTAAAAACAGACTCCAGATCAGAGGTAAAAATTTCTGAAATCTGAACCCTGTCATGAAAAGTGCTGTAGAAATTGTTCTGTACCACTCAGAGACAAAATTCCAACTTCTATAGAAACTAGAAGGTGTTTTCTATCCAATAATAACAATAATATGCATATTGTACGATCAAGAATTTAGCACGAGGCAGTTTAATTTGGAGACCCAAATATGCTAATGCGGAACAGCACCCCCTATAGTTGCAAGAAGTTAAGTAAAAAATAGAAAATAGAAGATAAAAGTAACAAATTATTAAACAGCAGCAGTAAAAAATGCATCACACTTGATTCCGACCTCTCTTTTAAAAAGCAGGTGAAACGGTAATTCAAATAACAAAATTCAACCTAGCTAATTTCTCATTCATAAAAAAAGAATATACTACAGATGTAGCAAAACTTTACTTCAATGCTATGATAATAAACCCACTTAACATACTGCTTGACTAGTTGGGCACAAGCTTGCTGTACAATATTAAAACCCATTCAGTCTGTCTACAAACAGGCTCTCAAAGTGCTTGATAAATAGCCATCATCACCGTTACATTCTCAAAAAGCATGAGCTCCTGAGTTGGGAAAATCTTGTGCAATACACCGACGCATGTCTTGTATTGAAGATTCTAAATAGCCTGGCTCCCCCATGGGAAAACGCAGCCGTCATACCGCTCAGGAAGGAGACGCGTTCTGTCTTCTAGAGATTAATGTACTTTGGTGCGAAAAGTGCAAATCAATCCCAGAACAACAGCAAAGGACCTTGTGGAGATGCTGGACGAAACAGTTACAAAACTATCTATATCCACAGTAAAACAAGTCCTTTATCGACATAACCTGAAAGGCCGCTCAACAAGGAAGAAGCCACTGCTCCAAAACCGCCATTAAAAAGCCAGACTACGGTTTGCAACTGCACATGGGGACAAATATCATACTTTTTGGACCAAATATCCTCTGGTCTGATGAAACAAAAATATAACTGTTTGGCCATAATGACCATCATTATGTTTGGAGGAAAAGGGGGAGGCTTGCAAGCCGAAGAACACCATCCCAACCGTGAAGCACGGGGGTGGCAGCATCATGTTGTGGGGGTGCTTTGCTGCAGGAGGGACTGGTGCACTTCACAAAATAGATGGCATCATGAGGATGGAAAATTACGTGGATATATTGAAGCAACATCTCAAGACATCAGTCAGGAAGTTAAAGCTTGGTCGCAAATGGGTCTTCCAAATGAACAATGATCCCAAGCATACTTCCAAAGTTATGGCAAAATGGCTTAAGGACAACAAAGTCAAGGTATTGGAGTGACCATCACAAAGCCTTGAGTTCAATCCCTTAGAACATTTGTGGGCAGAACTGAAAAAGCGTGTGCAAGCAAGGAGGCCTACAAACCTGACTCTGTTACACCAGCTCTGTCAAGAGGAATGGGCCAAAATTCACCCAACTTATTGTCAGAAGCTTGTGGAAGGCTACCCGAAACTTTTGACCCAAGTTAAACAATTTAAAGGCAATGCTACAAAATACTAATTGAGTGTATGTAAACTTCTGACCCACTGGGAATGTGATGAAAGAAAAATAAAATGAAATAAATCATTCTCTCTACTATTATTCTGACATTTCACATTCTTAAAATAAAGTGATGATCCTAACTGACCTAAGACAGGGAATTTATACTAGGATTAATTGTCAGGAATTGTGAAAAACTGAGTTTAAATGTATTTGGCTAAGTTGTATGTAAACTTCCAACTTCAACTGTATACAATCCATGTCTCCAGGTTTAAAAATCTATCTTTAACCTGTCTCCCCCCCCCTTCATCTACACTGATTGAAGTGAATTTAACAAGTGACTTCAATAAGGGATCATGGCTTTCATCTGGATTCACCTGGTCAGTCTTGTTTTGTTGTTTTGTACACTCACTGTACGTAATGTCTATATTGGGCAAGCTTTACAACAATGAGGTGTGGGCTTTGAAAGGCTTGATTGATGCTACAGATCAACCACCCATGTATCACTGAATCTACGGCTTATTAAGGGAAATTCTAATTATGAGTATCTATTACAGAGATTTAGCGGAGAGAAAGAGAGTGAGTGAGAGAATGTGTGTGTGTCTGTGTGTGAAAGACAGATACTGTAAAGAGGGAGTGTGAGAGGGACTGGGAAGGTCTGGCTGAACAGGCTTCGGATGCCATTATTAAGTGTGTAAATCGGTAATTTGGCACACAATTTGGGGTGATTAACTGGAGAGCAACAGGCTGTCAGCCTTTTCACAGTGGAATCTGTCTAGCCTCAGATGCCCTTCTCTCATCCTCCTTAGAGAAAGGGTGGAACTAAGTAGGTCTGTGGATTTGATAGAGATATCTAATGTGGCTGCCATCATAGCAGCTTTGGTTCGGTAAACTCTGTTATCGGGGAAACACATTTCCAAGGTAAAAAATTTATACTTTTTATCTAAGGGCAAACTAGAGTATACAGTTCTCCTCTGCTTGAAGAAGCCCAATTAAAATCATGGAGTCAACTTCATTCACAGGAACGACTAAACTAGGGTATGTGCTTTGGCTTTGATGGTTTTGTAAGGATTAATGCACTCTGTAGGCCTATTTCATCTATTGCTTTTCAGTCTGTATAATTGTGTAAAACAAGCTGCAGTAAGTTAGCTCAAGGACTTCGCAGCCACGATGACCTCCAGCTCAATTTCTAGATGTCTTGCTATTTTCAGCTCAAATGTACTGTATACCCACTAACTAGAACTACTGTAGCAGTTGCCGCCGTCTGTGTAGGCAGATCACGTGTCTTCTAAACGTCATTTACTCTGACACATAATCTCGGTGAAGTACTTTTAAATTCATATAGTGTATATTATCAAAATAATTTCATTATTTTTTACATTTATGCTCATGACCTGCTGTTAATGGTCCGAGGTCCGTAAAAATGTATTCAATCTAAATGTGGTCCTGTGTGGCTCAGTTGGTAGAGAATAGTGCTTGTACTGGCAGGGTTGTGGGTTAAATACCCAAGGGGAAAAAGTTTTTAGAAATTACATCGCTCTGGATATGAGTGTCTGCTAAATGAAAAACAAACACACAAAATCATTATCATGATTACCATATAATTTAAGGCACTACACTGCAGTGAGGTCATGGGGCTTAATGTTGCTAATGTCACGCCTGTTCCCACTCCCACTTCATTTCACACACCTGTTACCATCATTACGAGCAGCTGCGCAATATTGGATCTACCTGGACTCCATTACTTTGTTGATTACCCCTCTATATCTGTCTGCTCCTCACTTTGTTCCCTGTGTCAGCATTGATGTCATTATTTTTCCCCTGTCCAGACACTGTTCCTGTTCTGTTTCATGTCTGTGTTTCATTAAATGTTCACTCGTCTCCAGCGTTGATCCTTACAGCTAAATAATCATCAAATGGTTAACCTTTTAGTCAAGCCAAAAGATACAAACCAACCAGCAGAGTTCATAGTTGCTGCTGCATAACTTTCAGACCACTCCCCAGTTTTGCTACTTTATCACAAACTGAATAGAATACTCTTGATTTTGTTTTGACAATGTCTCTGCTGGGTGAGAGTGTATCGCTTAAGGCCAAATAGCACTATGAGGGAAATGTAGGATTTTGGCAACCTATATATTTTTTTGAAAAAGTATGTGTTTGAGTAGTAAACAAAGAGTAGTATACAGAGTTCAAATACATGTAAAATAACAGAAATACTGTTTGCAGCTGCCTCAGGGAGACCATGACTAGAGACATATTCATAGCAACCATCTCTGCAGTCCGAGTTGGCGGATAAGACAGTTTACCGAGCCACTCCTTTCTCCTACCCTCTCCCTGGCCTCTGGCTGCTCAGTCCTCCATGACATGTCCCTTGGCATAATCATGCACGGCACCCTGCATATGGGACACCCTGTACTCTAGCCCCACACACCACAGGGTCTCATTTCCTCAGCCATGCATTCTATTGACAAAGTGGCTTGAACAGCATCTAAGTCGATGTTACAGTGGAATGCTGAGAGAGATGAAAAGGGTTCACTAGTCAAAACACCTGACCAACCAAAGACAGTGCGCTACCTTGCCAAATATTGGCACGAGAATAAAGGCCAGGAGGCTGAAAAATACCTGACATGGTCACAGACATCATGAGCTGGCCACCAATACACTTACAGTGAATTCGTAAAGTATTCAGGCCCCTTGACTGCACATTAAGTTACGTTAAAGCCTTATTCTAATTTATTAATTTATTTTAAAAAATCTTCATCAATCTACACACAATACCCCATAATGACAAAACAAAAACAGGTTAAGAAATGTTTGCTAATTTAATACAAATAAAAAACATATACCTAATTTACATAAGTATTCAGACCCTTTGCTATGAGACTCAAAATGGAGCTTAGGTGCATCGTCTTTCAATTGATCATCCTTGAAATGTTTCTACAACTTGATTGGAGTCCACCTGTGGTAGGTTCAATTGATTGGACATGATTTGGAAAGGCACACACCTGTCTATACAATGCTCCATGGTTGACAGTGCATGTCAGAGCAAAAACCAAGCCACGAGGTCGAAGGAATTGTTTGTAGAGCTCCGATACAGGATTGTGTTGAGGCAGAGATTTTGGGAAGGGTACCAAAATATGTTCTGCAGCATTGAAGGTCCCCAAGAACACAGTGGCCTCCATCATTCTTAAAAGGAAGAAGTTTGGAACCACCAAGACTCTTCTTAGAGTGGCCGCACTCGGGGGAGAAGGGCCTTGGTCAGGGAGGCAACCAAGAACCTGATTGTCAATCTGACAGAGCGCCAGATTTCCTCTGTGGAGATAGGATAAACTTCCAGAAGGACAACCATCTCTGCAGCACCCCACCAAACAGGCCTTTATGGTAGTAGCCAGATGGAAGAGACTCCTGAGTAAAAGGCACATGACAGGCCGCTTGGAGTTTGCCAGAAGGCACCTAAAGGACTCTCAGACCATGAGAAACAAGATTATCTAGTTTGATGAAACCAAGATTTAACTCTCTGACCTGAATGCGAAGCGTCACGTCTCGAGGAAACCTGGAACCATCCCTACGGTGAAGCATGGTGGTGGCAGCATCATGCTGTGTGGATGTTTTTCAGCGGCAGGGACTGGGAGACTAGTCAGGATCGAGGAAAAGATACACGGTGTAAATTACACAGAGATCCTTGATAAAAACCTGATCCAGAGCTCAGACTGGGGTGAAGGTTCACCTTACAACAGGACAACGACCCTAAGCACACAGCCAAGACAACAAAGGAGTGGCTTTGGGAACTTGAACCCAATCAAACATCTCTGGAAAGACCTGAAAATAGCTCTGCAGCGATGCTCCCCATCCAACCTGACAGAACTTGAGAGGATCTGCAGAGAAGAATTGGAGAAACTCCCCAAACACCGGTGTGCCAAACTTGTAGCGTCATACCCAAGAAGACTTGAGGCTGTAATCGCTGCCAAAGGTGCTGATGTATAGCACACTGTATTACTTATACAACTAATATAAGGACAGGACATGAGACGGGAGTAGAAATTAACGTGGGCATTGTTTAATAATGCGTTTCACAGGAAGAACATTCCAAGCATTTCAACGTAGGTAAGCAAGGGTGGGTTGCAGGTGCCCTAAAGGGACAAAACTAGAATATCAATACACAACATATTCCTCCCCCTTTACCTTTGATGACTCATAAGGAAAAAGTAAATATTCGCTGTTTTGCCTATTGTTTTCTTTTTAACATAAGTTCCCTTAATGTAAATAAATGAACTATTCAGAATAACCTTTTCTAAACTAGGGAAAGAGGGTAGACTGCCTCAGTTCCCAGACTTAACCCTGGGGTGTATTCTGTCCCCATGTCGGAGGATAGTCTTATAAAAATAGTCAACCTGTCAGGGAGTCGTCTTTCTCTTGCAGGGTAATGACGACGTACAGGTGAGTCTACAGACACATTGTCTCTGAGTCTGAGTGGTGATGGTGTATGCCCTGACTGGGGTGTAACAGTACCTTGAGTAGAAACTCTGGCTGGTTCAGGTGAGTCTGGAGCACTTTCCACATTTGTATGTTGCTGCAGTGGATGTTCAGGTGATGGCTCATAGTCATGGTAGGTCTCCAGTAGCTGATCTTGGTTTGTCACTTGACAGGAGTCATCTCTGAGGTTGGTTCCTGGCAACAGTTGATCCACTTGTCTCCTCCAGATGATGTTTTCCGGTGTGTGAACTGTGTAGGACACAGACCCTGTTTGTGCAAGCACTGTGGCTGGTATCCACTTTGGACCTTTGCAGTAGTTTCGAGCAAGAACTCCCTCCAGCTATGTAGCTTTTGTCTTTTGCTTTGCTCCGTATCTCCACTTGTGCTCTCTGTTGTATCTGTACAACCTGTTTAGTCTTTGGAGGTCTCAGGAGCTTGAGTCACGTGTGAAGCTGTCTTTTGATCATGGCTGACGCGGGTGCCACTTTGGTTGTAGCGTGGGGAGTGTTTCTGTAGGTTAACAGGAAGGTGTTTAGTTCCCTTGTGATGATTTTAAAGCTTGCTTCATCGTTTGGACAAACCTTTCAGCGAGGCCATTCGTTGCAGGGTGATACGGCGCTGACTTGATGTGCTGAATTCCATTTGCTTCCATGAATGACCGGAACTCTTCAGACACCAGTTGGGGGCCATTATCACTAACGAGTTGTGTTGACAAGCCGAAGCGACTGAAGATTGACCGTAGCTCTTCGATGGTTCTCTCTGGTGAGGTGCTCTTCCTCACTGTGACCTCAGGCCATTTGCTATGTGCGTGAACTATGACTAAGAACATACGATCCACCAGTGGGCCTGCATAGTCTATGTGGACTCGCTGCCAAGGCTCCTCTGGGACGTCCCATGGGTGTAGTGGCGCTAGCTGAGGCATGTTCCTCATCTTTTGACATGCAGAACATGACTCGACCTTGTCCTCACTAGGTAAGGTTGTAGGCTGTCCAACATCTATCCTTCTTTTCCACAAGTGACAATGTCCACGACCACAGACATCACTGGATCAGTGTGGGTGAACTTTTTCACTTGGACAGATGTAACTGGGGCGTTCGTCACTTCCTTGAAGTAGACTTGCATCTGTACAGCGTTTCCATCCAGTAGCGGTGTCACCCAGTATCCGTATCCATTGTCTGAAATTGACAAAACATGCAAAGATTCTTCCCCTTCAGACAGGGTATCGCTTTGTTCATCCTCTGTGTTCTCCATTTTATGCACTTTCTTTTTGTACTCCCTGAAGTCGCTTTTCCTTTGCTCAGTACTTTTGTTTGATTGTCTCTTTTTGTTTTTACATGCACGTTCGATGTGACCCTTTTCCCCACAACTTCTACAGTCTAAGTCTTGCACCAACACTCCTCTGCTTGGTGACCTGGTTTCCCACAGCGATAGCATGGCTTGCCACCTCCTGCCTTGTTTATTAACTCCATAGACACCTTATGCACTTGGGTCGATGCACATAGCTGCTGTGTGTCTTTATATGCCATTTCCATTGACGTACTCACTTCTATTGCTCTCTGCAACGTTAAGTTACTCTGTCAAAAGGCGATCCTGAATTTCCTCGCTGCGCATGCCACACACTAACCTATCACGTATAGTGTCACTCATTGTTCGCCCAAATTTACAGTGTTCAGATAACTGTTTCAGTACAGCCACAAACTGTGAGATTGATTCCCCCTCCTCTTGATTTCTTTTATGAAACCTGAATCTCTCTGCGATTATCTGTGGTTGAAGAATGAAGAATGTCCTTTTAAGGTAGCCACAATTTCATCATATGATTTATCACCAGGTTTTTCAGGTGTTACTAGGCTGCGCAGTAGATTTATTGTTTTTCCTCCCATAACAGTCAAAAATGTTGACACAACGACTTCTGCTTTAATTCCATTTGCCAACACAAAGTACTCAAAACGTTCTGTGTAAAAACTCCATTGTTCCACAGATTCATCAAATGTTCCTATATTTCCAACAAATGCAGACATTTTCCGTTTATTTTTCTTTCTCACACTTTTCAGACGGTCCCTTACTCCCAGACCCTTTCTTTTTATTTTAACTCAAGCTGACTTCACTTTCTCCCGCAGCGAAACGCTTCCTATCCCTCGAGGTTCTCGTTGCTGTGACATCAGAAGCTAGCTAGAATCACTCGACTGGCTAGCTCCACGTTTTGTTTGCGTCTTTCTACAGTGGAAAACAAATTACGAATTTAACTCAGACTTTCTGCCGAAGATAATGAGCATAACTATGAGAGTGTTTCTTCCTCGTCGCCAGTTTTGTTGTATAGCACACTGTATTACTTATACAACCAATATAAGGACAGGACATGAGACGGGAGTAGAAATTAACGTAGGCATTGTTTAATGCGTTTCACAGGAAGAACATTCCAAGCATTTCAACGTAGGTAAGCAAGGGGGGATTACTAAAGGGACAAAACTAGAATATCAATACACAACAGGTGCTTCAACAAAGTGCTGAGTAAACAGTCTGAATACAGTGCCCTGCAAAATTATTCACCCCCCTTGGCATTTTTCCTATTTTGTTGCATTACAACCTGTAATTTAAATTGATTTTAATTTCATGTAACGGACATACACAAAATAGTCCAAATTGGTGAAGTGAAATTTAAAAAATAACTTTAAAAAAATAAATTATAATAAATAAAAAAAGTAGTGGGTGCATATGAATTCACACCCTCTGCTATGAAGCCCCTAAATAAGATCTGGTGCAACCAATTACCTTCAGAAGTCACATAATTAGTTAAATAAAGTCCACCTGTGTGCAATCTAAGTGTCACATGTCCTCAGTAAATGTACACCTGTTCTGAAAGGCCCCAGAGTCTGCAGCACAACTAAGCAATGGGCACCACCAAGCAAACGTCACCATGAAGAGCTCATCCAAACAGGTCAGGGACAAAGTTGTGGAGAAGTACAGATTAGGGATATAAAAAAATATCAGAAACTTTGAACATCCCGAACATACTTTTGCAAGGCACTGTAATAAGTCGATTTTTATTGTCAGTAAAAGACATAAAGAAAGATATACAGATCTGGTCATTTCATTTGACCCAACATTACATTTTGCCATGGCGGAATTTGGATGTAAATGGCTGTATGCTGTCAATCAAATTACCCATATCAGGCAGTTGTACGATTGTTTCTATACACAGAGCAGTCAAGTTATAACGCGTATAACAGAATCTACGATTAAGGGACTTAATCCTGGTGGTCATTGAGAGTCTCATCTGTCACAGTGACGAAGTATCTAAATCCTCATTCCTGTTTCCCTCAAACAGGAATTAGGATTTAGACACTTTATCACTGTTATTGTAATTGACTACTACTAATATTTACTAATTGACTTCGTAACATAAGAGGGAATGCTTTGCAGTATTCATCAATAAGATTAGATAACCCAAATGTTGAGCCCAACATCTCCAATAAACAATACATTTTTCTATCCTCTGTGATACACTTGGGTGCGGTTACAATCATCATCACCATCAGTAATAGACAGTGACAACCTGCAAAGCTTCAAACTAAACACATCTAAGAAAGTTCAGCTAAGGACAATACTAGCAAATTATTCAATTTCAGCTGACTTCCCCCCCCTTTAAGATGAAAGACCACTCTACCACCAACATAGCAAATTACAATTTTTCGTCGAACATCCCCTTTAAGATGATCATCAGCCTCTACAGCTTTGCTCCTCCATAACAGTGCATTGATCCTGTGGTTTTACAAGTATTGAGCAACCCGGCTTCTGAAATTGGGTTTGAACTTGAACTTTGAGTCAGCATATTCACTCTGTCACATCTTTAATTATCAACGTAATAGCCAGGCCAACCTTGGCATTTATGTGACAGATTCCCCCAATAGGGGACAGATTGATATCCAGTGTTTGGCTGGCTGGCTAGCCTAAATGGGGTGAGGTTAGAGGGTGAGATAATACAGCAATATACAGCAGTGGTGATCTGAAAGTGTACACCTAATGGGAATGAAAATAACCCCTTTTTTCTAAGTACATAGTAATGCATTAATGCCTTGGACAGAAATGAGGCAAATTAAATATGTGGGTAACACTTTACAATAAGGTAACCTTGATAAAGGGTTTTACAATAAGGTAACCTTGATAAAGGGTTTTACAATAAGGTACCCTTTAAAAATGGTTTATAAAGGACTTATAATTACATAAACCCTTCATGAACTCTTTATAAAAAAAGACCTTATTGTAAAGTGTTAACCGTGTAAGCGTATAAGAATAATAATACGTGTAAGCAGCACAGAGCTACAGTATAGTGTATTCATTGTCTTGGTCAATGTAGACTAGTTCGGCATATAGAGTAGCTCCAGGTGGCAAGAATATTGGAATATCTAAGCTGTCAACATGTCAATTGTCAAGGGACTAGACAGCAAGCTAATGTTGGGAGTCATATTTTGCTTCATATGTCAGAGATGTGTCTTTTAAGGCGTCATCTCTCCTGATGTCCGTCATACGATTGATAAGACTGTTGCACGGTGAGTCTAAAACACAAGACATGCAGTCTGAGCCGTTCATGTTCTGTTTGATTGAAGCTGTCAAAAACATACAGTAAAACGAGCATGAATGTGTCCCAAATGGTACCCTATATCCTATAGTGCACTAATTTTGACCAGAGCCCTATGCAATACATTGGGAATAGGGTGCGATTTGGGATTCAAGTCATGTTACTTGTAGGCTTTATCAATATTTTTCTCCAATAAGGCATTTCCCTTCACCACGGCTGTCTGAATAAATTAGAGGGTGAACTGTTGGTAGAAAAGCAAAGAAAAGCATTAATTTCTATGACATTCTATTTTCAAAAGGTAAATCACTGTCAACTTCTATATCCAAATTCACTTGTATTTTCTGTTTATCCTAAAATATTTCTCAGCCGCACACACACACACGCACACCCACACACGCACACGCACACGCACACACACACACTACAAGAATACATGAAATTGCCCAAACCATTGTGCCACGTCTCTTTATTGAATTTCCCGTGTGGTCACAATATATGACTTTAAAGACACTAGGTGCACGCTTTACCAGTGAAATTTCATATACTGTATCTGCTTTATGACGATTTTCACAAACCTTCAAATCAGGACAGATTTCCTGTAAAAGCAGCTGCTCAATTTGGGGAGGGCTTTCAGAGTCCTCCTGGGAAATTAGGTTTTATTTGTTGGGAAACACAAAGCCAGAGAGCAGTGACTTTTGATTGTGTTGTGATTTAATTTAATCTTCAAGCTCATCATTTTGACTTCACTCGAATGTGTGCTTGTTCCTCCTTGTGTGGATTCATTCACAATGCTTTGACACTCTTTTCAGCAGTTTTCAGTTTGCAATTATGGTTCTTTATAAATAATTCTCTTAAACAATATTTCAAAACAAAAACGTTTTTTTCATTTGCAGAAGTCACCCGACGGGGTCCTTGCATACATAATAACAATCTACATCAGATGGAATACATTGAACTGTGACTTCCAAAGATGGTTGTTTTGGTGGTGCAAACAAAACTTAATTAATGAAAAAGTTGAAACACAAAGAGCCCAGGGTGGAAGAAAGCCAGGCGAGTTGCAGCACTCCTCATGGTCAATTGCAACACTACGGGCTCAAATTTACAAACCTAACGCAATGGTAAATCTTAGCACTGGCAGTGGCGCTATAGGTCAGGGGGTGTGTTCGATTTTTGTTGTTGCTATTTTCAAAGCAGAAGTTAATGGCGCAAGAGCTGGCAGTGGTGTGAAAGGGCTGGTGGTAGGTGTGTCGAGGCTTGACCCCTCACTGGCCAATCAGAACATGCTTCATGGCTTAATACTATATGTGGTTGCGTATTTGTGTATTTGTGTATTCAAAGTCTTATGTACTGCATTGTCATCAACTCCAATTCGAAGTTCGTTATATCCTATAGTTTGTTAAATAGCCTACAGAAACAAAATAACAAAATGTAGGCCTTTCTCATCTTTGCTAAAAATGTTAAACATGTTAGCAGCCCACGTTGTTCTAAGTAATTGCATGGCTACAATATGGAAATATATACATAGCATTTACACTGATATAGGGGCTAGGCCTGCTGTAAATTGCATTATGTCTGAGCCATGGTCATGACAAATGTTCTGAATAAGCAATATAAAATTCACAATTGATAAGGCACAAAGAAAGTGAATCATTTTAATGAACTTCTAATTAAAACCAAACAACTTTTTAAAAATAGGCTCTCTAAATACAGTTACATGCACCATAATTGCTCCATGTGGGAATACAGTAGGCTATTAAGGCAATGTAGACTATGGAGGGTTTTACGCAGATCCAAACTTTTCACAAGGGCTGGACAAAGATGCAATATAAAGAGAAGGGGGGGATGTCCATTCACTGTTACAATGCTCCCAAACGTAATGTTTTATAAACACCATGGAAACATTTTACAGATTGTATTTGTACTTCTCCAGAAATAAATTGCATGGGAGCCATCGTCGTTCTCACCATAAAGGACGATGAAGGACGATGAATCATTCTAATAAGTTTGGTTTGTAATCAAACCAATATTTCCAAGTAGGATGGGGTCAGATAGGGCGGCAGGTAGCATAGTGTTTAAGAACGCTGAGCCATTAAACAAAAGGACTAGATGAAACATCTGTTGAATTTCCCTTGAGCAAGGCACTTAACCCAAATTGCTCCTGTAAGTCATTCTGGATAATATAATACACTGTGTCTTATATTCTGAGAAAATGGCAACCAAACTCTGTGTATGTTTGGTGTGACGTTGATGGAATACTCTCCAAACCTCTCAGCCATTATCAGCTAGTTTTCAGCTTCCCCCTCCCCAATCAAACCTCTCCCTGGAAAGTCCTAGCAAAATTCTTGGTTGGGAAATATTGTTTTGCAAAAAATATATTGTGTAAACAATTATTGAAATACAGTATTTTGCACAAGTGATTTTATACATTCAAATATAACATGGGGAACATGTTTTTTAAAGGAGATAGGAATGTACACTAAGGGTCGTGCTCTTTTCATGACATAGACTGACCAGGTGAATCCATGTAAAAGCTATGATCCCTTATTGATGTCACTTATTATATCCACTTCAATCAGTGTATATAAAGGGGAGGAGACAGGTTAAAGCAGGATTTTTAAGACTTGAGACAATTGAAACATGGATTGTGTATGTGTGGCATTCAGAGGGTGAATGGGCAAAAATATATGTGCCTTTGGACGGGGTACGGTAGTAGGTGCCAGGCGCACCGGTTTGTGTAAAGAACTAGTACGCGGCTGGGTTTTTCACGCTCAACAGTTCCCGTGTGTATCAAGAATGGTCCACCAAACAAAGGACATCAGCCAACTTTACACAACTGTGAGAAGCACTAGAGTCAACATGGGCCATCATCTCTGTGGCACACTTTCGACACCTTGTAGACTCCATGCCCAACGAAATGAGCCTGTTCTGGAGGGGGTGCAACTCAATCGTAGGAAGATTTCCTTAATGATTTGTACACTCAGTGTATGCTTTGATATGCCCGTACAAAAATAAATAATACTTTAAAACAAAACATACATTAAAAACAACAAAGTATAACAAAATCACAGCTTGTTATTAAACACTTACAAATTTAACTAGTACAGGCACTTTACTGTGGAGTAGAGGGAAATTGCAGTGTCTCTACATAGGTAAAGAAAGGCTGCCACATTTGGTAGAATTTGTCAGAAGAACCCCGTAGGGTATTTTTAATCTCCAATTTACTAAAGTGTAAGACATATTTAATACACACAGAATGAGAAGGAGGAGGAGCTGATATCCACTGAAGTAAAATCAACCTTCTTGCCAACAAATAAAAAAATGCCAGTTATGTTTTGGCAGCATCAATGTATCAGGTATTAACCCAAATAATGATGTTGTGGGCAGTGTAATACTTTAGATATGCTAGCAAAGATGGCAGGCCAATAGTTATGTAGACAACATATGTATCAATGAAGCAGGAGCTTGCCGACACATGTCGCCAACAGGGTCAACATCAGGATACCTCTCCGGGAGTCTGAGTTCAGTCCATTGAGTGTGGTGGAGGATTTTGCACTGGATCAAACCATGTTTATTTAGCACAAATAGAAGAGGAGTGGACACCGTACAGAATATCTTCCCATGTGTCATCACCTAGATCTTTTTTCCCCATGAAGGTTTAAATAGCTGCAAATGAAGTAACATAAGTGTGCAGCTTTGTCTGTGACATGACCTCTCAATTCCCCTCCTTTTACGGTTGGAGATGGTGTAAAAAATGCATGAGTGGAAGGTCCCACAGGAAGAGTGGGGAACTGAGATGTTATGTCACAGACAAAGCTGCGCGCTTAGAGTGCGTACGGAAAGTATTCAGACCACATCACTTTTCATTTTTTTGTTACGTTACAACTCTTGTTTTGCACACTTTGTACAAAATTATAAAATGCAGTACTATAGGATATTTCTTAACGTAGATATTTCTTATTAGCTAGCTACAACAGGCATGTTCACATATCTCCAACCATGATCAACTAACCATGACCTAACCATCTGGGTGGTCTTAACCAATCATAGCACAGTACGATACGGCTGTAAAATGCATCCAATTACAATTCAGTGTGTTTACACATGAATATTACAACAACATTAATATAAAATTTATACATTTTTTATTTTTCCTCAACAATCTACACGCAATACTGCTTAATGACAAAGCAAAAAAAGGTTTTTAGAAATGTGTGCATATTTATTCAAATAAAAAAACTGAACTATCACATTTACATAAGTATTCAGACCCTTTACTTCATACTTTGAGGAGTGGCTTCAGTACTTTGGCATCAATTACAGCCTTGAGTCTTCTTTGGTATGACACTACAAGCTTGGCACACCTGTATTTGGGGAGTTTCTCCCATTCTTCTCTGCAGATGCTGTCAAGCTCTGTCAAGTTGGATCGGGAGCACCACTGCACAGCTATTTTCAGGTCTCTCCAGAGATGTTCGATCGGGTTCAAGTCCGGGCTCTGGCTCAAGGACATTCAGATACTTGACCCGAAGCCACACCTGTATTGTCTCGGCGATATACAATACAAATCATTGAATTATTTGATGCCAAGGCTAAACAAAATGGAGAGGGCTCCATCTACTAGGGATGGATGGAAAATGTGATTTCTTGGTAGAGGGGTCCTTAATTAATAGGTTTGCATTTCAAAGCTCTGCAAGGGTGAGTAAAATGGTCAGAGTGAGCTGTTCTCCCATTTGTGTCTGGAAGTAGCTAGCTTGGGTGCTTGACTGCTGTTGTTAGGTCAGAACGCTCAACTCAACCCTACTCCTTGGCCAGAGTGTCCAGTGTGGGTGATGAACGCTCCGAGAGCGTAACGCTCTGAATTTACAAACTGACAATCTGACAACGCTCTGAGTTTACGAACGCCCAGAGCAAACTCTGGCACTCCAGATTACATTTACGAACATTCGTAGTATAAACCAGCTTTTAGTCTTGAAATCTTTCGTTGTTTAGCACATGGCCTCACATGTGAATCATTAAAGAGATTGTTGGGGCTAGAGCTTAAGAGGGTGTTAACAATGCTGAATTGGTGTAGACAAAGAAGAGCTCTCCAGTAGGTGTACCACAACATTTAATGGCCATTTTCTCAAAGGTGAGGTTATAAGTTTATCAACTTTCAAAGCAGAATTACTTTGCCATTGTTCCTCAACTGTGGCTATGATAAACCCTTTTCTAGCTCTGAGTCTCAACTTTTATCCAATGTAAAAAACACAATTTCAAAATTTGCTACATAAGAACGAATCGAGCGGGTCGGTCACATATATGATGTGTCCTGGGAGTGTATGTTTCACTGTGTGTAAGTGTGTATGCAAGTAACTGTTTGTGTGTGCAAGCAAGTGTGTGCATGTGTCTGTGTGGGTGCATGTGGCTGTGTTTGTTTGTGTGTGTATGCGAGCATGTGAACAAGTGTCTGTCTGTGTGCAGGTGTCTGTTTGTGTGTTTGCAAGGATGTGCACAAGTGTCTATGTGTGTGCAAGTGCCTGTGTGTGTTTGTGTGTGTGCGTGGATGGGTGGGTGGGAGCAGGGGTCCTCTCAACACTGGCCCTCCGAGCTAGCTGGTTACTGTGTGTTTGTGTGTGTCGGTGTGTGTCAAGACATGATGGATCCGTTTGGACAGAGGGGTGCCAGCACTGCCACATTGCATTAAGCTCAGTGGGGAAAGAGGTGCACACTTGGAGCCCACACGGGGGACGCAGCGATCACAGGGGGCGCAGAGATCATTATACTGTTTGACTTTCTCACTTGACTAACACAGACAGAGGTGTAGGTTTCTGCGTGTGTGCATGACAGAGGCTAAACACATAGCAACACATAGAAAAAGACAAATCGCAAGTACGCAATTTTAGATACATTTTGCTCTTGAATATTTCACTGGTCAACCCAAGGCCTACACTTAGATCAAGTTCTACAAAGTTGACTGATGTGTTATTGATAAATATACACTTTTTCCAGACAAAATGAATAACAAACCTTCTCAAAATATGTCTCGAATACAATTCTTTGGCTCTTGACTATGGTACTAGTTGACCCAGTTAAGGCCTACACTTAGATCAAGTTCTACAAACTTACTGTCGACTTTATCAAGACCGTGTTTGATAAACATTCAAAAAATGCCCACCAAATAATGACAAACAACAATACATCTCTTATATAATTCTTTCAAGCATAATTACATCCAATCTCACATGTTGCTACCACATGGAGTGTAAATCCCCTAGAGCTGACTAGAGGAAATTAGCTCATCACGTTAATTGCCTCTGCTTCACACTAACATCCATCTACAGGTTTCCAATCATTGTTGATCTAATATTAGAAATAGATTTCAGGGAGTTAATATCTCATTGAGTGCAAATTCATCATTACTACGTTAATATGAACAACTTGTTTCTTAATACCTGCATTTTTGCTGTATAGGCTAGTTGACATCAAATCGGTCTATTACCTAACCCTCCTCAGCAAGCAATCTGAGCTTTCTCCACAGACCGTGGGTGAAATGAGCTACTGTAAAATTACCTTTAAAATTACCTTTAATGAAAAGCTTTAATAAGAACAGTGTGGCTTTTTCCCTGAGCGCCCCGATATTAGTCCAGTCAATGACCAGTCGCATAGCTGTATTTGCAAAGTCCTGTAGAGGGGATATGGGACGCAAAACTGGGATTAACAAAAGACAGGAAAGCAATCTACAGCCAGGCTTTTCATCTCAGTAGGCTGCCCAGCAGTGGCCACAGGTAACTGTAAAAAGGAACAGGGTGAGAGTTGAGGGGGAAAAAACACAAAAAAAACACAAAGTTTGAGGAGATAACCCTGCACTTTATTTACTTCAGTGCTTTCGTATAGCCTCTTCCTATTCACTTTATACGGCACTGGGCCCACTTCGGTTATCATTAGTTCATCTGTATTCACCCGGGGATTCTCCTGCGAATTTCATTTCCTCCATCGCTGACTCAAGTGCCGCACTGGGGGGATGATTTGAAGGGGTTTGAACTAGGAAAGGTTGAAGAATAGGAATCAACAATAAAGTCAGGTATGAGTAAAAGCGTTACATCTTTGTTGTTTGTGTTCATTCACCCAGTCATGCTGGGTTTGCGGTTGCAGTTCATCACTGACATGTACGTATGACTGGTGATTTGATGAGGTGAAAACCTCTATTGATCAAATGCAGCGGATATACTTTGAAGTCATACCAGAGAAACCCCATCCAAAGAAAGAGTAACACATGTATGGTTTTTGTGACAATGCTAACGATTCCATATTTACCTATTAAGGGGGGGGGGGGGGAGTTGTCGATTGGTCCTCACTGTGAAGAGTTTTGTTGATGGCATCCATACCCATTCCCATTTCACCATTTAGAGGGATGTTTGCTGTGTTATCCCATAACGTAGCATGTTAATTTAGTCATACAGAGAAATGGCATGGTATATGAGCCATGCCTTTATGCTAATTTTGCCACTGAGCGAGAGCGACTGCTGAGAGCAATACTGTAACCGAACACTCAATAGATTTATGGCTTTTTACTCTGTGATGATGTTTGGATAAATTTTATGATCCATTGGTAACGAGGAGAATGTGTACGTTTGTCTAGCATAAATACTATCATGAAGCCGCATGAATGAGGACTGCACGGTTGGGTGGCAGTAGACATTTTTATTTTCTAACTCAGAGCTCAATAAGTAACATTTGGAAGTGTGAATGTGTAAATATGTAATGTTCGTAGACAGGGGGAGTTAAAGTTAAGTTGTTACATTATTTCCCCAAGCTCCAGTGATTCTGGGACAAGTGAGAGAGACTGGACATGACCGAAGAGGACATCAGAGAGGATGCCTTTTAAAATAGTATTGGCTGTTGTGCTCTTTGTTCTGTTTACTTGGTGGGTTATTCACACTGACAGATGCATTGAGACATCCCACAGAGATGTTAGAAGTAGCCATTCTGTGCTGCAGCTTTGTTGCGTTCTGTGACGGGGAGCTATAGCATAACTCTGGGGTAGTGAGGAGTGTTGCTATAATGGTTTGTCCATCGGACAGGGAGGATGACTGGTGGTGCATGAGGAGAAGCAAAGAGATGTGGGGTTTTCAGAGGAAAGGGAAGTATTGAAGAATCACCCAGAGGAGTGCAGGTATTCTGGGTCCTATGGGGCTGCTGTCTATACTAGTAGGACAACAGAGATCAGCCCAAGGATAAGGTTGGGCCTTGTCCTTGTTTGGGCATTTCTTTTTTTCTTCCTTTCCTGTCTCCTTTTGTGATTTCTTTCCCTGATGAATCTATACATTTGTTTGGGAAAACTACAGTCTGATATTACTGCTTAACACTGATACCAAAATAATGCTGTGTTGCCATTTGACTGCTCTCACGAGCGGTAATGTGGAAGGAAGGAGGGAGGGGAGGCGCTGACCGCCGCTGTAAAGTTTTTTTTATGTTATTGAATTTGTGGAAGGCTTTTTTTCTGTGAGGATATGCTGACCACAGGCAGGTTGCTGTTCCATTTGATTAACATTTTAAATGGGGAACAACACAGAGGCCTGTCGCATGGACCGGCTAATTGGAAAAGACGCCTGGAGGGATGGGCCGTCTTCCCCCCGGGCTCCACTGTGCTGAGCTGCCGGTGCTAGGCTAGAACTGAAGGCACTACCAAGCAGGAATGTCAATTTCCATTAGCCATCAGGTTTCATGCTAAGCTGCGCTGCATGCTTGGCCAACCCCCTGTCAAGCTCCGGGCCTCCTAACCCTAATTGACAGTCTCTGGGCCAATCTCCAGCGGTGGCCTATAGAAGGCCCGGACCAGGCATCGTAGAAAGGGCTGTAGTGACGGTAGCACAGAGGAACGGTTTTCAAGGATTTGGTGGGTTTCCTGACAGTCCTTGCAATGGACTCTCACTCAGCAGCCACGACACAAGCTGCCCCTGCCACTGAGTTAGTAGACTTGCTTTACTAAGTTACGTGTCAGCAAAAGTATTACTGTCTGTTCTTTCCCACTTATAAAATGATTGGATTCTTTATAGTTGGCTGTAGTAGCAAATTGGATCCACAGTTGAGACTTCAGCTCAGCAAGGGCACAGGAACATTTCTCCGACTAAGGTCACAGCTTTCGTGGGGCTGAGTTCTCAAACATACTAGAAGTAATCAACGAATACCATCGATCTGTGCCACGTGAAAACACTGTTTCTGTACATCCTTGTAAAGAACCCACAAATTAATATGAATTGGTTATGTGAATAAATCCACATACCGTAGTAGTCAACATGGATTTATCCTGGATGTACTCAAGAAGGTCTCTTATTTTTGTTGTTCTTTCACAAGAAAATAAAGGTATAAGGGTATATCTGTCTCTTCTACGCCAGAGAGGGAAATGTATAAATAAACCCCTTCTCATTACTGGCACTTCCAGTTGTGAGCTCTGTCTACTGTGTTGACCTTGGCAAGGCAACACATTTCTCACTGATTTCTTTGAACCAGTGGCGTAGGCAGAAATTGCTGTGTGCCATAGGTAAAAGTGGCTGGGCCAAGACGTTCCGGAAGAAATACACTGACATATTTAAGTGAACATGTGTGCAATCACATTGCATAGTATAACACATAACACAGGATAAATGTGACCAAAAAAAAGACCACACATTACCCTTGACAAACAAGCCCGTTATTATTGCCAAGTAGGCAGCGCATGCGTGCAGCTACACATCCGACTCCTACAATAAACAAACATAATGAAATACACAACGTCTATCACCTACATGTTCAGAGAGAGAGAGGGATAGCGAGAGAGAAAGAAAGAGAGAGATTCTACAGCTAGCAGTGCAGTGATAAAATGCAAACAATGATATTGTCACAAAATACGGATAATGAATGAAGTGTTCAGTCCGACAGTCCAACCTCATGAAATAATCAACATATTATCAGATCGACGACTCCTACTCAAAGCAGCAATCTACAGTACAGGCATAACGGGTGGATTCAGGACCATGGTCAGCACATCAGCCTAACACCAGTTTGGCACTGGTTGGGAATATGCGCAAACAGCTTATTGCACAAAATAAGCGAGGAAGAATAGAAAGCCCTGAAGGTGTTTGCATTAAGCCCAAAAGCGCACACTTTTTGCCATATGAAAACAGCCACACACAATAAAATACAAACACTTTAGGGCTATATATTGAACTGTATGGCAGGTATGAAATGAATAGCTCATTTTGAATAAGGCATGAAAACATGAAATAATTCTACATAATAACACGGGCGGGTAAGAATACACTAGCTCACTTGAATCAGCAGGTATGAATACACTGGACTACCATGAAATCATCATACATAGCCTAATATCACAGCAGGTATGAATACACTAGCTCACTTTGATAGTGATACCATATGATAGCGATATAACCAATTACACCCCAGGAACCTCCTCCTGCATTTTTCAACATTTCTGATTGGTCAGGAGACAATACAAGAAAACAAATATTTAATTTATTTCATTTGAGATATATATAAATATATATGTATATATATATATATCACAGGAGGTTGGTGGCACCTAGATTCGGGAGGACGGGCTTGTAATAACGGCTGGAGCGGAATGAGTGGATTGGTATTACATACAACAAACACATGTTTTCCATGTATTTGATGCCATTTCATTCACGCCGTTCCAGCCATTATTGTGAGGTGTCCACCCCTCAGCAGCCTCCGCTGATATATATATATATATATATATATATATATATATATATATATGTAAGTGGTTACAAGGGGTAAGGGGTTACAAAAAATGGTAACTGTAATCCGTTACTTTACCAGCTAATTGTAATCAGATTAAAGATACTTTTGAAAAACTAGATGATTACTTCGAGGATTACTTTTAAATTCATACAGTATGTTTGCGAAAATAAATCTTTGACACTTCTCTGTTTTCTTGATGACATTCAAATCAGCATTGAAAAAAGGCACAAGTTTAAGTTTGTTCCACCTGAGCGAGTCTGACCACAAGTCAGAGACCACTATGATGACACACCAAATGTGTTTGATGGATCACGGGAAAAGAGCAGGAATGGGCTTTTGTAGGCTACAGTCCAAACTACAGTCCAAACGTCTTCCAATGGTGCGACTGCTGTCTGCATCCAAAGATTATCCAACTTGAATAAACGCTTGGAGGTAAGGATGACAGCAGTGGTGTAGTCTACAGCTATACGGATATCACTTATTGTTGATATCTACATAGCGCATTGATGTAAATCACACTGCTGCTCTCTCATTTAGCTATGTGTGTCTTATGGATTGTGGTTGTTGTGGATGGCAGTTCAGAAGTCTATATGTGTATTTCAACCCAATAATGGTTGAATTCGAGAAGTGGACAGCCAGTGAAAAATGCTCTCTTGCAACAGCTGCATAGTGCAGATCCCAGCCTATTGAATAAAAGTGGGTCTTTTATTGCTGTCTAATTCATGCTGATAAAAAAAAATCCATAGGCCTAATGGACACATGCTCAAACTCGCACACTTTTGATAGACTTAAAGGGTCATTTTTAGACTTATAAATTATATATATAATCATATTATTTTATGTAGTAGAAAACGATTGGTTAGAAGAAGCCAACCCATAAAGTAAAATTGAACATCCATAAATGGCCAGCTACATAAACTTTAACATTGATTTACCCTGCAATAGATTTTTGTCTTCTAAAGCCTCTTAAGGGGAAAGTAATCTAAAAGTAACAGAATGTAATCAGATTACGTTACTGAGTTTGGGTAATCCAAAAATTACGTTACTGATTACAACGGATTACATTTAGAAAGTACCCTACCCAACCCTGTATATATATATATACTGTATATATGATTTTTTTTTACAGCCAACCTCATTGTGTGGGCCAATGTTCAAACTGGCAGGGCCTCTGCCCAACCTGGTCCTGCTGTGGCTTCACCTCTGCTTTGAATGTATGCTAGAAAAGAGGGGGCTCCAAAACATAGTTTACCAAAAAAACGAACATAACCCACTGAAATGGTTGATATTAAGTTTACGCTTGTGACACTGCTCTGAACCTGTAAAAGCTTAACATATTTCTGGGTCAGGGCCTTAAGCAACAAACAGCAGGATGACTCTCAGTTTCTATTTCTCTTATGTTTTATCTTAATATCAGTGGAATAATATCATACACTTGTCATGTCTGGTCCCGCTCCCCTTCTCTGGCGCTCGAGGTCGCCAGGCTGATTATCATTATGCACACCTGCCACCATCGTTACACGCACCAGTGCTTCATCGGACTCACCTGGACTCCATCACATCATTGATTGCCTCCCCTATATCTGTCACTTCCTCAGTTTCATCCCCGTGTCTGCATTGATGTTGTTTAGTTTTGTTTCATGTCTATTTATTATTAAATCCTCACCCGGTACTTGCTTCCCTTCTCCCAGTGTCTGTCGTCTCAAGACCGTTACAACGCTAGCAACTAGAAAATAAATCTGCTGAGAAAGAAAACTGTTTTGAGACCCAGTAATGGACAGGTTGCTTCAAATATGAGAATACATTTTATTAAGGGAAATTAGACCAACATTCTGGAGATTAGGGGCTGGTTTCCTGGACCCAGATTAAGTCATATTCCTGGACAAAAGTGCATGCTCAAATTAGTATCTTTGTTGGAAGTGCTTTTTAATCCAGGATTAGGCTTAATCTGTGTCTGGGAAACCAGCCCCAACAATTATAATCTTTTAGTTGATCGATTGGAAGTGTAAAGTGTACATTTAGAGAGGGATTACAGTTCAGTTACACATTATTTTATGATGACTATCAACTGCAACTGTTGATTATGTTAGGGTCTGGTTTGGGGTTAAGTTTAGGGCTATGGTTATGGTTGGTGGATAGTAAGTATAATTTTTATTGTTAGTTGAACATCTATAACCCATCTTTAAGGAGACTCACCAAATAAAGTGTTACCTGAAATTCTGTGAGACACCAGACTGCAAACTCACAATCCTGAGTTAGTTTTTCAGACAAACAGCAGCTCTGACACTTATGTTAGTTGAACTAAACTCATGGGGCATGTCTAAGTTTATATTATTCAAGAATTAATAGGTATATATAATACATAAAATTACCATTGAACAGCAGTAAACACAACAGATTGTAAATGTAATGAAACCTATTATTTGGAAAGTAAAGCACATTCTTGGGAAAATGGTAGGCTAACCATGTAAAGAATATACAGTAGTTGGGCTAAATTGCATTTTTGGGGGAAATACAGACTCGAGAGGAGAGTAGCCCTTTCCTGCAGTCAAATTACCTAGTGGCCTCATGGGTGGAATATTCTTAATATTTGTCATAATTTCATAAATAATAAACAGTAGATCAAAAAATCAGCCTGAAATCTGGTGATATTATGTCAAACGGATGTGTTATATTTCAGTATTCTGTGATGTATATAAAGTGTAATATTGGGAGGCAAACTCAAAATTGAATACAATTCAAATCTATAACTGACATGGTACAGGTGACTTCTTTATTTTAAGCCCATAACCATGTATGTGAGGTGAAACTTTTGTTTTAAAGAAGATTTATTTAAGACAACCAAGAAACACTCTGTTTGACCCTGATTTAGCCCACTGCAGTAATTAAGGGAAGACAATGGCTCATTTTGATGAAAGGTCTTTGGGAGAGGGTAGTCTGTTGAACAACGGGTCTATTGAAGTGGCCGCATATTAAGTACCAATCAAAAGATTGGAAACAATTACTCTTTCAAAGGTTTTTCTTAATTTTTTCTTATTTTCTAAAATGTAGAATAATAGTGAAGACATAAAAACTACAAAACAACACATATAGAATCATGTAGTAACCAAAAAAGTGTTAAACACATCAAAATATATTTTATATTTGAGATTCTTCAAAGTAGTCACCCTTTGCCTTGATGACAGCTTTGCACACTCTTGGCAATCTCTCAACCAGCTTCACCTGGAATGCTTTTCCAACTGTCTTGAAGGAGTTCCAACATATGCTGAGCACTTGTTGGCTGCTTTTCCTTCACTCTGCAGTCCAACTTATCCCAAACCATCTCAATTAGGTTGAGGTCAGTTGATTGTGGAGGCCATGTCATTTGATGCAGCACTCCATCACTCTCTTTCTTGGTCAAATAGCCCTTACATAGCCTGGAGGTGTGTTGGGTCATTGTCCTGTTGAAAAACAAATGATAGTCCCTTTAAGTGAAAACCATATAGGATGGCGTATCACTGCAGAATGCTGTGGTAGCTATGTTGGTTAAGTGTGCTTTGAATTCTAAATACATCACAGACAGTGTCACCAGCAAAGCACCCCCACACCATCACACCTCCTCTTCCATGCTTCACGGTGGAAACTACACATGCGGAGATCATCTGTTCACCTACTTTGTATCTCACAAAGACATGACGGTTGGAACCAAAAATCTCACATTTGGACTCATCAGACTAAAGGACATATTTCCACCGGTCTAATGTCCCTTGCTCATGTTTCTTGGACCAAGCAAGTCTGTTCTTCTTATTGGTGTCCTTTTATAGTGGTTGCTTTGCAGCAATTTGACCATGAAGGCCTGATTCACACAGTCTACTCTGAACAGTTGATGTTGAAATGTGTCTGTTACTTGAACTCTGAAGCATTTATTTGGGCTTCAATTTCTGAGGATGGTAACTCTAATGAATTTATCCTCTGCATCAGAGGTAACTCTGTGTCTTCCTTTGCTGTGGCGGTCCTCATGAAAGCCAGTTTCATCATAGTGCTTGAGGGTTTTTGTGACTGCACATGAAGAAACTTCACATTTTGACTGACCTTCATGTCTTACAGTAATGATAGACTTTTTACTTATTTGAGCTGTGCTTGCCATAATATGGACTTGGTCTTTCACCAAATAGGGATATAGTCAGTATACCACCCCTCCCTTTTCACAACACAGCTGATTGGCATAAACGCATTAAAATTATTCCACAAATGAACTTTTAACAAGGCACACCTGTTAATTGAAATGCATTCCAAGTGACTACCTCATGAAGCTGGTTGAGAGAATGCCAATAGTGTGTAAAGCTGTCATCAAGGCAAAAGGTTTGAACTTTGAACATTCTCAAATGTTTTGGTAACTACATGATTCTATATGTGTTATGTCATAGTTTTGATGTCTTCACTACCATTTTACAATGTAGAAAATACAAAAAATAAAGGAAAACCCTGGAATGAGTAGGTGTGTCCAAACGTTTGACTGCTACTGTACTGTAGATGCTGACTTATATCAATTACAAGCAAAGTAGACAACATACATGGATAATATTTGCCATTTACCTCTGCTAGATCACATTTATAAATAAAAGCGCTTTGTTTTTTATAAAATGTGATTTTTGTAAACAAAAATCAATTGTAATCAAGACATGGGTGGAATAAATCATGTTTATCTTGAACAAATATAAATGATTCAAGGTTTTCATCACCATTGACGTTAATTGCTTCGAACTAAGCAAATCGGAAGGACAAATTGTACACATAGTATTTTATGGAAAGGATAAATAAGCCCCATTGAACACAAATTAAGGCTGGTCTACACACCACATGCGAAAGAGTTGTACTGTGTGTGTGTTGCAAATGTATTTCTAGCACTTGGTCCATGTACTGTGTCTTCCTATCCTTCTTGGGTCCACACACATCGCAGGTCTTCTTCTTGTTGCTACCGGCTGAAATCTAAAATGATGACAACACTTAGTTCAGACACACACACATGTAACAACATCACTCACACTTACTTCCGGTATTGGAGTTGTTGGGTCTGTGGGTCAGGCAGATCGGGCACCAGCGTCCTCCTCCTGAATCCTCCTCACGATGGCTGCAGAAGCTGGGGTCGTTAAGATATGTTGCCTCCTCTGGATTTGAGGTCGTACCAATGCCTTGCCCAGCTCCTCGAGAAAGAGCCGTCTCCTCTGGAGCTTCCCTCCATTCCAATCTGGGTTAAATGCCATCCAGATGGCAAAAACACGTTGTAAGCTTATCACCAGCTTGTCTAAATTGTCCACCCCTCCGTTTGAGGCATTGTAATCCATTATGATGTCTGTTTTTTGGTGTTCCTGGCCACAGATTATCCCATCCCTATGCAGCGTACTCATGAGTACCACATTTTTTACTTTCTTTGACACGTAGAACACTAGGGACGTGTCGGTGTCACGCCCTGACCTTAGAGATCCTTTTTATGTCTCTATTTTGGTTTGGTCAGGGTGTGAGTTGGGGTGGGCATTCTATGTTTTGCATTCTATGTGTTGTATTTCTTTGTTCTTTGGCCGGGTGTGGTTCTCAATCAGAGGCAGCTGTCTATCGTTGTCTCTGATTGAGAACCATACTTAGGCAGCTCTTGCCCATATGGGTTTTGTGGGTAGTTGTTTTCTGTTTTGTGTCTGCACCAGACAGAACTGTTTCGCTTTCGTTCTCCTGTTTGTTGTTTTTGTTTGATTTGTTTTTTTGATTAAATTATAAATACTTTAAACGCTGCACCTTGGTCCACTCTTCCTTCAGCCCACGACGATCGTTACAGTCGGCCATGAACACAAACTTAGAGGAATTGATAGGCCTGTTCCGTGTATTCAAAAGCTGAAGTGGAAGCTCTGGCTTGTTTGTTTCGTACTGTTTCTGCCATTGTCAGGTTCCTGTTGAGGAGCTCCTGTCCCAGCTTGTGCGAAGAAAAAAGGTTATCGCATGTAATGTTGTGGCCACGGAGTACCTGTGTCCTGTGTCACGTCCAGAACAACCCACATCCCTTGGTTCTTCTCAGGGGCTCCTCCATCTGGCTTCCCCGTATACACTTGCAAGTTCCACGCATATGATAAAGCAGCATCACAGGCAAACCAGATCTTGATTCCATATTTTGCAGATTTAGATATTATATACTGCCTGAAGGGGCAGCAGCCCCTAAATGGCATAAGCTGCTCATCAATAGTAACGTTGGGCCCAGGGTTGTAAAACAGGGGAAGGCGGTCCACCCACTTGTCCCACACTGACCTGATTGCAGCTAGCTTGTCTCTCTGCCGCCGAGCTGGTTTGGTGTCTTGGTTATCGAACCGGATCATCCTGGAAATAATTTGGACGTTTTCCAGAGACATTGTTGTATGGAAAAGTTCTCTGCCAGTTTCTGCATCCCGCAGGGATTCTGTGGATTCCCAATGGATCTTAAAACACCAGCAAGGTTAAGAACCCCAGTATGGGTGTAAATTAATTTGGTCCATCTCTTTCCATCTCTCTCCAAAAACATGCCTTCCTTTGAAATTAGTGCAGTCCGGAAGGATTTTCCAGATGGTGTCTGGGATGAACAGTTTAAAAGAAGACTGTATGTCCTGCACACGAGTAACCGCCATCTGTGTCGGCCCTGGTTGCATCCTTATCACATTGGCAGCCATGCAGGGTGGCTCATTCCTTGAGCAAAAAGACCATTCATTTTTTGACATCCATATACAGTGGGGAGAACAAGTATTTGATACACTGACGATTTTGCAGGTTTTCCTACTTACAAAGCATGTAGAGGTCTGTAATTTTTATCATAGGTACACTTCAACTGTGAGAGAAGGAATCTAAAACAAAAATCCAGAAAATCACATTGTATGATTTTTAAGTAATTAATTTGCATTTTATTGCATGACATAAGTATTTGATACATCAGAAAAGCAGAACTTAATATTTGGTACAGAAACCTTTGTTTGCAATTACAGAGATCATACGTTTCCTGTAGTTCTTGACCAAGTTTGCACACACTGCAGCAGGGATTTTGGCCCACTCCTCCATACAGACCTTCTCCAGATCCTTCAGGTTTCGGGGCTGTCGCTGGGCAATACGGACTTTCGGCTCCCTCCAAAGATTTTCTATTGGGTTCAGGTCTGGAGACTGGCTAGGCCACTCCAGGACCTTGAGATGCTTCTTACGGAGCCACTCCTTAGTTGCCCTGGCTGTGTGTTTCGGGTCGTTGTCATGCTGGAAGACCCAGCCACGACCCATCTTCAATGCTCTTACTGAGGGAAGGAGGTTGTTGGTCAAGATCTCGCGATACATGGCCCGCCCCATCCATCCTCCCCTCAATACGGTGCATTCGTCCTGTCCCCTTTGCAGAAAAGCATCCCCAAAGAATGATGTTTCCACCTCCATGCTTCACGGTTGGGATGGTGTTCTTGGGGTTGTACTCATCCTTCTATTCCTCCAAACACGGCGAGTGGAGTTTAGAGCAAAAAGCTCTATTTTTGTCTCATCAGACCACATGACCTTCTCCCATTCCTCCTCTGGATCATCCAGATGGTCATTGGCAAACTTCAGACGGGCCTGGACATGCGCTGGCTTGAGCAGGGGGACCTTGCGTGCGCTGCAGGATTTTAATCCATGACGGCGTAGTGTGTTACTAATGGTTTTCTTTGAGACTGTGGTCCCAGCTCTCTTCAGGTCATTGACCAGGTCCTGCCGTGTAGTTCTGGGCTGATCCCTCACATTCCTCATGATCATTGATGCCCCACGAGGTGAGATCTTGCATGGAGCCCCAGACCGAGGGTGATTGACCGTCATCTTGAACTTCTTCCATTTTCTAATAATTGTGCCAACAGTTGTTGCCTTCTCACCAAGCTGCTTGCCTATTGTCCTGTAGCCCATCCCAGCCTTGTACAGGTCTACAATTTATCCCTGATGTCCTTACACAGCTCTCTGGTCTTGGCCATTGTGGAGAGGTTGGAGTCTGTTTGATTGAGTGTGTGGACAGGTGTCTTTTATACAGGTAACGAGTTCAAACAGGTGCAGTTAATACAGGTAATGAGTGGAGAACAGGAGGGCTTCTTAAAGAAAAACTAACAGGTCTGTGAGAGACGGAATTCTTACTGGTTGGTAGGTGATCAAATACTTATGTCATGCAATAAAATGCAAATTAATTACTTAAAAATCATACAATGTGATTTTCTGGATTTTTGTTTTAGATTCCGTCTCTCACAGTTGAAGTGTACCTATGATAAAAATGACAGACCTCTACATGCTTTGTAAGTAGGAAAACCTGCAAAATCGGCAGTGTATCAAATACTTGTTCTCCCCACTGTATCTCCTCCTGCAGGCTGCTGATGAGCTGGTTGCTGACAGGCTGGTCTTGGCTGAGGGTCAATATCATCCTCTTCTTCTAACTCACTGTCAATCTCCGAATTGACAGACATGATCCTCATTCTGAAAATTCTTCATCTTCCAAAGCGGAAGATGCTCCTTCCACACTAGCTTCTCTCTTTGCAAAAAACATCTAAACAGAGATTATTTTTGCAATACTGATTGACTGTGATAAGGAGCCACACATGCAAAGCTATTTATTTGTGGTGTCCCTCCCCCAATTTCCACCTGGCTGGAGTAGAGGGTGGGAAAATACTTTTTTTATTTTTACAATGTATTGAAAAAATGTATTGTAATAACATTGTGCAGGTTCCCGCAAGACATTGTGTAGTTTAACACACTACAAAGGGTGTGAAAAAAGCAGCCGACAGGCAGGCACACAGACATGTTCTTGGTGCTATGTTGAAACAGCAGGCTAAGGGAGGAGGAAGGCACACAGCAAACCTATGTTTCATTTTTACATGTTTTCACCTACACTCACAGTTTTCCATTATTTTATTACCCTCGATCCAGTGGATATAAATGTTAAGAGGGGTGCACAGTGTATTTTACATGTTCTTCACAGAAAATGAGCCAAGGCCAATGAGTTTCAGGTTGAAAAAATAATTAATTAAGTGTATAATTTTTATTTGAGTAAACATTGAAAATGGGTCCCACCGACCCGAACATCACACAAGGGTTAATTGAAATGCATTCCAGGTGACTACCTCATGAAGCTGGTTGAGAGAATACCAAGAGTGTGCAATGCTGGCAAAGCGTGGCTACTTTGAAGATTCTCAAATCTCAAATAAATGTTGATTTGTTAAACAATTTCTTGGTTACTACATGATTCCACATGTGTTGTTTGATGGTTTTGATATCTTCACTGTTGTTCTACAATGCAGAAAATAGTAAAAAAAATTACAAAATTCAGTAGCTGGCCAAACTTTTGACTGGTACTGTATGTATTTTGACCGATCTCTACACATTTCATAAACTTTTTAAACATAGTAAATCATTAATATATTATGAGTTGTCAATATGTAAGTAGTTTGTAATGAGATGTACAGTACCAGTCAAAAGTTTGGACACGCCGACTCATTCAAGGATTTTAGGGTGTGCCTTGATAAAAGTTAATTTGTGGTATTTCTTTCCTTTCTAATGCTTTTAAGCCAATCAGTTTTGCTGTGACAAGGTAGGGGCGGTATACAGAAGATAGCCCTATTCCTTAAAAGACCAGGTCCATATTATGGCAAGAACAGATAAAATAAGCAAAGAGAAATGACTGTCCATCACTACTTTAAGATATGAAGGTCAGTCAATGCGGAAAATTTCAAGAACTTTGAAAGTTTCTTCAAGTGCAGTCGCAAAAACCGTCAAGCGCTATGATGAAACTGGCTTTCATGAGGACCGCCACAGCAAAGGAAGACCCAGAGTTACCTCTGCTGCAGCGGATAAGTTCATTAGTGTTAACTGCTTCTCAGATTGCAGCCGAAATAAATGCTTCACAGAGTTCAAGTAACAGACACATCCCAACATCAACTGTTCAGAGGAGACTGTGTGAATCAGGCCATCATGGTCGAATTACTGCAAAGAAACCACTACAAAAGGACACCAATAAGAAGAAGAGACTTACGTGGGCCAAGAAACACGAGCAACCCACGTTAGACCGGTGGAAATCTGTTCTTTAGTCTGATGAGTCCAAATTTGAGATTTTCTGTTCCAACCGTCATGTCTTTGTGAGATACAGTGTAGGTGAACAAATGATCTCCGCATGTGTGGTTCCCACCATGAAGAATGGAGGAGGTGTGATGGTGTGGGGGTGCTTTGTTGGTGACACTGTCTGTGATTTATTTAGAATTCAAAGCACACTAACTAGCATGGCTCCAACAGCATTCTCCAGCGATAAGCCATCCCATCTGGTTTGCGCTTAGTGGGACTATCATTTGTTTTTCAACTGGACAATGATTCAAAACACCTCCAGGCTGTGTGAGGGCTATTTGACCAAGAAGGAGAGTGATGGAGTGCTGGATCAGATAACCTGGCCTCCACAATCACCCGACCTCAATCCAATTGGGATGGTTTGGGATGAGTTGGACAGCAGAGTGAAGGAAAAGCAGCCAACAAGTGCTCAGCATATGTGGGAACAACGTCAAGACTGTTGGAAAAGCATTCCAGGTGAAGCTGGGTGAGAGAATAACAAGAGTGTGCAAATATGTTATCAAGACAAAGGGTGGCTAATATAAAATATGTTTTCATTTGTTTAACACTTTTTTGGTTACTACATGATTCCATATGTGTACAATGTAGAAAATAGTAAAAATAAAGAAAAACCTTTGAATGAGTAGGTGTGTCGAAACCTTTCATTGGTACTATATACAGTGGGGCAAAAAAGTATTTAGTCAGCCACCAATTGTGCAAGTTCTCCCACTTAAAAAGATGAGAGAGGCCTGTAATTTTCATCATAGGTACACTTCAACTATGACAGACAAAATGAGGGGAAAAAATCCAGAAAATCACATTGTAGGATTTTTTATTAATTTATTTGCAAATTATGGTGGAAAATAAGTATTTGGTCAATAACAAAAGTTTCTCAATACTTTGTTATATACCCTTTGTTGGCAATGACAGAGGTCAAACGTTTTCTGTAAGTCTTCACAAGGTTTTCACACACTGTTGCTGGTATTTTGGCCCATTCCTCCATGCAGATCTCCTCTAGAGCAGTGATGTTTTGGGGCTGTTGCTGGGCAACACGGACTTTCAACTCCCTCCAAAGATTTTCTATGGGGTTGAGATCTGGAGACTGGCTAGGCCACTCCAGGACCTTGAAATGCTTCTTACGAAGCCACTCCACACGGGCGGTGTGTTTGGGATCATTGTCATGCTGAAAGACCCAGCCACGTTTCATCTTCAATGCCCTTGCTGATGGAAGGAGGTTTTCACTCAAAATCTCACGATACATGGCCCCATTCATTCTTTCCTTTACACGGATCAGTCGTCCTGGTCCCTTTGCAGAAAAACAGCCCCAAAGCATGATGTTTCCACCCCCATGCTTCACAGTAGGTATGGTGTTCTTTGGATGCAACTCAGCATTCTTTGTCCTCCAAACAAGACGAGTTGAGTTTTTACCAAAAAGTTATATTTTGGTTTCATCTGACCATATGACATTCTCCCAATCTTCTTCTGGATCATCCAAATGCTCTCTAGCAAACTTCAGACGGGCCTGGACATGTACTGGCTTAAGCAGGGGGACACGTCTGGCACTGCAGGATTTGAGTCCCTGGCGGCGTAGTGTGTTACTGATGGTAGGCTTTGTTACTTTGGTCCCAGCTCTCTGCAGGTCATTCACTAGGTCCCCCCGTGTGGTTCTGGGATTTTTGCTCACTGTTCTTGTGATCATTTTGACCCCACGGGGTGAGATCTTGCGTGGAGCCCCAGATCGAGGGAGATTATCAGTGGTCTTGTATGTCTTCCATTTCCTAATAATTGCTCCCACAGTTGATTTCTTCTGTGATTTTCTGGATTATTTTTCTCATTTTGTCTGTCATAGTTGAAGTGTACCTATGATGAAAATTACAGGCCTCTCTCATCTTTTTAAGTGGGAGAACTTGCACAATTGGTGGCTGACTAAATACTTTTTTGCCCCACTGTATACACACACAGAGTATACAAAACATGAAGAACACCTGCTCTTTCCATTACATGGTAAATCCAGGTGTAAGCTACTCTACATAACCAGAAGTAAGTGGACACCTCATTCCAAAATCATGGGCATTAATATGGAATTGGTCCCCCCTTTGGTGTTATAACAGTGCCCACTCTTCTGGGAAGTTTTTCCACTAGATGTTGGAACATTGCTGCGGGGACTTGCTTCCATTGAGCCACAAGAGCATTAGTGAGGTCGGCCACTGATGTACTTCAGTTAGGCCTGGCTCGCAGCCGGCCTCCAATTCATCCTAAAGTTGTTTGTTGAGGTTGAGGTAAGGGCTCAGTGCAGGCCAGTCAAGTTCTTCCACACCAATCTCGACAAACCATTTCTGTATGGACCTCGCTTTGTGCACTGGGGCATTGTCATGCTGAAACAGGAAAGGGCCTTCCCCAAACTGTTGCCACAAAATTGGAAGCACAGAATCATCTAAAATGTCATTGTATGTTGTAGCATTAAGATTTCCCTTCACTGGAACTAAGGGGTCTAGCCCAAACGATGAAAACAGCCCCAGACCATTATTCCTCCTCCACCTAACTTTACAAGTAATACTATGCATTCGGGCAGGTAGCATTCTCCTTGCAGCCGCCAAACCCAGATTCGTCCGTCAGACTGCCAGATGGTGAAGTTTGATTCATCACTCCAGAGAACACGTTTCCACTACTCCAGATTCCAATGGCACTTTCCTTTACACCACTCCAGCCAACGCTTTTCATTTTGCATGGTGATCTTAGGCTTGTGTACGACTGCTCAGCCATGGAAACCCATTTCATGAAGCTTCCGACGAACAGTTCTTGTGCTGACGTTGCTTCCAGAGGCAGTTTGGAACTCGGTAGTGAGTGTTGCAGTCAAGGACCGACAAATTTTATGCGCTTCACGTCTCAGTACTCGATGGTCCCGCTCTGTGAGCTTGTGTGGCCTACCACGTCGCGGCTGAGCCATTGTTGCTCCTAGACTTTTCCATTTCACAATATCAGCACTTAGAGTTGACCGGGACAGCTGGGCAGAACTGACTTGTTGAAAAGGTGGCATCCTATGACGGTGCCACATTGAAAGTCATTGAGCTCTTCAGTAAAGCCATTCTACTGCCAATGTTTGTCTATGGAGATTGCATTGGCTGTGTGCTTGATTTAATACATCTGTGTGGCTGAAACAGCCGATTCTAATAATTGGAAGGGGTGTCCACATACTTTTGTATATATAGTGTATGATCCCTTATTGATATCACTTGTTAAATCCACTTCAGTCAGTGTAGATGAAGGGGAGGAGACAGGTTAAAGAAGGATTTTTTAAGCCTTGAGACAATTGAGTCATGGATTGTGCATTTGTGGCATTCAGAAGGTGAATGGGCAAGACAAAAGATTGAAGTGCCTTTGAAGGGGTTATGGCAGTAGGTACCAGGCGCACCAGTTTAGTGTGTCAAGGACTACATTGCTACTGGGTTTGTCACACTCAACAGTTCCCTCTGCATACCAAGAATGGTCCACCTCCCAAAGGACATCTAGCCAACTTTACATAACTGTGGGAAGCATTGGAGTCAACATGGGCCAGCATCCTTGTGGAACACTTTTGACAACTTGTAGACTCCATGCCCTGACAAATTGAGTCTGTTCTGAGGGCAAAAGGGTGTGCAACTCAATATACACGTATCAAAATGATTCTGAATGAGATTATTATTTTAATCAGTGAGGAGAATCAGCTGTTCGAGGAATTGTACAATGGTCCTGGCTAAAATGCAATATCTTGTTCCAATCTGTTGTTGTGATGCCTGTTTGCAGATAACGCAGCACAAAGGCTGTAATCACCATGTTGAATGATGAACTGACTTCAGGTTCCGCATCCCACATCACCCAGTGCTGCAGCTCAAAGACTTCGATTTGAGAAATAGATAGTAGGAATACGTGAGAAAGATATGGTAAGGAGGTGCTGATTGGATGTGTACAGTCTTTTGAAAGCGCTTTTCCATTTTTTGCGTTTACTTGAAGATTCCCTCAAAATGAATCAAGCAAGAGAGGAACAACACATTTAATTGAGTCCATTTGATTTGGGGAATATGACAATTGGATTGAAACTCATGAAATCCTTCTGTCTGCAAACCTGACATCAGAACTGAACCAAAGCTATTAGATGTATTACAAAAGCTCTGTGCTTTGAAAATATAATGTTGGGACATTAAACTAACAGAAAGTCAACCAAGTAACCATATATCGAAATGAGACCTCGTATCTTTTTCAGTTGAATAGAAAGTGCACTTGACAATACATGTTATTGATCTATTATTTTCAGCAAATGTCTTTTAGATGAAAAAATAACCAGATATTTTGACAGTTAGTCTCTAATATCGTCTCTTATCCATGGTGCTGAAGTAAACATTTGAATATGCCAGTAATATGTCTACAATAAAACATTAAACAACTCTGTAACAAAATGGTCTCTTAGAAACCACAACCCTACAATAGAGATAAACATCTACAGCATATTTTCCATTTCACCATATGACTACACAAAGCCCATAGATAACACTTGGCCCAGGCAGCAATAACAAGCTCAGGTCCCCCTTAACCTTCTGTCAGAGCCGCTGTCCCCCCTGGGGAAGAAGAGGTGACACACTGCCAGCCCCTGACAACTGACAGCTTCATCAGCTCCGCCACACACACCTGTCAGGACCGAGCCTGAGCCAATGCTGGCCCTCGTTCAACAGCGGCCAGGCTCATTACCGCAGAGCCCCACTCTCTACAACGCCTTTTAAATTAAATTGGAATAGTTTATAAAGTACAAATGTTATCAAAAAAGTTGTAATATAGCACACTATTCCAGACAGGTCTACACGTTTTAAAGTTTGAATGGCATTTCTAGCTTGTAAGAGGAGTAGTGTTACAAAGAATATCTATAAAAAAAAGTCTGAAATAATTCTTACAATATTTAAAGTGGGGACTTTTGCTTTCGTACGTTTCATGATCATTTCCCTCTCTCATTTTGCAAAGCTATCTGCAGTATTTGTTGAGTGATATCCTTTCCTTGCATAACGACTCTCCAGGTTAATCTTGTTTGCATATCTAGTCGCTTAATTTAGACCACTGAACATATGAGATAATGGGATTCAAAAAGTAAAACTCAATCGTTCTTCATAACTTGTAAAGTATTAAATGGTGTTGATGTTGCTGCAGTATGATACTTCCAAGGGTAAAATGAAAGTCTCTAACACTTTCTATGAATCACCTGTGTGTTCTGCTGTTATGAATGCATAGCACCACTATGTAATGCATTATTAAGTGCGGAGTTCAATCCGTTCACGCTTGCAGACAACGCATATTTTAAAGGAAATGTTACCCTGTTCGTGGAGATTGCATTTAAGGTAAACTGCAGATGTCCACTCAATTAGAAATTACCTTTAAATGTCAAGCATGCTAAAATGCGGTTCTAGTGAGGATCGGAACGATTCCCGGCCATAGGCTTTTTACACTTTTAAATGGAGCCCTGGGTCTAGGAATCTTGTGAATGCTCATAACACATCTTTGGATACACTATGGGGTGATAGACATTATGATACATGCATTCATAATACATTCTACAGACACAGAGTGAACAACTGGTGATGACTCATGCACATTTGCTGTGTCTTTCCTCTGGGACCATTGATCTGAAAGAACTACATGTGAAACAAATATGGTAGAAATTTCACATGTTGGAAATTGATTTGACCTACACAACACTTTTCATTAGTGCATGAAGGAGGGGAAACAAAGAGATGATAATGAACCTTTGACCCCAGAAGTAGCCATATCGAGTCATGAGATGGCTTTGTGTTTTAACATGACTAGTACTGCTTTTTTTTACCCAGTCTACATTTAATCAACATAAATTGCCGGCCACACGCTTGATTGCATAACGATTTCTGTTCCACCAGGATCTTAATTTTAGTCCATACATGCAAATCCACCACCTATGTCTGTTCCTGTCATGACTCCCATTCAGTCTTGCTTCATGGACACTGACTTGTATAATTCCTCCATTACTCTCCCCATTGTTGCTTTGCGCAGCACATTAAAACACTCGTATTGAACCATCACTGAAACATGATGCAGGGATTTTATAAAATGTGGTGGGCACTAAAGAGAAGGGAAAGAAAAAATAAAGCCCGTTTAAAAAAAAAAAACCTTCGGGGGTCCATTAGAGATTTGAAATCACAGGCGCTCAACAGTGTTTCATCCGGTACATTAGCTTGTTAAGTTCAAATAAAATACAACAGAAACATTTCTACATTTACACAGAGATAAGGCCGGGCCTCCTCCGTATATCATTGTGTTTTGTTCTCCTCCACTAGCCGTCGCCAGGTCCTGTGGGTTTTCCAGGCGTGTGGCATTAAAGAAGTATTTCTATTACATTTGCGGGCAAAGAGGGCTGATTTATTACCGCCCATGTATTTCCCCTCTCTTGAAAAAATGCACAAAATGGATAGAGCTGACTTGTATAATTCTCAACGATAATATTGTTGTGATTATTGGTACATTCATTATTCAAATTTGCTAGTTATGCTTAAAAACACGGCAAAGAATCCTTAGGAGAATTGAAATATCAAGAGGGAAACCATGCTTGAAACCAGCTATGAAGCTTGCTGCCACAGGACCGCAGCCTTTTAAGAGGTTGGCGTGCTTGAACATCACCCACCCAAATACTCTGACGTCTGCAGGATTTGAAGGGTCGACTCAGGATACGAGGGCCTTCTTTCTGGGTCACCATTGCCAAAACAGAAATTAGCACACACAGCCAATGCCAGCTGGACACGATGTCAGGAATAACATACACTCAATTGTGAATGTAAACCCTGAACACATTCGTGAATGTTGCATTAATGTCATGTTTTTGTCTGGTAGCACCTGTTTTTGCATTGTACAGTGAGCCGCAACGGAAGCCAGCCAACCAGTCAGCGCGTACAGCATCTGAAACAGTTCCCAGCCTCCCAACGTCTCTCCTCTCCTCACAAGGTGAGGTTTTGTAAAAGCAACAGGGAGCCTATCGCTCAGAGCAGCTGTTATCAGTCTGGAGCAGGATGCAGAACAGTAAAAACATCCTCCACCCTCCACCCCAAGCCAGAATATCACCCTCCTCCTAGCCAAGCAGTCAAGTGCCCCTCACCTCGGAGACAGCTAAGGCTTGGCAACGCCGGCAAAATCTTGCATTACCTCCAAAGCTGGCTTTGTGAATGGTCGCAATTACCGCCATTAGCATGCTTAATTAACAGATTGCTGTCAGCCAGAGCAAAGTGACATTGCCCTACATTTTCAGTCCATGTGGCAGTGGCGGTGGCGGCCGATTGGCTGCTCGACAGCTCTCGAGTTGGAGGTTCATTACTGAAGCGGTAAGAAAAACACTTCTAGTTCTCTTAATGCCTCACCTCAATCTTGTTTATACATTTTTTTATCACATTTTTGTTTTAATTTACAGAGGGATACAAAGAAAACAAAAAGGAATCACCTTAACCCTCCAATAAGCTGCCTTCATTAAATGCGTATCACGAAGACAGCCCTGATGTTGTTAGATCGGTTTATTTAATGAAGTATGAATGCGTGACAACATTACCAGAACTTAAGCTGACCGTTAACTGACCCATGACACCTCAGTGGCTGGTTTTCAGTAGATATGCTGCCCATCTCTTCCAACGGTGAGCTCTGCTAGACATCACATTAGAGTCCAGGGCTAATAGGTTTTTAATGAACCCCAAATTACCCCTACGCACCAAACCCATCATAGACTGCGCATGTCTTTGTAAGGGAGAAATGTACAATAGTAGAGCTCATTGTTTGGGCTTGTGTTTAAGTCGAGTAGCTCAAGGCCAAACACCTTGAGCTAAAAAACTAACCTAAAATGTTTTATAATAATCTTACAATCACCAGCCGAAACCAATAACTTTTAAGCCTAGAGAAACATAATTCAACCAGTGATAATTTTGTCAATAATTTTTTAGATGTAGTCTATTCTTAGACATTTTGACTAAAATATCATTGTCTGATTTAGTCTAATTATTGTCAACATGATGAAAAACAGTGGGCCATTTTCACTTTCATTTTAGTCACGTCTTTGTAGTGACTGGGTGTATTGATACACCATCCAGCATAATTAATAACTACACTATTCTCAAACGGATACTCAGCGTCTGTTTTTTATTTTATTTTTTACACATCTAACAACCGGTGCCCTCCCTTGTGAGGCACTGAAAAACCTCCCTGGTCTTTGTGGTTGAACCTGTGCTTGAACTTCGCTACTCGATTGAGGGATCTTACAGATAATTATATGTGTGGGGTACAG